>NC_083410.1:110709623-111038012 GCF_020745735.1 Hemiscyllium ocellatum | reverse complement strand
TCCTTTAGCAACAGATATACATTCCATCCACTGGTCAGAGGCTCAGTGGTCCTATTCCATGTGCTACAGTAAACTCGACAGGAGAGCCTGTCATCTATCACAATAGGAAAGGACAGACATGATCAGCTTTAGTGCGGAGCAATTGCCAGATCACTGCCAAGCAGCCTAGCTATCAGACCTACTGCTCTGAAAACCACTTGACGAATGAAATATATTGACAGTAGCCTCAACACTTGTCAATTTAGCCACAATCAAGTGTTACATTCTCTAAATCAAATGCTGCATTTCAATTCTGAGGGAATAAGAGCTTTATGATACCAAATATGTCAAATTATCTCTTTGAAACAGTTGTGAAGAAATTGAATAAAAGGAGCATTTGACACATTGACTGGGGAAAGGGTCATAAGGTTGTCATTCCTGCTTGAGAGGCTCAATCCAACAATGAACACGTGCTTCCCCTCCTCACCCAATCTTTCTGCTAGCCCCCAACCTGCTAGCCCCCAACCTGCTAGCCCCAACCTGCTTGCTCTCTGCCTGGGATGTCAAAAAAGATTTCAGTCAGAGACAATGAATGATTAAAAGGATTGATATATGGTTTTTGTGCTGTATGTTACATGGTGCCACAGAGAATTGTAGTATTGTGATGTTCAAGTGCATTAGATTGTATTGCTCCTGAATAAATAAGTTGCCTACAATTACATAGAATCTACAGCTCAGAAACAGCCAATTAATTTGTGCTAGCGTTTACAATCCACACCACTTTTCTCCAATCCATCTCCTTCATCTCAGCCTTTCAGGCTTGTCATTCTAGCCCCTTTTCTCTCAGTTACTTGTCTAGCTTCCTTTTGAACGTACTGAAGCTAATTGCATTCACTGCTTCTTACAGTAGCAAGTTCCAAGGTCTAACTACTCTCTGAATTTTCTCCTTTTTGTCTTTTGGATAAATTAACAATTCTCATGTTATCAGGATCGGTAATGATTTGGAGATGCCGGTGTTGGACTGGGGTGTATAAAGTTAAAAATCACACAACACCAGGTTATAGTCCAACAGGTTTACTTGGAAGCACTAGCTTTCAGAGCGCTGCTCCTTCATCAGGTGGTTGTGCATGTTCTGTCCACATCAATCCTATTCAACCCATTCAGAACTATAAGATCTCCAAGAAGAGATAAGATCTTCTCGATGTAGGAATAAGCCCCCGACCTTCTTGAATATCATCCAGGATTTTACAATCAGCATTTACTTTGAAACAGTGGATAAGCCTTTTCGCCCTTATTGGAGTGGTTGGAATTCTAAATTGGTCATCAGGTTGAGTTCAGTTGTAAAATCTATTGGGACTTTGGCGGTCGCTACAGGTGGAGATTGCCCCATCAGGCTGCAGGCCCATTTATTATCTTCAGCTGGTGATGGGAGGAGATAAACACATGCAAGATGGTGCTCCATTCAGGGGCCAGACTTCCCTCTGTCAGTGCCTACAAAGAGACACTGATGGGGGCTTTTTTGGAAAGCTTCATGATCTACTTGAAGGGACAATATGAAAACAGATGGCAAGGCCACAGGGGGGGAGTTGTGACGGATGATATGTTTTGATATTGTGTTTATCTCCTATTTTAGTTTATGCAAAGAAGAAGAGTTGAAAGGCTGAAAATCAGAGAAACGACAATAAGGAAAGATTAAACTGTTATATGGCAGTATATATTTAAGTTTTCAAACTTGAGTCAGATATTGAATCCATTCCTTTTATGGAATTGTGTATGGACCTCAACGCAACTGATTGGAGCGTTGGTAAACAAGAGGTCCAGATTTTCAAGTGACACACTTGTGACATCATCATTTGGAGTTTATACATGACCAACGGATTGTGTTTTCATCCTGAACAACAAATTAGAGTCATAGACCTGTGCAGCACAGAAACAGACCCTTCGGCCCAATTTGGCCATGTTGACCAGATATCCAAAATTATTCTAGTCCCATATGCCAGCATTTGGCCCATATCCCTCTCATCCCTTCCTATTCATTTACCCATCCAGATGCCCATTAAATGTTGTAATTATCCCAACCTCCATCACTTCCTCTGGCAGCTCATTCCATACACTCACCACCCTCTGCACGATAATGTTGCCCCTTAGGTCCCTTTTATATCTTTCCCCTCTCACCTTAAACCTACGTCCTCTAGCTTTGGACTCCCCTAACCTTGGAAGAAGACCTTGGCTATTCATCCTATCCATGTCGCTCATGATTTTTTAAACCTCGTGAATGAACTTTGCCCGGTATTTCCCTTTTGGTTGTGCTGGCAATGATATCACCGTATGAAGGAAACAGTGGCAATGCCATAGAGTCAGAGTATCTACAGCACAGAAAGAGAGCCATTTAGCCCATTGAGTCTATATCAGTCAAAAACAACAACCTCATTATTCTCCCTCCGCTCCAATCCCAACCTCACCATCAAACACATTTTCAGCCTCATTATTCTAAGCCCATTTTCCAGATATTGGCCCACAGCTTGGCACTGCAAGTGCACATCTAAATTCTTCTTTAATGTGATGAGGGTTTCTGTCTCTCCCAACCTCACAGGCAGTGGGTTCTAGATTCCCACCACCCTCTCTCCGGCTGAAAAAGTCTTTCCTCACATCTCCTCTAATCCTCCTACCCCTTACATTAAATCTATGCCCCCCTGGTCATTCATCCCTTCAACCGAGGTAATGTTTCTCCTGCCCACCCCTGCCTATATCACTGGACCAGTATCCCAGAGGCTCAGGAGATTGCTCTGGGGCAGGGATTCAGTCTGCTGGTGGAATTTAAATTCAAGTGATGGTGACCATGAAATTGCCATCAATTGGTCTAAAAATCCATCTTGTTTACCCTCGACTCCGTGCAGTTGACTCTCAAGTGCCCTTCCAGAAAACCCACTCTGTTTGCGGGCAGTTAGGGTTGGGAAACTTGACAATATCCTGTGAACGAATAAATGTAAAAAACAATTCAGTCCCACAAGAGCACCTGTAGAATTTGATTCAAGCCTCAGCTGGAAGTTTTCATTTGAGTATCTGTCTGATTTCTTGGTTCACATTTGGCTTCTGCAGCCTGAGGGCTTGGTTCGAGATTTGCAACTGGTGCACCTGGCTAATGGGAGTCACTGCACTTTTGCTTTAGGGTGACCTTCCTTGCATTTTAATCAGCCGTTTTGGTAGGAGACTTCCAATGAAGACTTGCAGAGAAGGAATTAGCCACAGGTCAAATTCAGGAGAAGCCATTGGCAGCTCGGAATTAGCTAATCACAGGATGGCAAAGGAATAAACTGGGCACAGAGCCAGATCATTGGCAGTGTACTGTGAAAATATTGGAGGACGACTTTTCTGCCTGAAAATGCTGCTTTGTTGGTGTCAATTATGAAAACTATAAGAAACGAGTGCGTTCTGGTTTTTGCATCTTGGGATGTAAGCATTGCCTGGGAAAAGTACAGAGAGGAAACTCTGACAAGCAGCATTTCTGAATGTTCCATGCTTTGAGATAAAAGGAAAGGAATTTCAGCTGCTCTCTGACATGCAGAGCTACAGCTCACTGCCAGATTCACCTCCTGGTGCTCTGCTGTGAATAGGTTTGTGTCCAAGTCAGCGCAGGCTGAACAGCAACAACTTCTGTTCATGTAGCAGCCTGAACATCGTAAGGTGCCCACGAGGGGACAAAATTTGAGAGATTCCCCCAGCTGGCTTTCCCACTGCCCTTCCCACCCTCCCCCACTCTGTCCACACCATTACAGTGAGGTGGGGGTGGGGGTGGGGGTGGGGCAAGGTTTGGGAAATCCACCCCAATAATCATCCAGGCCCAAGTCAGAAGCTGGGACAGGAGGTGGTCAGGGCAGGAGAAAGTGAGGACTGCAGGTCCTCTGGAGTACCAGAGTTGAAAAATGTGGTGCTGGAAAAACACAGCAGGCCAGGCAGCATCCGAGGTGCAGGAGAATCGATGTTTCAGGCACAGGCCCTGAAGAAGGCCTTATGCCCGAAACGTCGATTCTCCTGTTCCTCGGATGCTGCCTGGCCTGCTGTGTTTTTCCAGCACAACATTTTTCAATGGTGGTCAGGGCAGAGTCAGTCACCCAGGAGGGTCACTCTGCCCAAGCCTCAGGTAGGAGTCAGGGCCCTGCTGCTAACGCCTGCCTCTGTGGTCTGTGATCTCTCCACAACTCTCACCCTTACTGGCCCTCTAACATAACCCTCACCACAAACTAGTCTTTTTTTTTAACAGCTGGAAAACCAGGGACGTAATGGGAAGGGCAGATTTAAATTTTGGTTTAAGGGAAGTGCACACTTATTTTATTCAGTCACAGAGTGTGGGATTCTCTGGCGAGGCTAATGTTTATCGCCCATGCTTAGAGTCAAACACATCGCTGTGGGCCTGGAGTCACCTATAACCCAGACTGGGTAAGGAAAGGAAATTGTCCTCTCTAAAGGGAGTGAGTGAACCAGGTGAATTTCCCAACAATCAAAATTGCTGTAGACTCTTAATTCCAGATTCTTTTTCCGAAAGAGAAGTTGAATTTGAATTCCACCATGGCAAAATTTTAACCCAGGTCCCCAGGCATTATCCCTGTGGGTGATTAGTCTAGTGGTAACACCACTAGCTCATCATATATTCAAATCTGAGGGCGCAATATAGTCCATTTAATAGAGGATTTCAATATCGTGAGTAGAGGCTAGATGGAATAAATGCAGAGTAAATGCTGCCAATCATAAAAAGGAACAAGGACAGAAGACATAGATTTAAAGTGGGATGCAAATGAAGCAAGTGTGATGGGAAAACAAATTTCACCAAGCGAATAGTTAGGGTATGGAATGCACTGCCTGGAAAGCTGATGGAGGCAGGTTCAAATGAGGCATTCAAAAGGATATTGGATGGTTATTTGGTTAGAAGTGGTGCATGGGGATATGGGGGAAAGGCAGGAAATTGGCACTGGGTGAAAGAACCAGTACAAGCACAATGGGCCAAATGGCCTCCTTATGTACGGTAACAATTCTGCAATTCTCTTATGAAATTGTATATTAACTATATACCAATTGATTGGCATGCTGATAAATGTCAGGGACAGCCTTTGCAGTGAGATGCAACACCATCAAATTCACTTCCCCCTCCTCACACACAGCTCCCATCCCCAACCTGGACCTCAGCGCCCTTCGCACTGACCTGGTCCTGGCTTCCAGGTCTTGGAATCTGTCGACCATCTGCAGTCCCAGTGCTGGCCATCGCTGCCACCAGCACTGCTGAGTCTATGGAGGTATCAACCAATCAGATTGGCAATCTGCTTTCCAAGGCAGCCAATCAACACTCCTCAGAGTCAATCTTAGGGGGATAAAAAAACCTTACCCAAGTTGCACTGAAAGAACAATCAAGAAAAGAAATCTGACAGAGTGACCTAAGGAGCTGATGGAATACATGACCAAGTGGGACTCAGGACTTGTTCAAAGAAGTAAATGTAAAGGAGAAGCAGAGAGACTGAATGAGGCAATTTCAGAGCAATGAGAAGGTGCTTGAAAAGTGGTAATGTCCCTGGGCCAGTAATCCACAGCTTCCTCACTGGCACCAAAAGTGGCATTTCCCTGAATATCTGCCTCTCTCTCCTTCCAGTAGTAAAGCAGCCCCCAATACAGCAGACAGAGCTAAAGTGGGTGGAGGTGGTCAAGCTTCTGGTGTCTGTGGTCTGTTCCCCAGGATGCAATTATCAACTGCACCTGGGGGACTATCAATTCAGTGAATAATGTACACTTTCGAGATGAAAAGAGAGGCGGCCAAGCCTGGACTGGTATCGGAGGCTGGCCTTAATTCAGCAAACCCCCATCCCCATCCTCCAGCTGAAGGTTGTGTCCCTTGATGTGACTGAGACTTGCTGACAATGGTGATAAGCTTCCTGGCTTTGTGATAAGCGACAAGGCAAGATAGCAGTAATATGAGCCTGGTGTCTTAGGGTGAGGAGCAAAGTGCAACAAGGCAATGCAAGGCTAATACCACGAGCATCCAGGTTGGCTGAGAGTGAGTGAGTGAGTGAGCAAGTGTGAATCCTGGAGATACAGCCTGGTGCAGACTCTGAGCCGGTGGAGTGTTGCAGAGCGCACTGTGTCCTTGCTGCAGTATTACAGTGTGAGTTATGGGGGGGGGGCAGCCCAAGGGGCAGGATTGAAGGGCAGAGTGTCCTGTAAGTGGATTGGGGATGTGCCAGGAGGGTTTGTAGAGGCTGACACAAGTTGAATGCCAATGTCTGTGGATGTGAGGCACATGTAGCTGGTACCAATGGAGGGTGCTCTGAGATCTTGATGCCCAGTGTGGAGCAGACAGTGAGCTGAGATGAGGAGATTCTCAACATCTACGTTTGCTAAGATAAGAAGCTAAATATTGATGAAACGAGCTGCAAGGTTAATAAGGTGTTTAACAAGCAATAATCCTCCTTTATTGGCAACTCGTCACTGCTTAGTGGAAAATCGACTTGCTGCTTTGGCTAAAGACTGTAAGATGCAGAGAGACGCTCCTGACATTGAGATAGACCTCAGTGAACATCTCACATGACTCTGCCACAGCCCACACTGCTCCGACTCCTGTCAGATTCTGCCCAAGGTGCTTACTTATTGAGAGGGTGTGCCTAAGGTGAGTGCATTGTGTACCACTTCCTTACCTCCATCCCTGAAGCTTACATTTCAAATGACTACAGAAGAAAAGAGCCCCACAGCCCAATGAACCAATCGGCCTTCGGTGCCAAAAGTTAATTACCATCTGTTCTTGCAGCTCGTTATATTTCGGCCAGCTATCTGGATGAAGCCACACATTGTCCCCCTGTAGGTTTAGGCAATGGATAAATAAATGACTGGGGCAGTTGTTGCAAGCCAATGTTTTAAACACAATTAAAGCCAATAAACCCTTTTCAAATTGAAGTGCACTGCACACTAATGAAATGTGGTAATGGAATCCGTGTGTGCAGTCTTCCTCAGCAGGGAGCAGATTATGATAAGTGTCATATTCTGTCAACATGCTTGTTATCGCGTCTCTGAGTCTGTGCACTCAGAGCGTTCTCAGATGCTCAGTGTGAGCTTTACCTGCCCACTCACAAAACAAAATCTATGCCTGATTAACCTCAAGTGAACCTTGCGTAGAAATGATCTTTTTAAAAGTAAACTTACTGTGTTACAATTCAGTAGCTTATGATCTGTGACCAAGCTAATTTGAATGTAGTCCTAATGCAGAGTTCAAGATAGAATTAGCTACAGAGCCCTCGACCAGTTAATTTTTCCTTACCAAAGAATAATTAATCTGAAATAGCATTTGCTCTTTATGCACCTTGCTATTGATTTTCAGTAATTCACTGGGATACATATTGTTATATATTGGAAAAATTAACTGGGAGTCAAAAGATATTCCATACACTTATCTACATTTTGCCTCATAGTTCAAATACAACCACTAACAGAAGTTATCTGTCATGAATGTGATCCAGGATTTTCACAGGCCATTCTAATTTTCCATTGACCTGGAAAATATTGGGCAAGGGTTTTAATTGCAAACCTAGTAAAAGTGACAAAGAGGTTCAGAAGCAGGTCTGCTGGAAAGAGTTTGACTGTTGTTCTCTGAACTTAGAGAGTGGGGCTTGGCCATGCATTCCTTATCCAGCGGGAGCTGCGGTAATATAATGAGAGGACGAGCAAGTGTAGTCAATGGAACATGGTTGGCCAGGTGGATCTCACTGAGTATGAGTTTTCTGACTGGGACTGTAACCTGGGCCAATCAGGGAGTCTTGGCCGACAGAAATAAACAGGACATCAGAGATACTTCTCACTCTGAGCCAGCTGGTCAGAGTCCATGTACTGCATATCTGTAAATAAAGGTGACTTTTTGATGGGATACCGGCCTTTGTGGAATTATTTCACAAGTAAGCAGGAGAGGTTACTATCCAGTTGACATGGGTCAAATCCCACCATTGATTTTTTTTTAAATTCAACACATGTGGTGGAATGGTGAGTCAGTGGTTAGCACTGCTGCCTCACAGTGCCATGGACCTGGGTTCAATTCCAACCTCAGGTGAATGCTTGGGTGGAGTTTGCATGTTTTCCCCATGTCTGTGTGGATTTACTCTGGTTTCCTTCCATAGTCCAAAGATGTGCAGGCTTGGTGGATTGGCCATGGGAAATGCAGGGTTACATGGATAGGGTAAGGGTATGGGTCTGGGTGGGATGCTCTTCAGAGGTTGGTGTGGACTCAATGGACTGAATGGCATGTTTCCACACTAGGGATTCTGTGAATCTGAGCAAGATTGGGAACAACAGCTAGACTCAGCCATAAAGCTACAAAGTCATAATTTGTTTTGTTGTTAAAGTGTATCTGGTTCACAAACTTCCTGAAGGGCTGGAAATCAGCCATCCTTACCTGGTTAGGCCAACATGTACCTCCAGACCCAATGCAATGTGGTTGACTTTTCATTATCCACAAAGGCCAATGAGGACAGGGATCAAATACTCGTAATTGACAACAACATTCACATCCAATGAAAGAATAAAAGAAATAAAAGCTTGATCACAGTTCAATGATTTAACAGATTCAGCATTATTAATACTCATTATAAGATTGAAAGTGATGCCAATATTGTTATACACTATAAAGAAAATGTTTTATCTTCATTGTTAATTATAACATTTTATATACAGACCATTCTAATTTTCCATTGACCTGGAAACTATTGGCAAGAATTTTAATTGCAATCCTAATAAAAGTGACAAAGAGGTTCAGAAACAAGTCTGCTGGAAAGAGTTTGAACTGTTGTTCTCTGTATTGTAGATTAATAGGTAGATGTTTAATTGCATGATGTTTTAATAAGTTTGGATACAAGGCAACAGGTTGGGTTGGAGAGATACCACAGAAAATTAGGCCTATTTTTGATCAAGTAAGCTGCTTGTCTCTGACCTTGAATGACTCTTTCCAGTGTTCGTCTATGAATTATTTCCTGTATCCCACTGCTCTCTGTCAACAATTCAATAACAGAGACTGGCAATGATTTTGCATATAGGAATATGTTATGAGCCCTGTGGGAGAACTGCAAACCAAAATGTAATGAAATTTACTGAGAGGTCCCCAAAGGAACAAATTACCAACAAAATTTCACCTTTTGTTACCTAAACACAAATCAGAATTATCACAAATTACATGTGAATTAACATGTAAATGTTAAAAAGGCAAATTTCACTTTTATTCAATACAACAGATATGTATATTGCAACCACAAACATTTGCATCACTTCCTGCTACACAGTAATACCATCGCACAATATGCTGTTTCTTTATTTTTGCAGGATAAGTCAGGAATCCTACTTGATAACAGCTGGTATTTCAGAGCTTCATCAGTGTGATCTTTCCTGGGGTCACCATGGTTCTGATGACGTACCTTTCCAATGTTCCTTTTCAATTAACTAATAAATAACACCACAGTTTGGCAACTTGATGGAAATTGCCTAGGTCCCCATCTCCAAGTTCTTTAGGCATAATACCATGGGACATGGGAACAAAATTAGCTATTCGGACTATCAAGTATGTGCCACCATTCAATGAGAACGTGACTGATCTGCTAATCCTCTTCTCCACTTTCCCCAAATGGTGGAAGTTATAGTTGATGTGTTAATAGTAATTTACCAAAATTCACTGGACTCCCTGCAGGTGACTGCAGCGAATGTCATGATGCTGTTTAAAAAGGCAGGTAACTATAGGCCAGTTAGCAATTGGAGGTATACTGGACAGCAAAGAAGATTACCTCAGATTACAACAGGATCTGGACCAGATGGGCCAATGGGCTGAGAAGTGGAAGATGGAGTTTAATTCAGATAAATGTGAGGTGATGCATTTTGGGAAAGCAAATCTTAGCAGGACTTATATGCTTAATGGTAAAGTCCTAGGGAGTGTTGCTGAACAAAGAGACCTTGGAGTGCAGGTTCATAGCTCCTTGAAAGTGGAGTTGCAGGTAGATAGGATAGTGAAGAAGGCGTTTGGTATGCTTTCCTTTATTGGTCAGAGTGTTGAGTACAGGAGTTGGGAGACCATACAGGACATTGGTTAGGCTTTTTTTGGATTATTGCATGCAATTCTGGTCTCCTTCCCATCGGAAGAAAGTTGTGAAACTTGTTGAAAACAGATTTACAAGGATGTCACCAAGTCTGGAGGATTTGAGCTATTGGGAGAGGTTGAATAGGATGAGGCTGTTTACCCTGGAGCATCGGAGGCTGAGGGGTGACCTTATAGAGGTTTATAAAATCATGAGGGGCATGGATAGGATAAATAGACAAAGTCTCTTCCCTGGGTTGGGGGAGTCCAGAAATAGAGGGCGTAGGTTTAGGGTGAGAGGGGAAATATATAAAAGAGACCTAAGGGGCAACTATTTCACACAGAATGTGGTACATATATGGAATGAGCTGCCAGAGGATGTGGTGGAGGCTGGTACAATTGCAATATTTAAAAGGCATTTGGATGGGTATATGAATAGGAAGGTTTGGAGGGATATGGGCCGGGTGCTGGCAGGTGGGACTAGATTGAGTTGGGATATCTGGTCGGCGTGGACGGGTTGGAGCAAAGGGTCTGTTTCCATGCTGTACATCACTGTGACTCTATGGCTATCTGTAGTTGGGAAAATGCTGGAGGCTATCATTATAGAAGAAATAGTGAAGCATCTGGATAGAAAGGGTTCCATCAGGCAGACACAGCCTGGATTCAGGAAAGGAAGGTCATGTTTGACAAACTTACTGGAGTTCTTTGAGGATGTAACAAGCGCGGTGGATAGAGGGGAATAGGTGAATGTTGTATACTTGGATTTCCAATAAGGTGCCACATAAAACACTTATCCATAAGATAAGAATGCATGGAGTTGCGGGGAATATACTAGCATGGATAGAGGACTGGTTAACTTATAGAAAGCAGAGTGTTGGGAGAAGTGGGTGTTTCTCTGGTTGGAGCTCAGTGGTGAGTGGAGCGGGGCAGAGGTCGGTGTTGGGCCCTCAACTGTTCTTGATATATATAAATGATTTGGAAAAGGAGACCAAGTGTAACATATCCAAGTTTGCTGATGACACTAACTTGAGTGGAAAGGCAAACTGTGCAGGGGAGGGAAAGGGTCTGCAGAGAGATGTAGACAGGTTAGTGAGTGGGTAAGCGTCTGGCAGATGGAGAACAATGTTGGTAAGTGTGAGGTTATCCACCTTGGAAACAAAAGTAATAGGTCAGAGTATTATTTAGATGGTGAAGAGCAGGGAGGTTCTGCTGCAATTGTATAAGGTGTTGGTGAGGCCACACCTGGGTATTGTGCACAGTTGTGGTCTCCTTACTTGAGGAGGATATACTGGCTTTAGAGGCAGTGCAGAGGAGGCTCACCAGGTTGGTCTGGTGATGAGGGAGTTATTCTATGATGAGAGGTTGAGCCACTTGGGACTAGAATTTCAAAGATTGAGAAGGGATCTTATAGAAACATATCAAGTTATGAAAGGGATAGATAAGATAGAGGCAGGCAAGCTGTTTCTGATGGGAGTGAGACTAGGACTAGGGGATATGGCCTCAAGGTTAGGGGGAGTAGATTTAGGACAGAGATGAGGAAGAACTGCTTTTCCCAGAGAGTAGTGAATCTATGGAATTCTATGCCAAGGAAGCAGTAGAGGCAGCTTCATTAAATATATTCAAGACACAGTTGGCTGGGTTTTCGTGTGGCATGGGAATTAAGGATTATGGGGATAGATCAGCCATGATCCTAATGAATGGCAGAGTGGGCTCGATGGACCAAATGGTCTACTCCTGCTTCTATTACTATGAAGCTATGAAACAACCAGTGATTCCTTACTGAATAAAAATCTGTCACTCTCAGGTTTGAATATCTTTAATGAGTCAGCCTTTACAGCCCTCTGGAATCCCACTGATACACTGATACACTATCTTCTGAAAGAAAATATTCCTCCTCATCATTGTCTTAAAAGAATGACCTCGATCTGCATTTATGTCCTTTGATCCTTGACTCTCCCACCAGGGGAAACAACTTCTCTGTATCTACTCTGTCAAGTCTGCTAAACAAGCTTAAATATTTCAATGATATTAACAGGTTTTCACCTTTCCAGCCTTTCTGTTGTATCTATGTGTTGACTGCCAACACCCTCCAGTTCTATTGCTTGTAGCACCCCCTTTCTGTCCACCAGACACTCAATGTTTGATGTTTATAACTTAACCTACTGCTTCCTGGTCACCAGTTTTCCTGTTGACAATGCTTCTTGGTCAAGAGTTGCCAAATCAGAAGAACTGCTACTACTTAATGTCTAAACAAATACGAAGAACGCCTTTAAAGCCGAGGCAAATTCTTATTATTGTACTTAAAAATTTTTTCAAAAACAATTACGCATTACGTAGACATTTTTTAAAAAAATGATAAGTTTTGCTTAGATTCGGTGCCAGGTCAAATATTATTGCAAATCGATTATCACAATTGGGGCTAAAAGTGTACAGATTTAATGCAATGAATGCTAAACTGTCAACTGGGGGAGGGGGATTGGATTTAATCACTTTTTCCTTAAATCTTCAATGAGTCTGTCAATGCACTTATTTTTTTTTAATTTGTAGGTAAAATAAACTGATCTGTGTAAGGAGATAATAATTGGTTTCTGCTAACAGATGAAGAGCACTTTATCTATTTCAATGTAACTATTTAATTAACTCCTCTGCAGTTGGAATCTGAATACTGAAAGTCATCAGGCACAGAGTATGTTATTTATTTACATGTGATGCAGATGTTGGATGTATAACATGCTGCAGTGGTTGGATAGAATCAAATGAGTGAAAGGACGTTCTTTATCTGATGGTACAATTATGTATAGTAGCTGGATTAAATAAGTCTGCACATTTCTGACATTGTCTCAGAAATTAATGCACCTGCATTCTTAGATTCTTAAAGTTTCCAAACCACTGACATTAAATATTTACCACAGGAGGATAATACAACACACAAAATTCTCCAAAACGTAACACCCATTTCCTATGAAAAATATTGACTACAAACTTTTGAAGCAATGTGTACCAGTAATGGTAAGATAAACTACTGTGGATGCTGGAGTTTATTTTACTTATTCATTCGTGTGATATGGGGGTCACTGGCTGGGCCCAGCATTTATTGCTCGTCCCTAGTTGCCCCTTGAGAAGGTGGGGGGTGAGCTGCCTCCTTGAACTGCTGCAGTCCATGTGCTGTAGGTAGATCCACGATGCCCTCAGGAAGGAGATTCCAGGATTTCGACCCAGCGACATTGAGGGGCTTATGGAGGGGAGCTGCCCAGAAACAGAAATTCATGGAGCAATTCAGCAGATCAGACGAAATGAAGCACAGTTTAATTGAGTGAAATATTGGTCTTATTCAGAACAGCTCACTGTCTGTTCTTTCTGTTGCAGACTTGGTGTTGTCGGTAAGACATGTGGCAATGTCTTTAGCTTAGGCCCTTTACAACTTTTCAAACACAGCATTGACTTTAATAAGTTTCTATCATAACCACTGCTCCTATATTCTCCAATATGCAGATAATGGTAATGGAAGAAATTCCTCCTCATCTCTGTCTTAAATGAGCAACCTCAGTCAGAATTTATGCCCTTCGATCCTTGACTCTTGTACAAGGGGAACCAACCTCCCTGCCAAGCCCCCTAAAAAACTTATAAATTTCAATCATATTAATACAGGTTTCCATGTTTTAGTTTTTTTTCATGTATCTGTGTGTTGACTGCCTACACCCTCCAGCTCTACTGCTTGTAGCACCCCCTTTCTGTCCACCAGCCATTTGATGCTCGATGCCTACAACTTAACCGACTGGTTTCTGGTCCCAACTTTCCTGTTGGCAATGCATTCAGTGGTAGTGATTTTCCTACAGAACCATTTACGTAACACCCTTACCCCTCATCCTACCTCCTCACCTAGATGGTGCCCTGTCTCTCTTACCTATCCTTCACATGAACCTCTTTAGCTACTTGGAACCCTACCTACTCACCTACACAGCATCTTAACTCTCATACCCACCTTGCACATTACCCCTTACCCACCTGGAACCCTACCTACTCACCTACACAGCATCTTAACTCTCATGCCCACCTTGCACATTACCCCTTACCCACCTGGAAACCCACCTACTCACCCACCTGACAACCAGTCCTCCTATTTTCTCCCCAAACAATCCCAACCTAACACCTTACTCTGCCCACCGTCACTGCCAACTGTTTGGTTGTACTGCTGAACATTATAATCTCTGAATACAGCACACTAACAGTTGCAAAAGGGCTCGTCTTTTCAGCAATGATTTTTTCCGCTATAAAATTCTGCCAAGGTTTCCTGACTCTGACTGTAATCATTTGGCTGTAAATTATTTTTTCTCTCCTGTTTTTGATTTCCAGTTATTTTCATTTTCTTTATTGCAGACTCCCACTTCCTCTTACTTTGAATGCGGCTCCCTACTGTCCTGTAGCAGTAGGAACACCAGACCAAGGCAGGTACATTGCTAGCATTTTCTGGCTTCTCATGAAAATTGCCATAGGACCATGGAGCAGGCAAATATTACAATTAGACATTTTCTATTTAAACGATGTAAGGGTTGACATCAACAGAGGGAGTTGGAGGTTCTTGTACATGAATTACAGGTGTTAACACACAATCAAGACAAATAGTGTGTTAGCATTTTATTGCAAAAGGTCTATCATATAAGATTAAGGAAGCCATGCTACACTTATATAGGGTCTTTGTGAGGCCACATCTGGAATGCCATTAATGGTCTTAACCTCTTTACCTGGTACTTTCACAAACTGTTGGTTGGAGTAACTGAATCGACCATGCTTTCAGAGAGATCACATGATCCAGTTTGTGGGTGTAAACGTGTTGGGTTTAAACACATTCGGAGAGAACCTGCCACAGGGGCAACTGCCTTTGGCCTCTCTTTCTTTCTCCAAGACCTCGCTGGAAGACCTCATCGCCGCAAGTTGATCTTAAAAGAGAAATCATGAATCTACACCACTGTCTTCACAAAAAGATAAATCAACCACCAATAACTGATCCAGGGAGAAACCCCAGAAAAAAAAGCTTCCATGCAAAGTGACTTTAGCAACAGACCAACATTTGGAGTGTGTGTGTGTGTGTGTGATATCAATGGATAGCAGGACAGCAAACTGTTCACTGCTTAGAGCCATATCTGGCATAGGAAGATGGTTGTGGTTGTTGGAGGTCAGTTATCTCAGCTCCAGGACACCTCTGCAGGAGTTCCTCAGGGTACTGTGCTATGCCCAACCATCTTCAGCTGCTTTATCAATGACCTTCCCTCCATCAGAAGGTCAGAAATGGGAATAGTTGCCCATGATTTCACCACATTCAGCACTATTTGCAACTCCTCAGATACTGAAACAATCCACATTCAAATGCAAGATCTGGCCAATATCCAGGCTTGAGCTGACAAGTGACAGGTCACATTTTCACCACACAAATATCAGGCTATGACTATCTGCAATAAGAGACAATCTAACCACCTCCCTTGACATTCAATGGCATTACCATCACTGAATCACCTCCTATTAACATCCTTGAGGTTACCGTTGATCAGAGACTCAACTGGACTCACCGTGTAAACACAATGCCTGTGAGAGGAGGTCGGTGGTTAGGAATACTGCATCGAGTAACTCACTCCTGTCTCCTGAAAGACTGTCCATCACCAAAAAGCACAAGTCAGGAGTGCGATGGAATATTGCCCATTTGCCTGGATGGGTGCAGCTCCAATGTTACTCAAGAAGCTTGACACCATCCAGGACAGAGCAGCCTGCTTCCCTGGACCAAGACCTCACCATTGAACATCAGGCTATTGGGTTCACAATGGCCTCTAATCTCATGTCATCCAGTGAGCTCCCCCCAACTCCTAACACTGCCTCTAGTCGCCTAACCCTGTACAACCACTTCTACCTCCCTCCCAAAATCCGTAAATAGAACTCCCGGCAGACCCATTGTTTCTGCCTGCTCCTGCCGCCCAACTTGATTTGTTCTCCTCAGAGAACATTTGTGGGACACCCGCACCAATCAACCCCACTGCCCTGTGGCCCAACATTTCATCTCCCCTTCCCATTCTGCCAATGACATGCAGGTCCTGGGCTTCCTCCATCGCCAATTGCTCACCACCCAACGCCCGGAGAAAGAACACCTCATCTTCCACCTCGGAACACTTCAACCCCAGGGCATCAATGTGGGCTTCACCAGTTTCCTCATTTCCCCTCCCCCCACCTTACCCCCGTTCCAACCTTCCAGCTCAGCACCTCCCTCAGGACCTGTCCCACCTGTCAATCTTCCTTCCCACCTACCTACTCCACCCTCCTCTCTGACCTATCACCTTTACCCCCACCTCCATCCCCATTCCCCATCAGGATAGTCACAGGACTCCCCACTCCTTCCTGAGCCATTCCCACCCACTGCCACCCACAACTGCCCAGCTGAGCTCAGCCTCACTCTGAATAAGTTCTCCTTTAACTCCTCCCACTTTCATCAGGTCAGGGGGTACCCACACGGGCCCCAGCTATGCTTGTTGTTTTGTGGGGTGTGTGAAACATTCCTTGTTCCGGTCCTATTCTTGACCCCACCCACAACTCTTTCTCCGACACATTGATGACATCATTGGTGCTGTTTCCCACTCTCATCAAGAATTGGAGAACTCTACCATTTCGCTTCCAATTTCCACACCGCTCCCATCTTCACCTGATCCAGCTCTGACTCCTCTCTTGCCTTCCTCAACATCTTTGTTTTCATTTCTGGGGATAAGCTGGTCACTGATATCCACTGCAAACCTACTTTCTCCCACAGTTACCTGAACTGTAGATCCTCACCTCCTGCTTCCTGTGAGGACTCCATCCCATTCTGCCAGTTTCTCTATCTCTGTCGCACCTGTTCTAATGATGTCAGTGTTGCTGTACCTGTATAAGGCATTAGTGAGACTACATCCAGAGTATTGTATACTGGTTTGGGCTCTCTACTTGAGGAGTTATGTTGTTGCATTGGAGGCAGTCCAGTGGAGGGTCACTGGATTGATTCCAGAGATGAGGGGTTTGTCTTATGAAAAGAAAATGCACAGTTTAGGCCTGTACTCTCTGGATTTTAGAAGAATGAGAGAAGATCTGATTGAGGGATACAAGTTGTGTCACAGTAGTCTTACCAGACTGCAGGGGTCGCTCCATCATGAGAGAGTAGTGACTTATCCTGAGGGCCACTAGACCTCAAGTGAGGGAAGAGGTTGAGAAGGAGAGTCCTTCGTGGTAACCTCAATCCGGTGATGGGAATTGAACCCACAGCATTGGCATCACACTGTTACTAAAAAAACCAATCATCCAGCCAACTGCCAAAGGGGATTGACAAGGTAGACATAGAGAGGATGTTCCCCCTTGTGGGGCAATCTAGAACAAGAGGTCATTGTTTTAGGATGAGGGGTAGCAGGTTTCAAACAGAGATGAGGAGAAATCCCTTCCCTTAAAGGGTTGTGAATCTGTGGAATTCACTTCCCCAGAGTGGGGTGGATGCCGGGACATTGAGTAAATTTAAGGATAAAGGGTTATAGACAGTGGGCAGGAAAGTGGAGTTGAGACCGAGATGAGATCAACCCTGATCATATTAAATGTCACAGCAGGCTCAAGGGGCTGAATGGCTTACATCTGCTCCGAGCTTTTACGTTCCTATGTTCTCCAGCTCCTGTTTCGTATGTTTTTATCCTTACAAACAGTGGGAGCATAATATGGTGACTTCCATGCCAGGAGTATACATCTGGTATAGGAACTTGTGGGCAGAGATCGCTACATGTTTAACACTCGCAAAACGGGTGGAGAGCACAGTGAGTTCTCCCAAAGAATGAAATATTTCAATGATTTCAAATTTGGCAGCATAAGAAAAGGTCACTTATTAATTTAAGCCATTTGCGAAAAAAGCTTGAATGCTGCAATGTTGGTCCTTTTGACTTTGGCTCCGTACCAACCAGGGAGGAGAGGAAAGTACTCTTGACTGACACTGATGCTACATTGTACTTCCATGGTCATTTCAACGGTGCAGTCAAAGCTGAATAATGAACTAAAAGCACCTATTGAACATATCATTACAACATGGACCCAACTCCGTTCTAGGAAGCGTGCTTTTGTTGACCTGTTGGTGAAATAGCACAATATTTAAGGGCAACGGATTAAGAACAGAATGAGACCATTCGGCCCTCTGAGACTGCTATGCTGTTCTTTAAGATCAAGGATAATCAGGGTGTTGGCTCAACTTCACTTTCCTGTCTGGCCCCCTCTTAACACCCAGTTGTCTCGAGCTCAGCCTTGAACAAATTCAATGACGCACCCCCGCAGCTTTTTGGTGAAGGGAATTCCATTGATTAACAAAGAGCATTCATATTCTTAAAGAGTGTCCCTGAGCTTTACAAAAGGCATATCTTCCCAGTGCCCGCCCTCTCAAGCCCTCTCTGGATCTCATGTGTTTCAATAACATGAGCTCTCATTTTTCTAAACTCCATCGGTGCAAGTCTAACCTTTCCCCATTCAATAACTCCCTCGTCCTCAATGAACTGTTCTGAATGAAATGGTATCTTTTCTCCAAATAAGGAAACCAATACTGCAGACAGCTGAAATAACTGCACGGAGGCCGGTATCCCATTACTAAGTCACCCTTTATTCACGTGTGCACAGTACATGGGCTCTGACCACCCCTAGAATGAGGAGACTCTCTGACACTCCTGGTTATACCTGTGAGCCAGGGCTCCCCGATTAGCCCAGGTTAACAACCCCTCGCAAGGATCTTACAGACAATGGGATCCACCTGACCCCTCTTACAACCACTACAACTGTACTCCAGATGTGATCTCACTGACACCGTAAACAGTTGTAGTAAAATATCCCAACATTATAGTCCTCTCCCGTTGCACTAAATGGCAGCATTCCATTCTCTTTCCTAATTATTTGCTGTAACTGTCTCTCTGTGAAATAGCATCTCACTGATGGGTTCACAGAGATGGCAGGATGGATGCAATGGCTGATCACGTTGCAGTGTTTGAACTCATTCCCAACATCCAAGTGACAAATCATTAGCTCTGCACACTGAGCTCACAGCATAAGATAAGAGCAGGAGGAGGCCATTTGGCCCCTCAAGCTGGGCTCCACCACTCAATAGACTCATGGCTGATGTTCTGCCTTAATTCCTCTCTTTGCCCATTTCCCTTGAGTTGTGTTAACAGCTGGGAATCTAGCACAGACCTGTGAAGATCTGCACCTCCATTTTTACTGTTCTAGGATTAATGAAGGCTAAGAGTTAACAGAGCTGCACCAATCAAATAGTGCAACATTTGCAAATAGAGCAGCAACTGCAATGATACAAGACATTTGACTTGTTTGGCAAGTTCCAAGTAACAAGCATTTTAGGGAATGTCTCAGGATAATGTGAATGTGTAGCAATAAGAACATAAGAACACCAGGATTAGGCCATTCAGCCCCTTCAGCCTGCTCCACTATTTCACATGATTACGCCTGATCTCATCTCAGTGACAACTCTGTTTTCCTGCCCACTCTGCATAACTCTTTAACCCAATACGGATTGAAAATCTGTCTACCTCCTCCTTAAATTTACTCAATGTCTCAGCATCCACTGCCCTGTGGATAAGTGAAGGCCACGGATTCATGACCCTCATCATCTGTATTTTCAATCTGCTATGCCTTATTCTCTCATGCTGGTTTGTCCCATATGAGGAAATATCCTCTCCATGTCTACTTTGTCAATCTCCTTTAGCATCTTACGTAGCTCAATTAGATCTCCTTTCATCCTTCTACACTCTTGACAGTATGGGACCGAACTGCTTAACCTCTCTTCATATGACAAGCAACAATAATTGCTGAACAAGTGATTTTATCCAACAAAAATGACAAGATGTAGTGAGGGCTACCTCTTAATCTATTCTGCATTTTGCTAGTGACAGCTTGAGCTCGGTCACAAGACATTTTTAGGGGTTTAACTGAATTAAGAAGCACACACCTTCTGGTCCTGTCACCTACTGGGTGATTACGTTGTTACTGAGATACTCCAGCTCCCATTCAACTCAGGTTTCACTTCCATCATAATCATTTGGGATTCTTGGGAGCTTGCTGTTATCAAACACTCCATTTTCTGCTCAACTTTCCTCTTGAAATCAATGAATGATTATATATTTAAAGACCCGATCCCACACTTCATTATTGTTGTGACCTGTGATTACTTTATAACTGGATATCAGAACAGTCAGAAATGGAACAAATTGAATTGAATTTATTGTCCCGTGTACCGAGGCACAGTGAAAAGCTTTGTTGTGAGCAATACAGGCAAATCAAAGAGTTAAGTAGCATAGATAAGTAAATAATAGGTAAACAGCAGTAAAAACAAAATCACAGCTACAGGTGAATGTAAGAGTTTGAGAGTCTATTCTGTATTCTAACAACAGTAGGGTAGAAACTGTTCCCAAACCAGCTGGTGTGTATGTTCAAGCTTCTGTAGCTTCTCCACAATCGTAGAGAAATATTGCCAGGGTGGGATGGATCTTTGAGAAGTGATTTAATGAAGTAAGAGCAGAAAGTACTGCCAGGAGTTTGGAGAGCAGTAACATTATTGGGCTTACTGCAAATCTACCTTAGAGTCCTGACTTGGAGATGCCGGTGTTGGACTGGGGTGTACAAAATTAAAAATCACACAACACCAGGTTATAGTCCAACAGGTTTAATTGGAAGCACACTAGCTTTCGGAGCGACGCTCCTTCATCAGTTGACAATCACGTGATGAAGGAGCGTCGCTCCGAAAGCTAGTGTGCTTCCAATTAAACCTGTTGGACTGTAACCTGGTGTTGTGTGATTTTTAACTATCTAGAGTTGGCGCTCTGAGGTGGCGCTCTGAGTTGGCACTCTGAGTTGCTCTGAGGATGCAAACAGGACCCCGAGAAATTACTAAGTCTTCATTGTTGCTCCAAGTCTACAGTTTCAGATGAAACAGTCACTCTGCACCTGCATCACAGATCACAATGAAATTCCTCAGACTCAAGCTAATGGTTACTTCATAGCAGCTTCTAAGAACTAGCTGGGGAATTTTAAAATTCCTGGCATTTAGATTACAGTTACAAGTGAGAAGCCACTAACAACTACAAATGAAAGAATTTTCCAACATTAGCTAAATGACAATAACAGTGAAATGGAGAAGGAAAATATGAGATTAGAGAAACTCCAAAGGGCTAAAGCAAGTCTCAGGAATAAAAGCAGAATCAAAACAAAGCAAAAGGCCTGTGGAAAGGTGTAAATCCCCTCAATCCATCGTTCACATCACAGCTGGTGGATAATGGGGAGTACAGGAGATGTGTGAATGGTCATAGGTGACACAGTCAGGCAGTGGTTCAGTTCTGAATCTAAGGAAAACAACTCAGCAAAACCATGAGCCAATTAAAATAAATCGATGAGTAGTTTGGAATTAGAAATAATCCAAATCATAAGATCCACGGGATCATTTGTAGCTTGATGTTTTTAACAACATTTTTTTAATAATACTTAGGTATGCAAACTCTCAAACTAAATGTTGCCACCGAGATCTTGAGGGTAGCTAACCAATACTCAGTGAAAGCAGCAGGAGAGAGGGAGTTGGGGAAGGGAGTTCCAGAGCTTTGGGTCAAATTAGCTGAACGCACAACCACCAACAGTGATACAACGTAAACGAGGGGTGCTCAATAGACCTGGTATTTGGGATTAGTTTAGAATAGCAGCATGTTTAGTGCAGACATAATGAGCTGAAGGGCCTGTATCTGTGTTGCACTATTCTACCTTCTATGTGTGTAGAGGTCTCAGTGAGTTGTAGGGTGGAAGTAGATTACAGTGAGTTGTAGGGTGGAAGCAGGTAGGGCAGGACAAGAATTTTGGAAACGTGGTTGAGAAATGTTTAAAACCAAGGGACTGCTGTGTCGGGAGCCAATGAGGATCACTGAGCTCAGCGGGTGATGGGTCACTGAGATTTGGTGTAAGTTGGCATACAAAATTTGGATGAACTGAAGTCTGTGAAGGGCAAAGGACAGGTGCTGAAAATGTGTTGCTGGAAAAGCACAGCAGGTCAGGCAGCATCCAAGGAACAGGAGATTCGACGTTTCGGGCATAAGCTCTTCTTCGGGAATTCCTGAAGAAGGGCTTATGCTCGAAAAGTCGATTCTCCTGCTCCTTGGATGCTGCCTGACCTGCTGCACTTTTCCAGCAACACGTTTTCAGCTCTGACCTCCAGCATCTGCAGACCTCACTTTCTCCTCAAAGGACAGGAGGTCAGCCAAGAGAATCAACAACTCGTTCTGCTGATATTGGTACAGCATTAGAGAAAATAGTCAAATATTTCAAAGGTTATGGGGAGGAATCAGGATTAGGCTATTGAGTTGGATGATCAGCCATGATCATTATGAATGGTGGAGCAGACTCACAGGGCCGAATGGCCTCCTCCTGCTCCTATCTTCAATGTTTCCATGCTTCTATGTTTCTATGTTTGCTACATTTTGCCATTTTAAAATTGGTATGCAACATTCCAGTCTTATGGGATCTCTACAGTCCATTATATTCACCAACTTCATCAAGTGGCAAGCAAAACATTTTGTGTTTCTTTAGCACTGAATCCTGGTCAGTAATTTCCCCACTAACATGTTCCCATTTAAGCCGTGAGAAATATGATACAAAAGGAAAGGTCGTAATTGGAGAATCTGAAGCGACATCGTACATGACGCTGTACATCAAAGCCTAGGATTGTGCAGCAATTAGAAAGGTCTGAATTTCTTGGCTTCTGTGGATGAGTTTACTGGCTTTCTTGTTTGTTTTAATCAAGTAGGTGAGCCGTAGATGGTCACACTAGGGCAGTTTAATCCTACACTGCAGACTGGGTTGTCAGTCAATTACCTTGCATCGCGTCCACTGTTTGTTGAGATTAATGAAAATGAATTCAGTGAATGAAGGGGAAGGTTTAACAAGTGCTGGCAGTTTTTTTTACCATTGATAGAATTACCTTGAAAAGTATGAGGAGTCTACCCTCAGCTTTTTCATAAGGTACTTAGAAAAAACATCCAAAGCCACCATAAAATGAGTACAAACTGTTTCCTGAGATAATGCAGGGTAGCTGGAGATCTTACTATCGTATGAGGCCAGGTGCTCCTACAGTGAGGTATCAGCGATGAGGACCAGGATGGACCAAATGGTCTGTTTCCCTGCTCTGTGTTTGCATGTTTACCCTGAGAAAAATGGTGACAGTAAGTGGTAGAGGCTGGTACAATTGCAACATTTAAAAGGCATCTGGATGGGTATATGTACAGGAAGGGTTTGGAGGGCTATGGGCCGTGTGCAGGCAGGTGGGACTAGATTGGGTTGGGATAATCTGGTCAGCATGGACGAGTTGGACTGAAGGGTCTTTTTCTGAGCTGTACATCTCTATTACTCTATACCATTCAGAGGGTAGTGTGCAGGGACAGAGGAACCTGGGCATGCAGGTACATTGATCTCTAGTGATGGTAGGAGAGCACAGTTAGCAAAGCTTTGTAAATAAAGGATGTCCAAGAACCAGTTTTGTGAGCACATGCTGAAACTTTCTAACACTCTGGCTCAGACCCAGCTAAAGGATTATACCTAGTTCTGAACACCACACTTTGGGGAGGATGTGAGAGGGTCCTTACGAGAGTGCAGATGAGATTTAACTGAATGGTCCCAGGGATGGAGGGCTTTAGCATTGACTTTAGGCTGAAGAAACTGAGGATGGAATAAAGGAGATTGAGGAGAGATTGGGTTGAAGCATACAAAAGGTGACAGTTTAGGATAAGACAAGCAAGGACAAGGTTCTCATTAACCGATGGGACAAGCTGTAACATTTTTGAAAAGAGAATCAGAATGAAGGTGAGGAAGACCTTTTTTTTACACATTGGTTGGTAATGATTGGAAATGTACTGCCCATGAGGTGGTAACCAGTAGCTCGGTGAAAACAGCAGCAGAGAGTGAGTTAGGGAGGTTTAGGGGCCAGCTCTAGAGCTTGGAGTCAAATCAGCTGGAGGCACAACCACCAACAGCAATGCCACACAAACAATGGAAGTGGAGACAATCAATGGTTTCAAAAGGAAAATGATTGGGCATTTATGTGTAAACTTGCAAGGTGATGAGGATGCAGCAGGTCTATAAGACTAGCTGTGGGGATACAGCAAGACAATAAGACTGTGACTATGAGACCGTGGGGATAGAGTGGGACTGAAAGACTGGCTGAATGAGTTGGCATGGACATCATAGACTACATAGCTCCTTCAATGCAGTAAATGACTCTCTAAGTTGAAGATATTGGTGGAACATCTTCAAACTTTCCAGTCCACTGAAGATTGATTAAACATTCCTTAGACTATCACCTTATCTTATATGGTATTAAAATGATAGCCCATACAACTCAGGATATTTGTCAAATTCAGTACAATGTCATAATTTCAAGGCCCACTCATTTGAACAGGGAAGGTTTTGGTTTGGATTTAACCAACTGAATGCTCCCCATCTACACCATATATGGGGTTTTTATTTGTTCATCAGTTGTGGAAGGCATTGGCTGAGCCATCATGCATCTTTAATTGCCTCTTGAGAAGGTGGTAGTGAGCTGCCTTCTTAACCTGCTGTGGTCCATTTGGTGCAGGTAGGGAAGGAGGGAGTTTGACCCAGCGACAGTGAAGGAACAGCATTATATTTCCGGGTCAAGGTGGTGAGGGTCTTGGAGGGGAATTTGCAGGGGATGGTGTTCTCATGTATCTGTTGCTCTTGTTGCTCAAACTGGTGGAGACCACTGTTTTGGAAGGTGCAGAATTCTCATCGGATGGTAAAAAATCACTTGCTTTGTTCGTGTTACACAAACCAAAGATGGCTGGAGTGAAAAGAATATTCAGTAAGAAGTTGAGAGGTATAAATGTCTCCCAGCACATATTGTTCACGGGGTGGCCTTTGAACTATCCCACTGCGTCAACTGGTCCATTTTATGAAGAGAGCGATGGGATCGGAATGTTGTCTCGGACTGGATAGAGGAAAATAAATTTGGAGAATTGTAAAACTTCTCTGGTCATAGTTATTGGCTTAATTCAGCTGAATTTGGACAATAACCTCTGCGTAGGCTTACATCCTCCAAAATCAATATTGGGATTGAAAAGTGACTGGAGGTTGATTAACGATGTTTTGTGAGAGGTTTTGATCTCCTACAACCTGACAGTAGGACATGGACATATGGGAAAGGGCACTCACTATATAACCTTCCAGGTTATATCAAGGAAACTCAATTGGCCTTGGCAATGATCAAAAAGATAGTCACAAAAAGAATTGCAATTTATTGGAACTGCCTTCACAATGAAACCATCTCCTTTAATAAACACATGGGCATACACACAAGTAAACCGTGAAGGTCGTATCTGCTGAACTTCTCCCCTCACTTGAGGCATGGTGACCCTCACACTAAACCACCAACCATCATCTCTCTGTAATGAGACAGCAGCCCTCTGGTCCTCTGGAACTATGGCAACTTTGCGTTTACACAAACACACACACACACACACACACACACACACACACACACACACACACACACACACACACACACACACACACACACACCCAAAAACATGCACCCACCCCTACACACAAACACACACACACTCACACCCACACAGACACACCCACGCACAGACATGCATCTACACAAGCGCAAACACACACGCAAACACACACACACACACACACAAACACACACACCCACACACAGACATACCCACACCCGCATACACACATGCTCACACAAACACACACACACAATCGCACACACACACACCTACACAGACACACCTGCACCTGCAAACACACACCCACACACAGACACACCCACACCCGCAAACACACACACACCCACACACAATCACACACACACAAACAACACACACATGCACACAAACAAAAACACATGCAGACACACATGCAGGCACACATAAGTGCACACACAAAGAGTCATATCAGAGCAGAACATGCAAAGGTATCATTTCAATATCACAGTCAAAAACAAACTAATTTCAGGTTAAATGATGAATGCACTCATTAGCAGTGTGTCAATCAGCTGACTAAGGAGACAGGTTAAGTGGATATATGATATTCATCTGAGGTTATTACAAGAAAACAGATGGAAATTAATTCAGTCTTTTAAGATCGTTACTAAGACCTGAATGTGTCACAAAGCAATCAAGGTAGTAACAGGTTTCTAAGTCTCTCGTCCTCTCAAACTTATCACAGACATGAAAGGATTCCTTGAATATGTGAGTAGCATTCCTTAAGAGAAAGACAGAACTTGTCTGTTTATTTCCTAAGGCAACCAACCCTGAAGTTTTGTAAAATGTTATCAGGTGTGTCTGCTGCTTCGTACAATTCTCTCCTGGGCACTTTTCACTGAACAAAAATTCTCATCTACCCTTAACCAGTAACTGGCCAATAGTAACAGGTAAAGTTGAGGTGCCAGTGTTGGAATGGGGTGGACAAAGTTAAAAATCACACAACACCAGGTTACAGTCCAACAGGTTGCGTGAATAATAACAGAAGCATTTCTCTCATTTAACATGGAATGTAATCCTAGTGGGGACAGGATTGAAGAATTGAGAGCAACATCAATGTTTCGATCAGCCTGGGATTTCCCAGAACTCATCATCACCAAACAAATCATTCCAGCCTCCTATTGTTTACAGTGTAATTGAGACGGCCACCTCACCCCTCGCTCTTCATGATAATTTTAGTGGTTATTAATTGTCCTAACTTGCTGCCTTTCTTCAGCCTTCTCTGTTTGTATTTCTGTTTTCGACCTCCGACCCATTCTCTCCACTATATCGTTCGGGCCTCCACTTCCAACTGTCATTGTGTTGCCCTCTCTACCTGATCATCCTCTCCCTTCCATTTGAGATCCAACTCTCAACCTTATTCTACAAACTCCACTCTGTCTTCTTTCGTCCATTTTCCTGTTTGCTCCTGTCACCCAGCACATTACTTACCCGCCTCTCTGCAGGATGCTTTGAGATATTGCTGCTTTGCACAGACTACCTCCTCGAGGTTGCATAGGGGGTCCCAATCCAACCAAATTTCCTTGATACTCATCTTTATGAACATTGGGACTCTGTCTGAAAGTTAAAAAAAATCCTGAGATGGATTATTAACATACATGACCGATCTGTCAGAGTTAGTTCCAAGAATGCATGTCTTTTATCGAGACATCATTACAGGGAAGGAGGCAGCATTGTGAGAATATTAGTGGGCTGGTAATCTCGAACCACAGACTAATGATCCAAGTAAGGATGATGTCAGAAAAGCCTGTTTCACAACAGCAAATAGTTAGGGTTTGGAATGAGCAGCTGGTAGTGTGGTGGAAGCAAGTTCAATTGAAGCATTGAAGAGAGCATTGGATGATTCTTTTGAATAGGAAGGGTACGCAGGGTTAACAGAACAAAACAGAGATCGGTATAGACCAAAGAACAAAACAGGGAGGAGAAAGTGAGGACTGCAGATGCTGGAGATCAGCATTTCTGATGAAGGGCTTATACCCGAAACATCGATTCTCCTCCTCCTTAGATGCTGCCTGACCTGCTGTGCTTCTCCAGCACCACTCTCTCGACAAAGAACAAAACAGTTCAGGAACAGGCCCTTCGGCCCTCCAAGCTGTGATGGCACATTTTGCCCTTCCATACTAAAACTGCCTTCACTTGCAGGATCCATTTCCTTCTATTCCCGTCCTATTCATGTATTCATCCAGGTGCTTCCTGAATGCTGCTATTGTGTCTGGTTCCCCACCTCCTCTGACACTGTATTCCAGGCACTCACCACCCTTTGTGTGAAACACCTGCATCACACATCTCTTTTAACCTTCCCCCCTCACACCTTGAACATGTGTCCCCTAGTAATTGACCCCTCCACCCTGAGAAAAAGCCTCACACTTTCCACTCTATCCATGTCATTCACAATCTTATAAATTTCTATCAGGTCATTCCTCAACCTCCTGCATTCTAGTGAAAACAAATTCCAACAATCTTTATATTGTCTGAAAACTTGCTAATTAGACTAGCCATGCTTTCCTCCAAATCATTGACATGGATCACGAACAGCAGAGGTCCCAGCGCTGATCCCTGTGGAACACTGCGAATCACAGCTCTCCATTCCGAACAGCATCCTTCCACTGCTACCCTCTGTCTCCTATGACTCAGCCAGTTGTGCATCCATCTTGCCAGCTCACCCCGATACCATGTGACTTCACCTTTTGTACCAATCTGCCATGAGGAGGGATGCTGCTCGTTTGAAGAGCCAGTGCAGGCATGATGGACTGAATGGCCTCTTTCTGCACCGTAACAATTCGGTGACCTAGACCTGAACATATTTAGCTTAGGTTAGATTAGATTCCCTACAATGTGGAAATAGGCCCTTTGGCCCAACAAGTCCACACCAACCCTCCAAACAGTAACCCACCCAGTCCTATTTCCCTCTGACTAATGCACCTAACACTATGGACAATTTAGCATGGCCAATGCACCTGACCTGCACATCTTTGGACTGTGGGAAGAAACCGGAGCACCCGGAGGAAATCCAAGCAGACACGGGGAGAATGTGCAAACTCCACACAGCTCGAGGCTGGAATCGAACCCGGGACCTTTTTAAATGAAAAAATCATTCTATACCTTTGTAGTTATGATGTTTTTTTGCTGAAATTAATTTTATCACGATCATCTCTTGTAGCATTCTCCAAGATGGTATATTATTAATCATTGAACCAGGTACTGCTGCCTTATATGAATATTTGGTGATGACTGTTATTACTTCCACATATTCCACTTGCTAACTAGCTATCTTTGGGCATTCACTTAGTGACTAATTGCTCACAGGAACAGCATCCAGTCCTTCCTAACATTGTTCTTTTAAGGATTTTTGCCTTTGCCTTGTAGCTTTACATGGTAATTCCTCAATGACTTGTCCGATGAACAGCAAGATAAAAATGCTACCTTGGTATCTGACTATTTTCTCTTCCCACGGTAGCCCCCGCCACACTCCCCCAGACACCACCGTTTCTATCTGTCACCAAAGAGTCTGAAAAGCGAAGGACAGCAGCTGACACTGGCTGTGGTCAATTTGACCACGAGGAAAGAATGAAAGCTGTGGAACTCCTGGAGGTAAGAGGCAGCTGCTTTATTCCATTGCCTTCCACACCCACAGGAGTTGATTCTCTGACAACACAACAGAGCTCATTAAATCAAATCCCACTGACGGGGCGAAGGAATGTAAATGAGCCCCTCTTACTGAAGTACATGTACACACTAGTAGGCTCACTGTATGTGGCTTTTAAAGCTGGGTGGTAAATGTATTTGTGACCTTAAGGAGCAGGGCTGTTAAATTGACCTTGGTTACTTAACTGAAACTGTATACGTGTAAATCCAGTGTAAATCCCTTTCCTTTTACAACTTCTCTCCCACTGGAGTTTAGATCACAAGAAGGTTTTATAAGAAGCCATGATTCATTTTTGGATAAAGAGCACTGACACCAGAAATATATTTCTATTTGAAATTTTGGTAACTTAAGCTTTGAAAAATATGCTTGAAGTGACTTAACGAGGGTGATGTAATCAACATGAGCAAATGATGGTAATATCTCAGTCTGACTCAATGCTGGAGACCAGTAATGAATGTAAGTGCTTTTTTTTTGATAGTTGGAGTGCCTGATTGAAGTGTTCGGAACCTGGAGGGAATGACGTCTTAAACAAATATTCATTTGAAATTTGGCGAGTCCAATTTCATTATATCATTGATTTGTTAATTCAGTCCACCAGCCACTCATTTTACAGAGCATTGACAACTTGGACATATTTCAGGAGATGTGGGTGGAGGTAACAACATGGAAAGTTGTGATTTGTTCTAAAGACCTAACCACTCAGTTCTCCTCCGCCAGCAGAGGGGAAGAGTACTTTGCCCTCTTTTTTCCAGGGTAGCAGCTGCTAAACAGTTTCCTGTTGTTTGTTCAGTTGCGGGACGTGGGCGTTGCTGGCTGGGCCAGTATTTATTGCCCTGTCCCTAGTTGCTCCCTTGAGAAGGTGGGGGTGAACTGCCTTCTTGAACTGCAAAGGCCATGTGCTGTGGGTAGACCCACAATGCCCTGAGGGAGGGAATTCCAGGACTTTGACCCAGTGACAGTGAAGGAATGGTGATGAATTTCCAAGTCAGGATGGGGAGTGGTTTGGAGGAGAACATGCAGGGGATGGTGTCTTTCTAAATGGAACTGGTCGTGGGTTTGGAAAGTGCTGTCTAAGGAACCTGAGTGAATTTCTGTAGTGCATCTTGTAGATAGTACGCACTGCTGCTACTAACTGTCACGAGTGAAGGAAATGGACAGTTTTTTTTAGATTACTTACAGTATCGAAACAGGCCCTTCCGCCCAACAAGTCCACACCGACCCGCTGAAGCGCAACCCACCCAGACCCATTCCCCTACATTTACCCCTTACCCAACACTACGGGCAATTTAGCGTGGCCAATTCACCTAACCTGCACATTTTTGGACTGTGGGAGGAAACCGGAGCACCCGGAGGAAACCCACGCAGACACGGGGAGAATGTGCAAACTCCACACAGTCAGTCGCCTGAGGCGGGAATAGAGCCTGGTTCTCTGGCGCTGCGAGGCAGCAGTGCTAATCACTGTGCCACTGTGCCACCCACGTTGTTGATGTGGTGACTATTAAGTGGGCTGCTTTGTCCTGGATGGTGTTGAGCTTCTTGTTGCTGGAGCTGCCCCTATCCAGGGAAGTGGGGAGTACTCCATCACACTCCTGACCTGTGCCTTGGTTTTGGGGAATCAGGTGGTGAGTTACTCGCTGCAGGATTCCCAGCCTTTGGCCTGATCTTGCAGGTATTGTGTTTATGGGGTGAGTTCGTATCAGATTCTGCTCAATGGCAATCATGAGAGGGATAGCCCAATGAAAATATTGGCTCTGCATTTCATGATGTGCAGGAACTGCAAAGTATAAATGGAGTCTTCCAAACCTTTGACTAGTTCTATTGCTGTCTGTCTGACACCTATCAACTGCAGTTGGCAAGCAATATGTGCCCCACTCTGCTCCCCCTCCCACCTTCCTTTCACTGTATTTTCCCCCAACACAACCCCATCCCACAGCCCCACACTTTCCCCTCTCCCTATGCTGGTGATGTTGCAGTGCACAGAGATTTGTGCAGAATGAGTGCAGGCAAGGAGTCATCTTCTAATTTCCCAGAATGCTTTCTTTGGCCTCCAGGAGGTTGGTGGAGATTCCAGGTTGCAGCACTGTCACGAGTGAAGGAAATGGACAGTATTTTTTTAGATTACTTACAGTATGGAAACAGGCCCTTCGGCCCAACAAGTCCACACCGACCTGCTGAAGAGCAAGCCACCCAGACCCATTCCCCTACATTTACCCCTTCACCTAACACTACAGGCAATTTAGCATGGCCAGTTCACCTAACCTGCACATCTTTGGACTGTGGGAGGAAACCGGAGCACCCGGAGGAAACCCACGCAGACACGGGGAGAACGTGCAAACTCCACACAGTCAGTCGCCTGAGTCGGGAATGGATTGTAGCAGTCTCCTGGTTTTCAGGAAATGGTCCAAACGTATGAAAATCCAGTCCATGGTTAAAACTGAATGCCTAATCTGAAAGACAGTAGTCATACCACTGTAGCACAGTAACCCTAACAGTTCAGCTCTCCCGCAACACTGCACTGCAGGAGCTGCCTTAATCATTGTCCTTATGTTTTAGTGCATCATAGCTCTGTGTAAATGTTTGAGACTATGTGGGATGTTGCTAGGGTTGGAGGGTTTGAGCTATAAGGAAAGGATGAGTAGGGTGGGGCTGTTTTCCCTGGAGTGTCAGAGGCTGAGGGGTGGCCTTATAGAGGTTTATAAAATCATGAGGGGCATGGATAGGGTAAATAGACAAGGTCTTTTCCCTGGGGTGGGGGAGTCCAAAACTACAGGGCATAGGTTTAGGATGAGAGGGGAAAGATATCAAAGGGACTAAGGACCAACGTTTTAATGCAGAGGGTGGGGTGTGTATGAAAATGAACTGCCAGGGGAAGTGGTGGAGGCTGGTACAACTACAACATTTAAAAGGCATCTGGATGGGTATATGAATAGGAAGGGTTGAAAAGGATATGGGCCAAGTGCTGGAGAATGGGACAAGATCAATTTAGGATATCTGGTCGGGATGGACGAGTTGGACTGAAGGGTCTGTTTCTGTGATGTACAGCTCTATGGTGCTTTGACAAATGGAACCCGACAAGAAAGATTAACATTGCCCCAGTGTTTTTTACAATTGGAAATTCCTGTATTGGCCACACTCACAACTGTAAACCAAATATTCTGAAGGTTTCAGAGATAACTGGAGGAGCAACAGGACAAGAAATCACTTGTGATCTAATAGAGGATGAGGTTAAAAATCACACAACACCAGGTTATAGACCAACAGGTTTATTTGGAAGCACTAGCTTTCGGAGTGCGAGTGAAAACTACTGCTTCCAATTAAACCTGTTGGACTATAACCTGGTGTTGTGTGATTTTTAACTTTGTACACCCCAGTCCAACACCGGCATCTCCAAATCATAATAGGATGAGGGCATTAAAGTTGGATGCTGGAGATTCTAGTGGAAATTGGTGGATGAATCAATATTGTCATATTAGAGGAAGTGGCAATGGAATTTACACTGAGAAAGTGGGATTGTAGGCTTATTTTTAACATTAGTTAAATGAACTTACGTTGATTTGGTGTCTTTTATATTCACAGGATGTCCCAAAACCTTTCACAACTAATGAGGTACATTTTTACATGTACCCATTGCTACAATATAGGAAATGTTACAGTCCATTTGCACACAGCAATCTCCCACAGGGATGACCAGGTTTTGTGATATTAATTGAGGGATAAATAACAGTTAAGGACACTGGCGAGAACTCAACCACCCTTCTCTAAAATGGTTCCAAAAACCATTTTGATGACCATTTGAAACACTGACAGATTTCAGCTCAGACCTTGAGGGAATTCCCATAGCGGTGACAGAGCATTGGCTAGCTAACAGGAAACAGGGAGTTGGGATAAATGGGTCATACTTGGGTTGACCAGTAGTAACTAGTGGGGTGCCAAAGGGACCAGTGCTGGGACCATCACTATTTATTATCTATCCTGATGACACGGCTCTAGGAACTGACTGCACTGTAGCCATATTTGCTGATGACACATAGATAGGATAGAGAAGTAGCTTGTGAGAAGGGTAGAAAATATTTGCAAAGAGATATAAATAGGTTAACTCATGAGGAATAAATTGGCAGATGGATATAATGTGGGAACATGTGAGGTTAGACAGATAGTTGATTGACAGGTTTACCAGCAGGAGAGTGGGCTTGAGATCACAAGTAGATCATCCATGAGGTGGAGCCAGTTTGAAGGGATGACAGGATGTTCTAATCTTATACCTTCTCAACTGTAGGATAGCATCTAGAACGGGGCAGAATTCCCTTAACATTTCACGAAATGACAGCCTAGATTCTTGCACTGAAGTCCTGGAGAGCGACTTGAACCTCTGATTCATAGAAAGTAGTGCAAGTTACAACTGAGTCTGTGTGGAGGGGTCAGGGGTCAGAGACGTTGATGGAGCAAAGAGACGGTGTAACAAAAGGGTGATAAGATAGCAGCCATTGTCAATTCCACTGAAGACAAAGGTGTCAAGGTCACCGTGAGGTTCCTTGATGATCTAGAGAGCTGCAGCCTGCACCCAAAAGGAATGAGAAAGAAGCTGAAGAGGAGAAAGAGAAACAAAAAAATGAACCATTCAAAAGAGAGAAGGCAAAGGATATGGGGAAGAGGAGAGACTCAGCAGCACAAAGATACTACAAGAAGCGAGGAACAATTATATTGTGAGACTAGCTGTGAATGGAGGGTGACCAACAGCCTGTGCACTTTCCTGATTTTGATGCTTACGTCTACTCTAGTGAGGAAATCCATCTTCTAACAGTTCAGAGATTTCTCACATTCTTGAGGGAAATATCTAGTTTCATGTCAGCTCTCAGTACGGTGTTGCTGAATTTTAGCTGTTGTGAAAGGTGGCCTGTTTGCTCAGTGGTTAGCACTACTGCCTCATTGCACCAGGGGCCCAGTTTTGATTCCACTCTTAAGTGACTGTGTGGAGTTGCCACATCCTCCCCGTGTCTGTGTGGGTTTCCTCCGGGTGCTCCGGTTTCCTTCCACAGTTCAACGATATGCAGGTCAGGATTGGCCATGCTGGTTGTCCCATAGTGTCCAGGGATGTATAGGCTGTGTGGGTTAGCCATGGGGAAAAGCAGGGGATAGGGTGGGGGAGGGGGATGGTGCTGGATCTGGATGGGATGCTTTTCAGTAGGTTGGTACAGACTTGATGGGCCAAAAGGCTTCTTTTGACACTGTAGGGATTCTATGCAATGATTTCCACCTGCCTCTGCCAATGACTTGCAATATTCACCAGACTCTATTAATCCATGTTAACCCTTATATTTCAATGCTAGCTCCTTCACACATCTATTTCCCTTTTATTTCAGATACTGCTTAGGGCTCATTGGCCTGCTGTTCAGGACAAAAGTAATTCACACTGGCTTTCACCATAAACAGGAAATTAACTCCATTTATTGCAAGCAAACCTTTTCCTAATAAATGGAAACAAAACATTTACTGCAATGTGACTTAAGCTCTCCCCCTTTAAAAGTCCAAACACACACACGTTAATTCTTGAATAAGATAAATAAAAATAGATAAATTGACACAAATACTGTAGATGGAAAAATATTGGTGAGGAAAAGCAATTGTGCAATTTTAGAGTTCAGACCACAAGGGTGGTTATGCTGTTCCTCAAGGTTTGTTTGATTTTTTTGTGTGATTGTAACACAAGGTTACTTGCAGGCAATGATCAAATTTTTTTTTATTAATTGGTTGATCAGATAGACCAAAGTCTTTTTGTGTATCAGGACTCCTTATTTTCAGAATCTTCATGTTTTGTCTTTTTCACTCGCAGTGAGCGATGGTGAGAGAGATGTTCCTCGTTTGCAAGCTTCTGGTTATCTCTGCAAGAACTGCACTCACAGGTCTACAACAAACTATAGCTTGACCAATCCAAAGGCTGTCATTAGGCAGTATTTCCTGAACTCAAAGATTCCTAGTACCACTCTGTCTCATAAACTGTCTACCTCACTGCTTCAAAAAGTAATAATTTTGTACAGCTAAAGCATATATCATATAAACCCACATTATTTTCAAGTTGCAATAATGCTCCTAGTACCTTTGCTTATTTGGGAAAAACATTTATTTTCCCATTTATAGTCCAAAATGAAAGAAAAACAAGTGGCCTCTTGTCAAATAAAAATTAGAATGATTACTTTAGCCTTGGAAAGGCAGAGAACCTTCTCCAGACACTGTGGTCAGTCGATCATCTGAGAAAAAGAAATGAAACTCAGTCACGGAATATTTGGAGATGAACAGCAACCATTATTTATAGTTGAGATCACCGCAGTGTGAAGGAGGTTCTGTGCTTCATGAGTACTCAGAAGTTCCTGATCAGATACTAGCACTAATATCTTCTTGTTGTGTAATTTATAATGTACGACTCTAATGGATTTTAAATGGCAGGGTCAAAATTCTTTGGAAGTCATCAGAAATCCTTTATTTTTTTTAAAAGCAGTATATTTTACTTAAATAAAAACAGAACATGTTGGTGAAATTCAGCCGGTTGAACTGCATCTGCGAGGGGGGAAAGAGTTAATATTTTGAGTCCAATATGATTGTAAGCATAAACTCTGTTTCTCTTACTACAGGTCCTGCCTGGCCTGCTGAGATTCTCCACCACTGTCTGTTTTTAGCTCACATCTCCAGCATCCGCAGTACTTTGCTTGATTTGATCATGTTACATTTGTTTATTGTTCTTGTTGATCTCCTTTCTAGGGATGTTTAATGACTCTGCTTCGACGACATTCGTTCGTTCAGGGTTATGCAGGCTGTGTTACACACTGAGCTCCTTTCCCCTGTCGAAAGGTAAGCATCTGTCTAAACTTTGTGTTTGCCAGTTTACTCCTGTTGATCCCACATGCAATACCAAATTAACAAAGCAAACCTGGATGGAATTCCATCAGGAATTTTGAATTAATTCTGATAGTCTCTTTTAGGCTTTTATCTCTGAGTCAGGTGGGTTCAAATCCCACCCACTCCACAGGTGTGTCATAACATCTCTGAATGGGTTGATGCAGAAAATGTTGAATCAAGTCTCCTGACCTTTAAGTCCTTGGAAGCATGTTTAGGTTATAAACTGGCCAGTGTGCATGTGGATTTCACAATGAACATGGCAGCACTTGGATCTGAAGTGTTAAACATTACATTGGGATTCAGCAATGTTAGGTTGTGAGCTGTCTGAATCCTTGAATGAGGAATTGAAAGTCACAAAACTGTAGCCTCCCCTGTTGTTTTCTGTATGGATCATCTACAAGTCATACTTTAAAGGCTTAGCTTGACAATGATCCATGACACTAAACGATCTTCAATGTTTTCCTGGTATCGTGATTGGAACAAGCCTGGCTTGCTAAAGAGTGTTGATGTTGTCGGTTAAATGAACTGGTGTGCAGTGCGGTGACTGTTAGCAACACAGCTCGCGTGATTCTCCAGGACTTGGATTCATTACTTGCGTATACTTCCTTCTCTTGCAGAGCAGTGCTCTGAACTGAAGACTGTGCCTGCCCCATTGACAGTGTCAAATGTTCTACTCCCATTCTCAAGCCACGGTTCCTGTCCAAGGATCAAATGTGCGGATTTTTTTTTAAATGCTAAAGTTTGATGTGGCTGAATGGCTGCCTATAAAACACTTTAATCCCTAACCCTGTAATGTATTTAATTTCACACTGACTGATGGCATTGCCCCTGAAAGGATTACAGCAGGGGGCTACCATTTTCACACTCATACTAGAAAAAGCCAGATATAGTTGAGGCTTCGAATCTAAGTGGGAGCCAGGGAGGGAAAATAACTATGCCATTGAACAGGGAAAGAAGCAAATTGTCTCAGTTTTGAAGGTTTCTTTTAAAATAAATCCATCATTTCTGCCTTTTAACTCAAAGATTCCTAGTACCACTCTGTCTCATAAACTGCCTACCTCACTGCTTCAAAAAATAATAATTTTGTACAGCTAAAGCATATATCATATAAACCCACATTATTTTCAAATTGCAATAATGCTCCTAGTACCTTTGCTTATTTGGGAAAAATATTTATTTTCCCATTTATAGTCCAAAATGAAAGAAAAATAAGTGGCCTCTTACAGTCAAATAAAAATTAGAATGATTACTTTACCCCTGGGAAGGCAGAGAACCTTCTCCAGACATTGTGGTCAGTCGATCAACTGAGAAAAAGGCAGATGTTTTGATTTTGAGACCATTTGCCAAATGCTCCGAAAGGACCTTCTGACTGATTTTTTAAATTCAGGGATTCGATCATTATATCTCATTCAGGCCATTCAGCCCTTCGAGCCTGTTGCAGCATTCAATGAGATTGTAGCTGATTTGTGGCCCAGCTGCGTCTGGCTCATATCCCTTCATACCCTTTGCTTAACAAAAAAAAATTATCTATCTCAGATTTAAAGTTAGCAATAAACAATCCTATTCTCTTGTGAGCTCCTCTGGATTCACTTGCTTTTCTGTATCTCTCAGAATTATGTACAATAACATACTTCGGCCATTCCACAAGAAGTAGCACAGGCAGGTTTTCCAAGCATGTAATAACCTGAAGGTTGAATGACCTGGGATGCCCTCAGAGATCAGCTTGCACATCTTCTAACATCTTCTCAGTAGTGTGTGTTTGCTAATGAGGGAAATATTAATATGACTTTCTTTCATTCTGAAGGGGGAAGAAAGTCAGCTTGAGTTTCATTGTGTTTTGGTTTGGAATAGGCTCATGTTCCTGAGGAGCTGCAATGTTAAGGCAACTTTGCCTCAAATCAGTCAGTACCTCACATTACAGGGTCTGTGGACTACTGCCTGTCACACTGAGACTGAACAGTAGCTTGTTTTGTTTTGAATTGCTGTATCCTCTCATTTTCTACAAACAAACCATAACCAGCTCATCTCCCTGTTGTGTTCATTCCTTTAAACGGCACAAACCATAGCTCACAGTTTTTCCTGTTGACCTCTCCCCAGCAGAAAATTGAGGCAAAAAATAATATTTGGGATAATAAAAGTGAGCAAGAGTTTTATGCTGCTTTCTTTGCTTTTCAAACAAAAAAAAAGAGATAGTTTATTCGTTGGACTTTAGTTTCGGCAAGTGCTGAGGATGTTAGAAGTCATCAAAGATATGCCTGGGATAGACAGTGTTAATTCTTCCATATCTAAGCCTCTTTGCAGTATAACTCCCTTTGTCTCCTGCCTCTAGTCATTAAACACTAATCCTATCACCCTTCGTAATCCTCAGCAGTGGAGACAGAGTTTAGTTTGCTAAACTGTCTTTGTTCCTTTCCTAATAGACAGACTGACATTTTTGTCAGAAGAAGTCACATTCACTGCACTCTATGCAGCTTTCTAATGAAGTGCCATTAATGAATCTTTTCCACCCTTCACACGGGGTGAACGGATTTCAATCGGTTTAGCGCTAAGAAGGGAGATGCATTGTAATTTTATTGGTCTTTGCAAAGAATTGTCAAGACCCCAGCAACAAGACCACTGCAGCCCGTAGTCATTAAGACACTCCTCAGTTTTAATTACACAGAGTTTGCAGAAGAAAAGGTTCTGTTCAAACCAACAGAGCATCATAAACCATGGGCAGAATCTGAAGAATTTTAGCCAAAATAAAATAAATGAATGAATCTTTTAACAGTTTGTGTTGGAGCAGTCTGACTTTCAATGATTTAAATTATAGTATGGAGTTTAATTCAAGAGTACATATAACCATTGAAAACTTTATTAAATTATTACTTTAACATATTGCATATTTAAAATCTCATGACAGATCCAGTAGCTGAGTATAATCAGTTATCCGATAGTTTGCAGAACAGTTGTCTTCTGAGATAATGTTAAGAAAGTTTGACCAATGTAAATTTAAATCATGTCCCAATTTTACTGTCATGGATGCACCAGCTCAGTATTGACCCTCCCTCCTCAAAACTTGGACAACTGCTGGCATTGAAAAGATTTTTATTTCAAAAATATATTTCATTCATAAAAACTTTACTCTACTCTCTAACCATTTGTCTCAGCCTTGGGGACTGTGGTGTTGAACTGTTATTTTTTTTCTTTGCTTTTTCTAACTTTCAGTAAGAAGAACTGTAATGTTTCACTTTTTAATCTTGTTTTCTTTACCTCTTTGCTTTGTACCAAAGTTCTGTACCTAGATACCTTTGTACCTAAAATGGCATGGTAGGTGGCAGCTAGTAAACTTTTCACTTTACTCATGTGAGTTCATGTAACAATAAAAGCTATTTCAAATTCACGATACCTTTCCTCCTGCTGGATGCTTTTGCCTATCACACTGGTGAATCCTTCCATCTCCAACACACTTTCCCAAAACCCATCTTGAAAGCTGACATTCTACTTCATGAAAAAGGCTCTGCTTCCCAAACACTATTCCTAAGACTTCCGAATCCTCTTCAAGCTCCCCTTCTGCTCTTCCAGAGTTTGCCTTTATCCGGTTGCTTGATCACCAAGTGTGCCAACAACACTGCGTCTTTATATAGCACCCTTAATATAATTCAAAGTTCCCAGCAGAGTTACTCAGCAGATTGTGACACTGTGCCCAGTAATGGTGATGATCAAAAGCTTGGTCAAGGAGGGAGGTTTTAGGAAGCATCGAAAAGGAGGTGGTCAATAGACTTAAGAAGGAAATTTCAGGGCTTACTGCAGAGCTTCCCAAAGTGGAGGTCGTGACCCCAAGTGGGGTCATGAGCTGAAAGGTTATGGTCACAATCTCCAAGGCAGCACTGGCCAGCCAATGTGGAGTTCTACTTCAGTGAATCCTGCACTGAGAGACAGCACCTTCACTCCTATTTATACAGAACACACCGCCGCGCCCCCCCCCCCCCCCCCCCCCCCCCAACTCTAACAGGTTTCCCTCCATCCCTACCCCTACAATAGTTCTCACGTAGGGGAATTTTTCACTGTCAAAACAGCTTTGGTCGACTTCAAATTTCCAGATATTATGACTTGGGTGATCAGCCAGGACAGCGTTGATACTATGAAAAGAATCTGAAAAATCTGAAAATCTGACTGCAAGTAGACTGAGACAAGGGTAGACCTGGGTACAGTGCCAGGGATAGGGTGGATACATTCGGATGTAGTAATCTGCACCCAGCCCTCCCTGCAGTCTCCTACCCAGAGTGTGGGGAGGGTCGCAGTGCTGGGTGTGAGATGGGGGGAGGGATTGGGGGCAGATTCGGGGCAGCTGTGCTTGGCTCAGAGGAGGGGATGTTGTGCTTGGATCAGGGTGGGGTTAGTGGCTTGAACCAGGAATGGTGCTGACTTCTGTGACTTCTTTCCCCATCCCCAACAGGGGGTTGTGGAAGTGGAAACATTTGGTCTTTGTGGAGTCGTTAATATGCAGTCAGAAGCTAATGTAGGGGCCAGGTCCAGTTCCAACGGTACAATTATATTGATTCAACATCAGCCAGTTAGCAGAATGAGGGATGGTGTCAGCAACTCATGAGAAAGAGTTTGTGTCAGGGACCACAGTATTTTGGGTACTCATGATATTTAATGATTGTGGTCTTGTCGAATGGAGTATGGTTTCAGAGCTGAGTGGATCATCTGGTCAATTGGGAGTTTATACAGTTCAGTGTGAAAGTATTTAGTCTTGACATTCTTGGATGAGTGAGGGGTTTCTGATCGCTACTTAGAGGGCGGGGAAGAGGCAGATGGGTTTGGGATGGGATTGAATACTATTTTCAGTAACAGGCTCTTGAGAATTAATAATAATATTCTGAAGTTCATGCAGTTCTCTTTCATCCACTTGTTGCTAAAATCGCCCCAAGCAGCACATGTCAGGCTCGCACATCATGAATGTGTGTGACATCACCTCCCAACTTCAGGGCTGTACAAGTCACTGCTCTTCTGCGCGATGGGGCTTATGGGAGAAAATTGGTGGGAAAATTGGAAAATGGATAAAGATAAAAGTCTGACTGTACAATTACTGCTCAAACATGGCATGTACCAAAACTGCTGAAGGCATTCTGACTTACTTCTGTAAAAAGCTATACACAAATCAATAACATCATAAACAGGTTATGTTGCCTGTCCAGATATCATGCAGATGGCAGCTGTTCTAATGTATATAGTGCACAGCTAATTAGGCCATTGAAATAGCTCCAAGGTTTGGCACAGTAGGAGGGATATCTTCAACTCCTGAGTAGTGAGTCAGTGGAACAAGAATATTAGAGCTAGGAGCAGGGGTGGGCCATTCAGCCCCTCACTTTCTCCTCACCCCTCGTGCCCGCTGCACCATTTAATACGATCATGGCTGATCTCATCATGGCCTCACCTCCACTTTCCTGCCTGATCTCCATAACCGTTCATTCTATTACTAATTAACAATCTGTCTAGCTCCTCCTGAAATTTACTCAATGTCCCAGCATCCACCACACTCTGAGGAAATGAATTCCACAGATTCATGACCCTTTGAGAGAAGTGATTTATCCTAATCTAGGTTCTAATTCTGCTACTCCTCATCCTGAAACTATGACCCACAAGGAGGAAGACTCTTTTTGTGTCAATGCCCTTTTAGATATCTCTCACTTAGATCTCCCCTCATTCTTCTAAACTTCAACGAGTATAGGCCTAAACTGCACAATCTCTCTTCAAAAGACAAACCTCTCAACTCTGGAATCAATCTAGTGAACCTCATCTGACCTGTCATCAATATGACTACTTTCCTCCTCAAGTAAAGGGACCAAAATTTCTCCAGGTAAGTGGACCTCCAATATCAAAAGTTGTAGCAGCCCATGTTAACCTTCTTCCACCCACTAACCTTCTAAAACAAATACATGGGTGCTTTTAGCTAGCATAGGATAAGCACCCGTCCACATCCCCTCTGGGTTTGCTGACCTTCATTTCTTCATTGGCTCCAGTCAAGCAAGATCTCACCTTTAAAATACTCGTCATTGTTTGCAAATCCTTCTAAGGTGTCTGTAATCAGACCGTACAGATCTTATAGCCACTCAGCACCTCTGGGATATTTCTGCTTGACCAATTCTACTTCCTTTGCTGATAGCCCCGCCCCCTGCCCCTTGGCACCTTCCCCTCTCTTTTTAAAACATTCCTCAACACCTTTCTTTTTGAGCAAGCTTTCTGTCAACTCTCCTAATATTCATCTTTTTCTGGGTGGTGTCAAGTTTTGTTTGATAATCCCTGCCTAAAGCACCATCCAGAGTTTAATTATTTGAAAGAGGCTATAAAAATGCACAATGGCGTTGTTGTTGGCCTTAAGTCATGTGACTGATTTAATCCCGTGTGCATTTTTAAACCTTATGAACGATATTTAAAGTCCATCTGTATGAAAGAAATGGTTTCTCCTTGATATCCCAATGCTGAAACAGTATTGTCAAAGTTTGGTGTCTAGTGTGAGTTTCACCTTCCCCCTTTAGCTGTCCTTTTTTCTGTAAAGCTCAAAGTTTCGAGATGACAGAATGATCACAAATTTGATGACCAGCTTCTTTTTTGTCTTGGAATCTGTGTAAGAATACAAGAATGTTAAAAGCATCTCCTAAAAGCTGTGTTCAAATCTGGGACAGGCAGGAGCTGTGCAGAGGTTAGGAATTGTATTGCGGGAAGTAGTCTTTTGACACAATGGAAGGTAACTGAGCTTCTTGAAGGCAGTTTCAGTCATTGAGAAATGTGTGAATTTCATTTGGGGGTCAGAGAGAAAGGTGAGAAGAATGCCAACAGATGACCCTGTTGATATATGCTTTGGCTTTCTTTGAAGGTCTCTCAAATTCATAGTCATCCACATTTCTCTTTTCAAACATTGTTTGGCCGTACTATCTGTGACTTGTGATATTATATCTATCCCACATACCAGCATCAGTGAGCAGGACTGATTTAGCTTCTCCACTTCTTCATTCGTTTTCAAGAGACAAGACCAGTTTTTTTGATAAACGCATTTTGTCGGCACACTACAGTTCCTGTGAGTGTGGCGTTGATGATCCAGTGTGTGTTCTACAGGAATCCGATTCACGAGAGAGGAAGAAAAGGACAACCAGCTCCCATTCCTAGACGTGATGGTACAAAGAACACCTGAACGGAGAATTCACCACGAAGGTATACAGAAAAGCCACACACACAGACCAAGTCCTGAACTATGAAAGCAACCACCCCAACACACACAAACGAAGTTGCATTAGGACATTATTCAAAAGGGCCACAACACACTGCAGCATACCAGAACTGCAAAAAGAGGAAGAAGAAAACCTATACAAGGTATTCACCAAAAACGGATACCTCCGCAATTTCATCAACAGATGCCTAAGGGAAAGACAACGAAATGAGGACATGCCGCAACCCAAAGGACTAGCCACACTCCCATACATCAGGAGCATTTCTGAACTGACAGCCAGACTGCTGCGACCACTAGGACTCATAACAGCACACAAACCAACAGCCACTCTCAGACAACAACTCACCAGGACAAAGGACCCAATACCCAGCATGAGCAAAACCAATGTAGTGTACAAAATCCCATGCAAGGACTGTACAAAACACTACATAGGACAAACAGGAAGACAGCTAACAACCCGCATCCATGAACACCAACTAGCCACGAAATGACACGACCAGCTATCCCTAGTAGCCATACACTCAGATGACAAACAACATGAATTCGATTGGGACAACACCACTATTATAGGGCAGGCCAAACAGAGAACAGCCAGGGAATTTCTAGAGGCATGGCACTCATCCACAAATTCTATCAACGGACACATCGACCTGGACCCAATATACCGGCCACTGCAGCTGACAGCAACTGACAACCGGAAGCGGCAGAGACAAGCCACTATAAATGCCGGAGGAATCGGCACAGAAGTGCTTCACAGGAGGGTCCCAAGCACTGAGGATGTCACCTAGAAAGGGGACGAAACATTTGCAACAAAAACTCCCAGCTCGGTGAACAGAACCACAACAACGAGCACCCAAGCTACAAATCTTCTCACAAACTTTGTATATATAGCAGTCCAACAGAAATTCAGAAACAGAAGGCTCAACTTGACTAAGTCTCCTGACTTCTTTAAGAAAAGAATGTCCTTATTGCATCAATTAACATACTTCAAACAAAACCACTCGTCCAAACCCACAGCCACTTCCATCTAGAAGGACAAGGACAACAGATACATGGGAACACCACCCCCTGCAAGTTTCCCTCCAAGCCCCTCACCATCCTGACTTGGAAATATATCACCGTTCCTTCACTGTCACTGGGTCAAAATCCTGGAATTCCTTCCCTAAGGACATTGTGGGTCTACCTACAGTATGTGGACTGCAGCAGATCAAGAAGGCAGCTCACCCCCACCTTCTCAAGGGGCAACTAGGGACGGGCAATAAATACTGGGCCCAGTCCACATCCCACATCCCATGGGTGAATGAAAAACACCTCGTAAAGATACAGAGTAGAAACATCTCTTAACAGATCACAAGACGGTTATGTTCGTGACCTTGGAAACGTGGGAACAGATGGAATCCAGGCAAATAGTAACACAAATGTGTATTTATGGAATGCCTTCAGCATAGCAAACTGTTGTGAGAGATTTCAAAGGAGAGTTATGAAACAATTAGTTGGCACTCTGTCACCAAGCTACTGTTAGAAATGACCATTCTAATGCACCACAAACTTGAGCTCATCCAAATTCCTGCCCTCCACATTGTAACATGCATCAGGTTATATGCAGCCAACTCCCAACTGGTATTAAGTTAAAGGAGTCTACTGTACCTGTTTTGAAAGCTGTTTTGCACTGACAGCTTGCAGACACCTGTCATGTGACTGACTAGCAGTCTCAGAGTGCACTGGAAAATTGTAAATATGTAGTATTTAGCTGTGAAACGAATACCTAAGTTTTGGTTGCTGTTTTGACAACCATTTGAATTGAAGCAATCAGTTTAAATTAGGCCCCAGGATATTAAAAACTAATTGATTTTGAATTTGTTGCTTTGCCAATGTTGAACCAATGAGATGATCCGATGCTAGGGGTATAAAGAAGCAGACATTTTGACAGTTAGAGAGTGAGACCAACTGCCATCGACAGAGTAACTGCGAGCCAAACACTCTTTATCAAAGGGACCTTTTTTCATATGAAAATCTTTGCAGGAAAATACTGAAGACAACCCAAGGAGATCGACAGCCAGAGGGAGCCAGACATCAACAACAACAGCTACCCCCTGCGTGGTTTTGAAATGAAGATGATGTAATTTTAATGCAGGTTTTTATCAGAACAGTATATTGTTATAGAGTGGGAGGATGATAACAAACAGTTCAGTGAAAGGGGGGCTCAGAGTTGTAAATAATTGTTGTTTAATGTCCACTTTTAGAGTTAAGGAATACATTGATATTTCTTCTTTAAATAGTAGAAGTTGGGGATTCTCTGTCATTCATACTTTAAAAGATTATGTTGAGAGGTGAACTTTCCTGGCTGTTTGGTTTGATGAGCAGAGGGGTTCACTGCCATGCTGTAACAGTTTGGGGGCACAGGTCCATGATTTGAACAGGTTTAGACAGATCCAGTCTGAGATTTGGACAGATTTGGGGTAAGAAAGATACCAGTAGATTTAAACATTCGCCAATTAGTGTCCTAGATCTTTAAATAAAATGTAGGTGCGACAATTTGTTTAATTTTGGTTACATTGAACATTATAGAAGGTACATAGAAGAGGTACATAGAGGAGGTACATGAACATTACAGCACAGTACAGGTCCTTCAGCCCTCGATGTTGCGCTGACCTGAAGCCCACCCCACCTACACTATTCCACGTACATCCATATGCCTGTCCAATGACGACTTAAATGCACTTAAACTTGGCGAATCTACTACCGATGTAGGCAAGACATTCCATACCCTTACTACTCTCTGAGTAAAGAAATTACCTTTGACATCTGTCTTATACCTAGCTTCCCTCACTTTAAAGTTGTGTCCCCTCGTGTTTGCCATCCCCATACTTGGAAAAAGGCTCTCCCTGTCCACCCTATCTAACCCTCTGATTATCTTGTATGTCTCTATTAAGTCACCTCTCAACCTTCTTCTCTCTAACGAGAACAGCCTCAAGGCCCTCAGCCTTTCCTCGTAAGACATTCCTTCCATACCAGGCAATATCCTAGTAAATCTCCCCTGCATCCTTTCCAAAGCTTCCACATCCTCCTTATAATGCGGTAACCCGAACTGTACACAATACTCCAAGTGTGGCCGTACCAGAGCTTTGTACAGCTGCAGCATAACCTCCTGGTTCCAGAACTCAATCCCTCTGATAATAAAGGCCAAAACACTATATGCCTTCTTAAGAACCCTGTCAATCTGGGGGGCAACTTTCAGGGATCTGTGTACGTGGACACCGAGATCTCTCTGCTCATCTACACTCCCAAGAATCTTACCATTAGCCCAGTACTTTGCATTCGATTACTCCGTCCAAAGTGCATCACCTCACACTTGTCCACATAAAACTCCATTTGCCACCTCTCAGCCCAGCTCTGCATCCTATCTACGTCTCTCTGCAACCTACTACATCCTTCGTCACTATCCACAACTCCATCGACCTTAGTGCCGTCCGCAAATTTACTAACCCACCCTTCTAAGCCCTCATCCAGGTCATTTATAAAAATGACGAACAGCAGTGGACCCAACACCGACCCTTGCGGTACGCCGCTAGTAACTGGACACCAAGGTGAACATGTTCCATCAACTACAACCCTCTGTTTTCTTTCAGCAAGCCAATCACTGATCCAAACTGCTATGTCTCCCACAATCCCATTCCTCTGCATTTTGTATAATAGCCTACTGTGGGGAACCTTATTAAACGCCTTACTGAAATCCATATACACCACATCAACCGGTTTACTCTCATCTACCTGTTTGGTCACTTTGTCAAATAACTCAATAGGATTCATTAGGCACGACCTACCCTTCACAAAACCGTGCTGACTGTCCCTGATCAGATTATTCTTTTCTAGATGGTTATAAATCCTATCTCTTATAACCTTTCCCAACACTTTACCAACAACTGAAGTGAGACTCACTGGTCTGTAATTACCAGGGTTGTCTCTACTACCCTTTTTGAACAAGGGAACCACATTTGCTACCCTCCCGTCCTCAGGCACTATTCCTGTAGACAATGATGATTTGAAGATCAATGCCAAAGGCTCAGCAATCTCTTCCCTTGCTTCCCAGAGGATCCGAGGATAGATCCCATCCGGCCCAGGGGTCTTGTCTATTTTCACACTCTGCAGTACTTCTGATATCTCTTTCTTGTGAACCTCAATCTCTTCTCGTCTAGATGCAAGTATCTCTGTATCTTCCTCGCCAACATTTTCATTTTCTATAGTGAACACTGTCGAAAAATATTTATTTAGTGTTTCCCCTATCTCCTCTGACTCCACACACAACTTCCCACTATTATCCTTGATTGGCCCTAATTTAACTCTCGTCATTCTTTTATTCCTGACATACCTATAGAAAGCCTTAGTGTTAACCCTGATCCTATCCGCCAATAACTTCTCATGTCTCCTCCTGGCTCTTCTGAGCTCTCTTTTTAGGTCTTTCCTGACTTCCTTGTAACCCTCAAGTGCCCTAACTGAGTTTTCACATTTTGTCCTAACATAAGCCGCCTTCTTCTTCTTGACCAGGGATTCCACTTCCTTAATAAACCACGGCTAACGCGTTCTATATCTTCCTCCCTGCCTGACAGGTACATACTTATCTAGGACACACAGGAGCTTTTCCTTGAATAAGCTCCACATTTTTAATGTGCTCATCCCCTGCAGTTTCCTTCCCCATTCTACGCTTCCTAAATCTTTCCTAATTGCATCGTAATTTCCCTTCCCCCAGCTGTAACTCTTGCTCGGTGGAGTACACCTATCCCTTTCCATCACTAAAGTAAACCTGACAGAATTGTGATCGCTGTCTCCAAAGTGCTCACCTACTTCCTTGTTACCCAGTACTAAATCTAAAGTGGCTTCGCCCCTTGTTGGCCTGTCTACATACTGTGTCAGGAAGCCCTCCTGCACACACTGGACAAAAACTGACCCATCTATAGTACTAATACTGTAATGATCCCAGTCAATATTTGGATAGTTGAAGTCCCCCATGACAACTACCCTGCCTCTCCCACTCCTATCGAGAATCATCTTCGCTATCCTTTCCTCTACATCTCTGGGACTATTCAGAGGCCTATAGAAAACTCCCAACAGGGTGATTTCTCCTTTCCTATTTCTAACCTCAGCCCATACTACCTCAGTTAACAAGTCCCAAACATCCTTTCTACAACTGTAATATTGTCCCTGATCAACAATGCCACACCTCTCCCACTTTTACCATCTTCTCTGTTCTTACTGAAACATCTGAATCCCGGAACCTGCAACAGCAATTCCTGTCCCTGCTCTATCCATGTCTCCATAATGGCCACAACATCGAAGTCCCAGGTACCAACCCACGCTGCCAGTTCACCCACTTGTGGTTTGTTAAATTAAAAGTGAGAGAAATGGCTCTTAAGATTGGGAAAGAGGTTCAAGATAGTTCCCAAATTTGCCAAGAAAGTTTAGAAAGACAGAAGAAGGCCATACTTCTAGGATTAGCAAAGAGGTTAGAACTGGGTCTAACCAGGTACAAAGGTAAAGCTGAAATTGGAAAGGGAGCTGGTCAAGCACTTAGGTGTGTCAGAGAAACAGACAAGTGCAGAGGAGTTTGAAAAACCTAAATGGAGTTAGAACATAAAGAAAAAGAGAGAAGATACTTATCTGAGCAAAGAGAGAGTCATAGAGATGTACAGCATGGAAACAGACCCTTCGGTCCAACCCGTCCATGCCGACCAGATATCCCAACCCAATCTAGTCCCACCTGCCAGCACCCAGCTCATATCACTCCAAACCCTTCCTATTCATATACCCATCCACATGCCTTTTAAATGTTGTAATTATACCAGCCTCCACCATATCCTTTGGCAGCTCATTCCATACACATACCACCCTCTATGTGAAAAAGTTGCCCCTTATGTCTCTTTTATATCTTTCCCCTCTCACCCTAAACCTATGCTCTCTAGTTCTGGACTCCCCAACCCCAGGGAAAAGACTTTGTTTATTTATCTATCCATGCCCCTCATGATTTTATAAACCTCTATAAGGTCACCCCTCAGCCTCCGATGCTCCAGGGAAAACAGCCCCAGCCTGTTCAGCCTCTCCCTATCGCTCAAATCCTCCAACCCTGGCAACATCCTTGTAAATCTTTTCTGAACCCTTTCAAGTTTCACAACATCTTTCCGATAGGAAGGAGACAGAAGTGCACACAATATTCCAACAGTGGCCTAACCAATGTCCTGTACAGCCATAACATGACATTCCAACTCCTGCACTCAATTCTCTGATCAATAAAGGAAAGCATACCAAACACTTTCTTCACTATCCTATCTACCTGCGACTCCACTTTCAAGGACCTATGAACCTACACTCTAAGGTCTCTTTGTTCAGCAACACTCCCTAGGACCTTACCATTAAGTGTATAAGTCCTGCTAATATTTGCTTTCCCAAAATGCAGCACCTGGCATTTATCTGAACTAAACTCCATCTGCCACTTCTTAGCCCATTGGTCCATCTGATCAAGATTCCATTGTAATTTAAGATAACCTTCTTCAATGTCCATTACACCTCCAAGTTTGGTGTCATTTGCAAACTTACTAACTATACCTCTTATGCTCACATCCAAATCATTTATATAAATGATGAAAAGTAGTGGACCCAGCACTGCACCTTGTGGCACTCCACTGGTCACAGGCCTCCAGTCTGAAAAACAACCCTCCACCACCACCCTCTGTCTTCTACCTTCGAGTCAGTTCTGTATCAAAATGACTAGTACTCTCTGTATTCCATGAGATCTAACGTTGCCAACCAGTCTCCCATGTGGAATCTTGTCAAACGCCTTACTGAAATCCACATAGATCACATCTACTGCTCTGCCCTCATCAATCCTCTTTGTTACTTCTTCAAAAAACTCAATCAAGTTTGTGAGACATGATTTCCCACGCACAAAGCCATGTTGACTATCCCTAATCAGTCCGTGCCTTTCCAAATACATGTACATCCTGTCCCTCAGGATTCCCTCCAACAACTTGCCCCCCGCTGACATCAGGCTCACTGGTTTATAGTTCCCTGACTTGTCCTTACCACCCTTCTTAAACAGTGGCACCACGTTAGCCAACCTCCAGTCTTCCAGCACCTCACCTGTGACTATCGATGATACATATATCTCAGCAAGAGGCCCAGCAATCATTTCCCTAGCTTCCCACAGAGTTCCAGGGTACACCTGATCAGGTCCTGGGAATTTATCTACTTTTTTGCATTACAAGACATCCAACACTTCCTCCTCCGTAATATGGACATTTTTCAAGTTGTCACCATCTAAATCCCTACAGTCTATATTTTCCATGTCCTTTTCCACAGTAAATATTGATGCAAAATACTCATTTAGTATCTCCCTCATCTCCTGTGGTCCACACAAAGGCCACCTTGCTGATCTTTGAGGGACTCTATTCTCTCCCCAGTTACCCTTTTGTCCTTAATGTATTTGTAAAAGCCCTTTGGATTCTCCTTAACTTTATTTGCCAAAGCTATCTCATGTCCCCATTTTGCCTTTTTGATGTCCCTCTTAAGTATACTCCTACTTCCTTTATACTCTTCTAAGGATTCATTCGAGCTATCCTGTCTGTATCTTACATATGCTTCCTTCTTTTTCTTAACCAAACCCTCAACTTCTTTAGTCATCCAGCATTGCCTACACTGACCAACCTTTCCTTTCACCTTAACAGGAATACTCTGTCTCTGGACTCTTGTTATCTCATTCCTGAAGGCTTCCCATTTTCCAGCCATTCCTTTACCTGCGAACATCTGCGCTCCATCAGCTTTTGAAAGTTCTTGCTTAATACCGTCAAAATTAGCCTATCTCTGATTTAGAACTTCAACGTTTAGATCTGTTCTATTCTTTTCCATCACTATTTTAAAACTAACAGAATTATGGTCGCTGGCCCCAAAGTCAGAAGAAAGAGAGAGAGACAAGAGAGAGAAAGAAAAAAGAAGAGAGAATTGAACTTTAGAAGCTGTGAATTATTCAAGTAATTCAAGTTAACAGGATGGAGATGAAGAGAGAAGGTAGTGATGTCAACAAATATGTTAAAGTATTGCCACATTCTGATCAGAAAGATGTTGAAACCTTTTTTATTTCCTTTGAAAAATTGGCTTAGCAGAGGGAGTGGTCCGAGGAATTGTGGATAATACTAGTTCAGACTAAACTAGTAGGCAGGGCTAGTGAGGTATTTGCAGTGCTGTCAGATGAGGGGTCAAAAGATTATGCAGATGTCAAACAGGCTATTTTAAGTATTAAGAATTGGTACCAGAAGTATATAGACAGCATTTCAGAAACATAAAGAAGGAACCAGGTCAGACTTCCGTTGAGTTTAAAAGAATTAAACATAGTCATTTTGAGAGAAAGGTGTGGGCCTTAAAAATAGATAAGACCTATGAGGCTCTGAGAGATTATTCTGCTGGAGGAGTTTAAAAACTCACTTCCAGAGATGATAAGAATTCATGTGGAGGAACAGAAAGTTCCGGAAGTGAGAAGGGCAGCAGAGATGGCAGGTGAATTTGCATTGGTACATAAGGCAAAGGCGAATTTCATCCTGTGAGGGATAGAAATTGGGAGGAGGGGAGATCCTACAGGACAAAACATTGAGCAGAGCACACAGGTAATAGTTTACCACAGGTTAAAAAAGAATCCCAAGAGGATAAAAAGGAGGTGAAAGGCCTCTGGTGTGTTCACTGTAATGGAGTGGGACACAGACAATCACCGTATCGATGGTTTCAGAAGGGCACTGGGAAAAGGTGCTTTGACTGCCAGAGAGTGGGACACAAAGTCACAGTGCTGGTCACTAAAGAAAGGCATTGTGGGAAAAGATGTGGGGAAAGAAGCTCAGCCAGTGGCATTAGTGAAGGTAGTAAAGGAGACCCCAAGAAGAGCCGAGGGAGCTGCAGGAGAGTGCACAGCCTAGGCAGGGGCTGGGTATGGAGTTAGTACCTGATTTCTACAAAGAATTCACCTCTTTGGGTAAAGTTTACTCAGAAAGAACGGAGGAGAAGGACAAGAAGCTATAATTTTGAGAGATACAGGATCTAACCAGTCGCTGATAGTAAGGGATGAGCGAATATGCACTCCTTCTGGTCTGTTACCTGAGAGTATGGTAATTTGTGGGATAGGTGGACAGAATTTAGCATTCCCCGATGTAAGATCAGGTTGGAGTGCCAACTCAAGATTGCGGAAGTTATAGTGGGAGTGATTGACAGAGTGTCAGTTCCAGGAATTCCGTTTGCTCTTGGGAACGATTTAGTAGGATCCAAGGTGGGAGTGACATCCTTTGTTGTGGAGAAGCCCAAGGAAGACCAAGGAACTGAGGAGTTAAAAGAAAAATACCTGAATTTTCCCAGACTGTGTGGTAACAAGATCCCATTATCATAAGTCACAACATGACACAAAAACTAAAGTGAAAGATGAAGGAGTTGAGGTTCAGTTAGCGGATACCCTGTTTGATGTAATGGTGCAGGAAAAACCTGAACAGGCAGAGGGTCAGACAGAAGCGTTTAGTCCAGAAAGGCTAAGGCACTTGCAACAGAAAGACGAGACAATAAAAGATACATATGTGGATACATACTCAAAAAAGGAGTCAGAGAATATTCCTGAGGGTTATTATCTTAAAGATAGAATCCGAAGATGAAAATGGAGACCACAGCAGGTTAGTGCAGAGGAGAGATGGGCCGAAGTGCACCAGATTATGTTGCCAGCAGCATACAGACAGGAAGTGTTATGGGTAGCACATGAACTATCTGTAGGAGGTCACCTAGGGGTATGAAAGACTCAGGCTAAGGTATAAAAACATTTTTATTGGCCTGGAATGCACAAGGGTGTGGCTAACTTCTGCCATACGTGTCACACATGCCGAATGGTGGGTAAGCCACAGGCGATAGTAAAACCAGCCCCTTTGTTGCCAATTCCTGCATTTGAAGAACCTTTCACACGGGTTATAATTGATCGTGTAGGTCCCCTCCTGAGAACTAAAAGTGGGAACCAATACTTGCTAACCATAATGGATGTGTCTACCAGATTTCCGGAGGCAATTCCATTATGGAGTTTTAAGGCAAAAAGAGTAGTCGAGGAGTTAGTTGCTTTCTTCATGCAGTCTGGGTTACCCAGAGAGATTCAATCAGACCAAGGGTCATAATTTATTGTGAGGCTGTTTAAGGAGGTTATGGATAGCTTAGGTATATAGCACTTTAAATCCAGTGCGTATCATCCTGAATCCAGGAAGCTTTAGAAAGGTGGCTCCAGATCCTGAAGACCATGTTGAGAGCATATTGTCAGGATTACCCAAATGATTGGGATAAAGGTATCCCCTTCGTATTGTTTCCCATTAGAGATGCCCCAAATGAATCTACTCAGTTCATTTCTTTTGAGCTAATATTTGGACATGAAGTGAGAGGGCCTTTGAAATTAGTTAAAGAAAAATTGACAGGACCAAAGTCAGAGATCTCATACTTAGATTATGTATCAGAGGTGAGGGAGAGATTAAATCGGGAAGGTGAGTTAGCTAAACATCACCTAAAGAGGGCACAGTGTAGAATGAAGCAGGTGGCAGATAAAACTCTGAAATTCGAACATCTTCCCATGGGGATGACGTATTAGTATTGTAACCAGTGGTAGGAGATCCTTTCAAAGCCATTTTTGGTGGCCCCTATCAAATTGAGAAAAAAAATTCGGTAAAGATACCAGAGAGGAAAAAAACTGTATAGAGTATGTCATGTGACTATGATGAAACCTGATTATAATAGAGAGGGGGAAATGGAGAAACAGGTGTTAGTTACCGCCCTGCAGAGTGAGGAATCAAATCCAGATGGTGTGGAGTTTGATGTACCTCAAAATGCATTAAATAATGAGGAAGTCCTTGAGGTGTGGGATAGGTAAGTGAACTATCTGTCTCAGGAGCAAAGAACCCAGTTGAAAGGTTTGTTGTAGCAGTATGAGGACAAATGCAGGAATAAGATGGGGAGGACTGCTGCTATTGAGCACGAGATAGAAATGAAGAATGCTGTTCCGATAAAACAACACCCCTACAGACTTAATCCTCTCAAAGTCACACAGATCCAGAAGGAAGTGAATGTGATGCTCAATGAAGAAAGCATCGAACTGAGTCAGAGTGAGTGGAGTTTGCAAATGGTGTTAATTCCCAAACCTGATGGAACTCAATGATTTTGTGTGGACTATCGAAAGGTCAATGCTGTAACAAAATCAGATTCATACCCAATACCAAGATTGGAGGACTGTATAGAGAAAGTTGGACAAGCCAGTTACATCACAAAGTTGGGCTTACTGCATGGTTATTGGCAGGTACCTTTATCAGAGAAAGTGAAAGACATTTCTGTGTTTGTAACCTCAAATGGTTTGTAACAATTCAAAGTGATGTCCTTTGGAATGAAGAACACACCCGCCACATTCCAAAGACTCATGAACAGAGTTGTGGCTGGGTTAACAAACTGTGCTGTGTATTTGGATGATGTAGTGATCTTTAGCAAGCCATGGAAAGATCACATGGTACAGTTGGCAGAGCTCTTTGAACGATTAAGAGAAGTGAAACTGGTGATCAACTTAAACGAAACAGAATTTGCGAAGGCAGAGGTGAAGTTCTTGGGGCATAACATCGGCCATGGAAGGTTAACCGCAAGGAATGCAAAGACGAAGGCCATCGAGGAATTCCATGATCAACCTGGAAGAAGAAAGTGCTTCGATTTTTGGGACTGAGTGGATTCCATCGGAATGGCATCGCGAACAGATTTACTGAAGAAGAATGCAAAATTTTGGTGGACAGACAATGCCAGGAGGTGTTTGACAATTTAAAAGCAGTATTAGCCTCACCACATTTTTTGAAATCCTTCAAAATTGCAATCAATGCTTGCAACTTTGGAGTTGGAGTTGTACTGCTACAGGAAGATGATGATGGAATTGAACGGCCAGTTGGTTCCTTCTCAAAGAAACTCAACACCCACCAGAGAAAATACTCTCCCATCGAAGAGGAATTATTGAGTTTGGTACTGGCCTTACAACATTTTAACGTTCATGTGATGAACAATTTGTTGGAGACAGTTGTGTATGCGGATCACAATTCTCTTACATTCTTGGAACGATTTAAAGACAGGAATATGAGACTATTTCATTGGATTGTTATGTTACAGACTTTTAATTTACAAATTGTACATGTTGCAGGTTGTAAGAATGTGATAGCAGTTGCGTTTTCACAGATTTAACAGATAAAGCAGAGAAAAGATTGAATAAATACCTATGTTTATATATGTGTGCAGAAATGAATATGAACAGATTAATGTCCTATGTATTTCCTTGTAGTGGGGGTTAAGAATTAGAAAAAAAATTATGAAGTTTCATTTTTTCTTAAGGGGGGAGCTGTTATGAAGTTGAAGTTGTGTACTGTACTTTAGAGAGTGAAAGCTGTTTTGCACTGAGAGCTTTCAGGTATGTGTCATGTGATTGACTAGCAGTCTCAGAGCGTGTTGGAAAATTGAAAATATGTAACATTGGCGGTGAAACAAATACCTGAGTTTTGGTTGCTGTTTTGGCAACTATTTGAATTGAACCAGTTTAAATTATGCCCCAGGATATTAAAAACCAATCAATTTTGAATTTATTGTTTTGCCAGCATCGAACCAATGAGATAATCCAATGCTGTGGGTATAAAAAGGCAGGCATTTTTACAGTTAGAGAGTGAGACCAACTGCCATCTACAGAGTAACCATGAGCAGAACACTCTCTATCAAAGATACCTTTTTCATATGAAACATCTTTGCAGCAAAAGACCAAAGATGACCCAGGGAGATCTACAGCCATAGGGACATTGTTGGGGATGGAAAAGTTATGCAGTGGGTGACTCACTCATAGTGGTCCAATTTAAGGGAACAATAAATAGCACCACACAAATCTTGAGTTATTGACTGTTTATTTGTGAGCTCATGGGGAGAAACAACTTGACCGAACGGTCACTCCGATGAGATACAGAGCATTGCGTGATTATATAAGTTACAATCATGTAATAATTAATAAACTGTTAACTGCAGGATAAGGCAAGTTTAGGCACTTTGCCCAGTCACTAGCCTCAGTCATGTAGTGTTTGGGCGGTGTTAGTTAGCAGCTGATAAGCAAGTGTTAGTCTAACAATAGGTTCCTGTTAAAGAAGAACATTCCCACGCTGGGAAAGGGTTTACTATCAGGTATCAGAACAGCTGCAAGGTCAGCCACCTCACTGAGCCTGGGGAAGTACAAGCTGAGCAAGTAGACACTAATGTGAGGCTCAAAATGGTTTCCAGGCTTTTAGTATGTGACAAGATGGCCGCTTCAAATCTCACCAATCTCCCATAGTTCCTTCCTTTTTCCTTTTCACCAAATCAAGAGGGCAGTTCACAGGAGCCGGCAAAAGGAGGGACATAGCCGGACTCAGGGGTTTGTCGGGTGGTGGGAGTTTAGAGTCATCCAGGTAACCATCGGAGTCTGGGTCACCAGGCTCGAGAGAGAGAGTAGGAGTCAACAAAATCATCCACTGGTGGGGGAACATCAGAAACAGGAAACTGTACAAGCTGGGAAGAAACAGGGGTATTCGACATTAGTAGGGAGTCAAAACGGGCACAGCATTGTTTCAGAAAAATAATGATATGGGAGAACAAAACAAAAACAACAATGAGAACCACAAGGCCCTGGGGGAGGGTAGAAGCCCAAGAGCCAAGCAAGCTACCCATCCAGGTCCAGAGATCCCAACAGGGGTAGTGTCATGGAGGGAGGAGGCCGCCTAGCGAATATGGGTGGCAATGTTAGTAATGATCTCACTGGAGTCAGGAATGTAGATACAACAGTCAGAGCCAATAAGGGCACAAGTGCCTCCCTTCTCGGCTAATAGATAGTCAAGGGCCATGTGATTTCAGGGGGCCACAGTGCAGATGCCGACTATCTCTGCACTGGGCAGGTCAAAGGCTGAAAATGCGGCCTTGGTGATCTCTTCCAGAGTGGTTCCAATATGGTGAATCTCAACATCAAGCTGCAGGGTGGCATAGGGAGGGGAAAAGATAGTTAAAAGTGGCTGAAAGGCCGTGAGTCCCCTCTTGATACGAGGTCTCGAAAGGTGAACTGTGGGAGTGGTAGAGGAAAGAGACAACATAACCTAGGTAGCAGCTGTCAGTCCAGGAGGCAGGGAGCCAGGGGTACACTGTCTGGCTACAAATGGAGTCAGTGCCATTGGAGACCAATCCGAAAGGTGGTAAAAGAGGAATTGCTGGCAGTTTTATTGGGAACAGCGAGAATAAGTATGCTGCCATTCACAGTTGATCACAAAGCAGATATGGAAAGGAGGATGGAGTGGAGGCATTTACTGAACCCAGCTCGCCACCCTAAAGGATGTTTGCTTTTAATGCAATTACTTCTTAGGGGTGTAGCCATAGTCGTAACATTGGTGAGGAGTAGAGATGGGGGGTGTGCGTGATAGATTGTAGCGAGGCTGGAACCAGCCTTCAAACATGTCCATCCTATACCCTGCTGACTGCCAGCAGAGGTGGGGATTGTCTCCATAAGTGAATGGGGCATCTATCAGCTTCAGGAAGGTACGAGGGTTGCAAAAAGTAGTTACAGCAGCAAAATGGTGTTGATGTAACCACCATCCAGCGGTATCGGATTCATTAAAAGGTATAGCTCTCAAGGGAATCCCACCTTCACAGTGGAAAGGAATGTGCCCACAGACCGAGCAGCCGGAGTCATTGACCTTTCTCGCATAAAAATACGGCACATAAAAAAATGTGTTAAAATGCAATTCTTTCTAATTGGAGGCCACCAGCCTATTCCAGGGGCTCTAGTCAAAAGCATGCCATATCAGAAAAATAAGCAAAAACAGCTTAACAAGTGTAATCGTAATCATCTGTGGTGGTAGGCTTTGCAGGTGTTTCCACAGAATGCAACTGGTGACCCTCTGGGAGTGGTACCCCCTTGCACTGCGTGGTGTGAGTCCATTCCGGGTCACCAGAGGACCAAGAAACGCACCTTTCCATCTAGGAGAAAGAGAATTCTTTTCCCCTGGCTGGAAAGGATGTATGGGATCACTGGTAGGGACAGGAATGGATGACTTAACAATGCCATGATTCTGAATGATAAGTTGAGACAGGGCGTTAGTATAATCAATCAGAGACTCCTGTGTTAGGAGCAGAGCCACATCCACAGAGAGGTTAGGAGGCCTGGTATGAGTGTGCCCATCAGTATCTCAAAAAGAGTGAGGTCTGTCGTCTGGTTAACTTGATTCCAGATGGAATACAGAGGAAGGGGCAGAGCATCAGGCCAGGACAAGCCTGTATCCTGTGAAATTTTAGTGAGGATTGTCTTCAGGGTGCCATTCACCCTCTCCACCATACCCAAGGGCTGTGGCTGATAAGGTATATGATGCCTCCATGTAGTCCCCAGAGCCTTGCTAATAACCTTAGTGACTCCAGAAGTAAAATCAAGAGAGGCCGAGGCAACAAGTATACCATCGGCATATTGAACAAGGATACTACTGTAAGGCACGTGGAGGATCTCAAGGATCTGCTCAACAGCAGAAGCATAAACACTGGGGCTCTCCATGCTCCCTTGGGGAAGCCAAGTCTGTGTGTATTGGCGGCTGTTGAAAGTAAAGGCAAAAAGGTACTGACTATCAGGGGACAACTTAATAAAGAACAAGGCAGAGCAGAGGTTAACTACTGAAAAATAAGTAGTGGAGGCAGGGATGGTAGTGAAAATAGCATTTGTGTTCGGCACTACAGGGGAACAAAAAACAACAGCATTAACAGCACGTAGACCCTGCACAAACCACCACCTGTCAGGCTTGCCAGGTTTTGGAACAGGTAGGATAGGGGTATTGCAGGGGTTCTGTGTAGGAACAAGGGTGCCGTGTTCTAGAAAAGAAGCAATAACAGGCCTAATGCCTGCAGTAGCAGCGGGTGTGAGTGAATACTGACGGGCCGACAGTAAACGAGCACCAACTTTCAAGGTGACAGTGTGTGGAGGGGGCGGAGACAACCAAAACCAGCATGGTTAGGATGGTTAGGGCAGCCGCGGGGTGGGGGCAGGGTGTAGCTGGCCACCTCAATACAACTCTCCCAGTCCCCATCTGAAAATGGCAGTGGAGATGGGAGGGCATTCCGTTCCGGTTTTGGTGGATTCAGGGGCCACTCATTCCTCTGTGGATCTGCCCCTCAGTTCCGAGTCTGTCCGTACCGTCGATGCCTCCAGTGTTCCTTTAATTGAGCCCCTCTCTGACACTATCCCTGTTCCTGTCAGACCAGTCACAGTTCCGAACTCAGCTATTGTTTCACCCTCCTGTCCAGTTGCCCTGCTGGGCCATGAAACCCTCCGCAAATTAAACACTTCCATACATTGTTCCCCAGAGGGTCTTATCTTAGAGATACCCAAGTCGTGCTACACGATGCTACATGCTGCCATGACAGAGCCCCTTCCATTACCCCCAATGGAGCGCCCAAAGCGCAGGAGGCAGATCATCTAAAAGCCGTGGGCACACATAGGAGAAGGCAACAGAGGTGTTTAAAATGGTGAAGGTAGCATTAACAGTAGAAGCAGTTAAGGGCAAGCAGAAACTGTCAGGATTGGGTGCAGCAACAGACATCGATGATGAATCTCTGGCAAGGAGGGGATCAAATGAACAGTGGAGTGAACAAAGATGCGTGTGCATAGAGGCCAAATAATTAAGTCCCCAGGGACCTTTATGGACAATAGGAATAAAAGGAGACGCCATTGAGCGGAAAAGCCGAGAATGCAGAGTATAGAGTGAAACATCAGCAGAAAATCCTTGTTGCCCAACATAAGAAAGGCCAATGAGAGTTATAGCAGAATTGGAACTCAGGAGAGAGTCAGCAAGTGCAGAATATGACATTTCAGGAGTGTAGAGCTGGGCAACAATGCAATGAAAATCGCTCGGGGGACGGCCTGTCAAAAGGAGCCAGCACAAAAAAGAAATATGAGGGGATGAAGGGGCGTCCCGCGACTGAGCAATAATGGAATCAAAAGAGGAAAGAACCAGTTCTGTGGCACAGCGCCAACTGTAAATGGCAGCTGCCAATGGGGGTAATGGAAGGGGCTCTGTCATGGCAGCATGTAGCATCGTGTAGCACGACTAGGGTATCACTAAGATAAGACCCTCTGGGGAACAATGTATGGAAGTGTTTAATTTGCAGAGGGTTTCATGGCCCAGCAGGGCAACTGGACAGGAGGGTGAAACAATAGCTGAGTCTGGAACTGTGACTGGTCTGACAGGAACAGGGATAGTGTCAGAGAGGGGCTCAATTAAAGGAATACAGGAGGCATCGACAGACTCAGAACTGAGGGGTAGATCCACAGAGAAATAAGTGGCCCCTGAATCTACCAAAACCGGAACAGAATGCCCTCCCATCTCCACTGCCATTTTCAGATGGGGACTGAGAGAGTCGTATTGAGGTGGCCAGCTACACCCTGCCCCCACCCCACGGCTGCCTAAGCAGTGGGGGAACGGTGGGGGGAAGGGATATAAGGATGAGGATGGCATTGTGGGACAAAAGCGGCCGGTGGGGGGAAAACCGCTGTAGAGAAACTGCAAGGCAGTTACACTCCCAGTGCCCACACTGACCACAAGACCAACATTTGTCAGTGTGGGATAGAGCCTGTGATTGAGGGTAAACATTATCTAACCGAGGATAAGCTTCTTTATCGTTTTTAGAATCGAAAAGGCCATGCCTGTCCATGTTATAAAGAGCAGTGAGAGTATCTTTCCGTGTGGCAATTTGCCAAGTAAGGTTCTGGGCTTTGCAGACCTGGGCGTGATGAGGAAGAAGGCCATTAACAAGGGTTTGGACAGCCAGTTTCTCATTGTCCTCTACAAGAATGCCAGAAGAACTTTCCAAAGTCTCTCTGAAACAAGTGAGAAGACCAGGGACAGCCTCAGTGGTTTTTTGCGAGTACTTTCCCCAAAGTCACTCTGCTGTCTGGCAACGCTCATGATGGCATCCCTAAAATGCCTACCTAACCAATCAGAATGCCGATCAGCTGTGTCCCAGTGTTGTGAGGGAAAATCGATAGAGCCTTTTTAACAATAGGCCAACCAGAACTGTATGCCAATTGCAAAAAAAGTGTGACCATCCTGCAGGATGCAGTCATAGATACCACTAATTTGTAAAAGCCAATTATAAAAAGGAACAGGTCACTTTATTGGATCCGGAGCATCCTGTAACATTCCACGTTCTTCTGCATGGGTCCAGGGTTTGCCAAGTGGCGTACGACCTATCATAATTTGAAGCAATTGAGTCTTGAGGTGACTGTCAGCCTCTGAGGGGGTGCCTCCCTCGCGGTCAACGTGTGGTTGTTCTCAATTTGAGCACCATGTCATAACACAACTCAAAATGGAGATGACCTGTAACAAGCAGCACGCTCAGTATCGTTGTACCGTCACTGAAACACTTTGAGGCCAACAATGCCTCAATTTTAAAATTCTCATCTTAGTTTTAAAGTTCCTCAATGGTCCTTTTTTTTTCAATCATTTATAGGATGCAATCATCACTGACTGGGGCAGCATTTATTGCCTAGAGGGTAGTGATGAGTCAACTCCTTGAGTCTTGTGTACGCCAGGCTAGGTAAGGACTGCAGTTTCCTTTGTTAAATGGTGTTGGTGAACCAGATGGATTTTTGAAACATTCAGCAATAATTTCATAGTCATTATTAGGGTGGTAGTGTGGCTTAGTGGTTAACACTGCAGCCTCACAGTGCTAGGGACCTGGGTTTGATTCCAGCCTTGGGTGACTGTTTGTGTGGTGTTTACACATTCTCCCCGTGTCTGCGTGGGTTTCCTCTCACAATCCAAAGATGTGCAGGTTATGGTGGATTGGCCATGTTAAAATTGCCCATAGTATTGGGTGCATTAGTCAGGGATAGATATAGGGTCGGGGAATGGGTTCTGGGAAGGTTTACTCTTCAGAGGGTTGGTGTGGACTTGTTGGGCCAAAAGGCCTATTTCCATATTGTAGGTAATCAAATCTAATTAGACTCTTAATTCCATGTTTTTTTTTTAAATTGAATTTAAACTTCACCATCTGCCACAATGGGTTTCGAATCCAGGCCCCCCATACATTATCTGGGTCTTTGGATGAACATTCCAGTGATATCTTCTGAAAATATGTCAATGGCAAAGTTAAGAGAAAAAGTTGCAGCTTTCTTACAGTCTGATACCAGATAATTGAGGACAGTGAAATAGCAGAACTATGGAATAAATACTTCAGTTTTTCCACGTATGGAGTCAGCTATTATGAGAGGGCATAGCTTTAAATTAAGGGGTGGTAGGTATAGGACAGATGTTAGGGGTAGATTCTTTACTCAGCGAGTCGGGAGTTCATGGAATGCCCTGCCAGTAGCAGTGGTGGACTCTCCCTCTTTATGGGCATTTAAACGGGCATTGGATAGGCATATGGAGGATAGTGGGCTAGTGTAGGTTAGGTAGGCTTGGATCGGTGCAACATCGAGGGCCAAAGGGCCTGTACTGCGCTGTATTTTTCTATGTTCTGTAATAACACTCTCTTTTGTAACCTCACCACACCCGAATTTCTTCAGTACTGCAGCTCTCAATGATCTTCAGGCGGAGATGGTAACATTGTGATAATGTCACTGAGTAAGTAATCAGAGGCTTCAATTAATGGTCGAGGGATGTGGGCTCTGGTGAAATTAGAATTTGATCAATACATCTGTGATAAAAGGCTATCTCAGTAAAGGTGACCTTGAAACTATCATCTAATGTTATAAAATCCCCCCTGGTCTGTTGATGGCCTTTAGGGAAAGAAATCTGCCATCCTTACCTGGTTTGGCCTACATGTGACTCCAGACTCTCAGCAATGTGGTTTACAAGCAGGACATTCAGTTCACAGGACAATTAGTGATGAGCAACAAATGCTAGTTTTATTTGTGACACCTACATCCCATGAAAGGATAAAGAAAATAAAAAAACTCTTCTAATTCTCCTCTGTTGCACACCCCTGAATTTAATTATTGCAACACTTGCAGCTTTGCCTTTAGCTGCCTGAGTCCTAATCTCTGGAATTCCCTTCAAAAGCCTCTCTATTTCTTTCTGCTCCTTTAAACCAGTCCTTCAGAACCTATCTCTTTGACCCATCTTTTGGTCCCATACCATAATATACCCTTATGTAGCTTGGTATCAAATCCTGTTTGATCATTGATCCTGTGAGGGAGATCTCACTAGTTTTAGATTACTGACTTACAGTGTGGAAACCAGGCCCTTCGGCCCAACAAGTCCACACCGACCGGCCGAAGTGCAACCCACCTAGATCTATTCCCCTACATTTATCCCTTCACCAAACACTACGGGCAATTTAGCATGGCCAATTCACCTAACCTGCACATTTTTGGACTGTGGGAGGAAACCGAAGCACCCGGAGGAAACCCACACAGACACGAGGAGAATGTGCAAACTCCACACAGACAGTCGCATGGGGTGGGAATTGAACCCGGTACTCTGGTGCTGTGAGGCAGCAGTGCCACAGTGCCACATAAATGCAAGTTGTTGTTGTGATGGTGAGAATCAATGGCAGTTGTACACGATTGTACCAATCCGTAAGTGTGTCTTCGCTGATACGTTTTCAGAGCAGTCACAGGATTCACCTTGCGAAGCATTGCCAATTGCCCCATGTGGGGAGATCTTGGCATAGTCCATCAAGTGTAAAATGAAGGATGCTCCATTGCTCAGCAGCCAGCTTTGCATCTCAATGGTTCCCAATGGAAGTGAAATTCGGGCGAGATGGAAAATGGGATATGATTCATTACCATTTGATTTACACCATCCCACAAGGACCATGTCTAACCCCTCCATTGTTTACAGTCAGTGCGTCCTTCATTGCAACCAGTGGACATTTTATGAGCCATGACCTAGCGGCCATTTAAAGCAATTACTTACGGTACCTTTCATTTCTGGAGGTTTATGTTGGGTTGCACTATACACACTGCGCTCATACAGCATAGCTTCCTATGAATGTTTCTTGCAAACATCATTAAAGAAAAATCAATATGAAGGAAAGTCCTGTCTATACAATGTATTGCTAGCCATAGAAATTGCTAATATAATGATTGAACTATTAGGAGCAATAACGTCCTGAAATGAAAGCATTGTGTGCACATTGAAACAAGATAATAACTCTCCACTTCTTTCACTGGATTCTCCTGTTCTGCTCCACACAGACAACTGCTCTGCATTTCTATCTCCTGCAGTCTAACCAAGCCAACCTGTGGTACAGCATTGGGTACAATGCCAAACTAGAATGAATGCAGGCACACACACACACACACACACACACACACACACACACACACACACACACACACACACACACACACACACCCACCCACACACACATACACACACCTACACACACACACACACACACACACACAGACAGACAGACACACACACACATTCTCTCTCTCTCTCAAGCAGGTTCTGTGGAAATGCACACTCCACAACAAACATAAAATGGACAGTGAAATCTCAACCACGTGGTCCTAATTAAATCTGAAATGTTACAGGTATTAGGTGGAATTGTCCCAGGCTTTGGGTGACAAGGGAAAAGGTGGGAAATGTGCAAAAATGCAGCGAAAATGAAAAATCTGATTTGTAAGATTGAGAAAAAACTTTCCAACTTTCCCCTTAAATTGACAGTAGAATCTCACTGAAAAGCAACAATGAACTTCTTTCCAAGTATTTGTATCTCATTAACCCCCAACTCATCGTTTTCAAACAGTTTGCAATTCCCAAACCTCTCCTGAGGAACTAGGCAGTGACAGTTCTAACTTGGAAATGAGAGTGGTTGCCTGGTAGATGCAGATCACCGCTTGCTTGTCCAGGCCTCCATTCCAACATGGCATTGAATGCTCCACAAACAATGTCCTCCTCCACCCTTCAGCCAGTGAAATTGAAATCATCAAACTACCAGCCTCATCACTGATGATCTTGGAACAACTCGGAATCCACTTCAGCACTTCACTTAGGAACTCAGGGACACCTTTGACTTGCATGCTCCTGCCAGATTGCTCTGCACAGCTATTGTATGCATCCATGAAGAATGAAAGCTAATGGCTTTTAGCTTCAGTTCCAAATGTTATGGACTAGACCAGACCCTCTCAAAATATTCTAAGAAGGTCGCCTTCTTATCTTAAAGACAAATGTAAAGCGATTGTTCCTGGTGCAACATGATTGGTCAAACCACTCAATGTTAAGCAAAATATAATTTCTTTAAATACTCTAGTTAAAATACAACAAAATAAAGAGGAATTTAGAATAACTTAACTCTATTGGGAACTTAACTAGATAATAGATACAGTAATTATTACTAATTAACTGTTCCAATATAGTAACATCCCCATAAACACACCTCTTGGTAAAAAGGAAAATTCAGACACAGAGTCTCGCGTGCAGATCTCCAATCCAGGAGGAAAAAAGCATCAAGAGAAAAAAGCAAACTGGAGACATTCACAGAAGCTTCCAGCTCTGTTGAGACCCCAATGCCTTTGGATGTTACTGATAAACCAAAACCCAGGCATCCTGATCTGCGAGACCTGGCCCATTCAGGCTGTTAAATAAAAAACTCAAGGCCCCCCCAGGCTACCTACTCAGGTGATCTTTGTTAAACAGCTTGGCACCTTTACAAACCAACCAGGACAAAATAATCTCTTAAAGTGACAGCACTGTCACACAAGCATGCATTCCCTTTGCACTTGGATTCTGACAGCCTCTGCAGATTGTATTGCTTTTTTAGACAGATGACATGAAGGGATAGCAGTAGTAGAGGAGGAGATGTGTCAGAACATTAAGTGGAGGAGCTGCATGCAATAGTTGGTAAATGTTAGTGTGGCTGGGTTAAGGTGAGTGTGAGGTGGCAGAGAGGAAATTATGACACTTGTCTTGGTGGGACACCAATATCATTGACCAATCAAATTGCATCTGGAACACAGCACCTTGCATTCACCTTTAAAATAAGGAAAGGTTAGGGTCGAGGCGTAGTATATTTTGAGGGGATCTGGTCTGTTCCATAACAAAATGTCGGAATTAAAAGTTCAATACATCGATAGGTGCTTTGGGCTTCTGATCACGGCTGCTCACTTCTCTAGTGTTGCACTGGAGAAGGTTCTGTTTATCATATAAGATGCTAAATTGAGGCCTCACCTATTTGTGAATTAGATTTGAACGCCTACAATGTGGAAGCAGACCCTTCAGTCCAACAAGTTACAATTTATTTATACATTACAGTTAAAGTACAGCAATGACAAAAAGAAAAGAATCTGTAACTTTATTGGAATGTTTAACAGAATAATAGACACAGTAACTATTACTAATTCAATATTCTAATATTGTAACATCCCATAACCACATCCTTGGCAAAAGGCAAATTTATAAATAGATTGTCTCACATATAACTCCAGTAAAAGGGAAAGAACACTCAGCTTTTGGCTGTCACCAAGTGGGGGTCAAGAAAACAGCTTTCACCTCTTCAAGATTCCAGCTGAAAGCTAAACCAAAAATTCTGGCTCTGTGGGAGCTTGACCCCACCCATTCAGGCTGCCTCAATTGTTTCAATTTTAAATAAAACCACAAGGCCTCACAAGCGGTTTACTTTACCAGCTTTTCAGCTAGACAGCTCCACACCTGTTCCCCTGAAAGAACCCAGAACAAAACACACCTCTTAAAGCCACTATATTGTCACAATGTGTTTTTCAAAAGAGGACTGCTATAACCAAAAGATGAACGTGCATGCAAATTCAGCGACTGGCAGAATCCTGTGCAGATTTATAGGATGTCACACCTGGAAAGGCAGAGAGCTACCTTCTGCAGATATGATTGTGTTTTACCTCTCCAGGGATATCCAAAGAAAGGGATTAGCAACTGACTGAAACTTTGGGTCTGTATCTATTAGTGGCCTGATATTAAAGTCTGTGGATTAGTAGACTACAAAGGTCACAGCTTAAAAACAACCACTAAATATCCCTGTAATGTAGGAAAAAGTTAAATTTATTATTTTGAGCACTATCAGCCAACCAACAGCAAAAGGAACTTCAACAATCTGTAAGTATCTCAAAATCAGCAGTTTAACTACCAACATCAACAGTACTGGTATCATCCAAATGTAATGGATATAATGTTCTACCGTCCATATATTGCAAACAACTCAGAGACAGATCTGTTTTTTAAAACTTTTATCTTTTTTGGCCTTGTTTATCATTCTCATCTATGAGTCATGTTATTATTTATTCTCGATTTAGTAACCAATAAACTCACTCCTTTGTTAGCTCAAGAAAGGCTGGTTGATTTGGCTCCTCATAAAACATAAAGTCATTTGATCAAGAAGAAAAGTATCCACAAGGGAAGGGATGCTTTCCAAACTTAATCTTGCTGCCATCCAAAGGGGTGGGTGGGACCAGTCCATCTACCCTCACCCAGCAGTTCAAAAACTCAGGGTATCCTGCAGATCTTTAAGAATTTGGGGAACCGGGAACTGGTCATAGCACAGTCTCAGTTTTACTGCTGGGACCCTAAGCAGTAGTGAGACAGGACAGAAAGTTGAGGCTGATACAGACGTTAAAGAAAGCAGTTAAATAGACAAGCCAGGCTAGAGCACAGCAGGGAATGAGGGAAAACTGATGGATTAAACTGTATTTATTTCAGCACAAAAGGGCTGATTGGTGAGGCAGATGAATGCAGGGCATGGATGGGAACATGGGAATGGGATATACTCACTATTACAGAAACATGGCTGACAGGAGGACAGGAGCAGCAGCTCACTGTTACCAGGTTACAGATGCTAAAGGAAGATTAGAAGGGGAGGCAAGAGAGGAAAAGGAGTGGTGTTTTTGATTTGGGAAAACATCATGACAGTACATGCAAAGGTTATTCCTTGGGGATTGCCCATTGAAATTATCTGGGTGGAACTGAAAAAATAAGAAAGAGATGATCACTCTGATGGGATAGGCACCCCAGTAGTCAGTGGGAAATTAAGAAGCAAATATGTAGGGAGATCACAGACAGCTGTAAGAATAATAGGGTTGCAATAGTAGGGGATTTTAACTTTCCAGCCATAGGAGCTGCCACAGTACTAATGGAGAGGAATTTGTTAAGTGTGTTCAAAAAACTTTCTCCATCAATATGTAGATGTTCCTACTGGAGAAGGTGCAAAACATGACCTCTTCTTTGGAAATAAGGCAAGGCAAGTGACTGAGGTGACAGAGGGAGAGCACTTTGGGACCAATAACCATAACTTTTTAAATTTTAGAATAGTTATGGAAAAGGATAGGCCTGGCCACATAAAAGTTCTAAATTGGTGCAAGGCCAATTTTAATGGCAGTACTCTAGAGTAGTTTATTGGAGAAGGGTCTTTGCAAATAAACGGGATGTCCGGCAAGTGGAAGGTTTGCAAAATTGGGATAATGTGAGTTCATGGCCAGCATGCTCCTGTTAGTGTGAAGGGCATGGTTGGCAGGAGGAGCGAATACTGGATGACTAGAGATATTGAGGTTCTGGTCAAGAAAAAGAAGGAGACATATGTCAGGTATAGACAACTGGGATCAAGTGAATCCCTTGAGGAGTACAGGGGGTGTAGGAGTACACTGGTGCTATGACTAGGTTCTGGAAGGGAACCTGTAGTGAGAGAGATGAATACGCTGTTAAGGGAACAATAGCTGGAGTCTTTGAAAGAAGTAGCCTTTCAATGAAGGAGGGTGAGATTTCGGAGATTTTGGAGTTTTCTATTGTGCTATGCTGAGGAGTCTATCTCATCACTGAGTGAAAGTATTGTCCAAGTGACTTTTCAGTGGGTGAAGGGTCAAGGGCCCTTTATTAAAAACACTGTAGTTAAATACCAACTTGTTATAAAGTCGAAGAGTCATAGAGTTATGTGACACAGAAACAGATCCTGCGGTTCAATTTGTCCATGCAACCAGATATCCTAAACTAATCTTGTCCCATACGCCAGCATTTGGCCCATATCCCTCTAAACTATCAGATGTCTTTTAAACGCTGAAACTGTACCAGCCTCCATCACTTCCTCTAACAGCTCGGTCCATACACACATCACATTCTGTGTGAAAATGTTGCCCCTTAGGTCCCTGCTAAATCTTCACTTCCTACCCTAAACCTATGTCCTCGAGCTTTAGACTCCCCAAGCCTGGGAAAAAGACCTTGCCTATTTACCCTATCCATGCCCCGTCATGATTTTATAAACCTCGAGAAGGTCACCCTCAGCTCACCCTGATGCTTCAGGGAAAACAGCCCTAGCCTATTCAACCTCTCCCTATAGCTCAAACCCCCCAACCCTGGCAACATCCTTGTAAATCTTTTCTGAACCCTTTCAAGTTTCACAATATCTTTCTTGTAGGGGAGAGATCAGAATTGAATGCAATATTTCAAATGTGGCCTCAGCAATGTCCTGTACAGCTGCAGCAAGATATCCTAACTCCTATACTCAGTGCACTGACCAATGAAGGCATCCTGTCTCCCTGCGACTCCACTTTCAAGGAATTTAATATCTGCACCTCTAGGTCTCTCTGTTCGGCAACGTTTGCCAGGACCCTACCATTAAGTGTTTAAGTCCTGCTTGATTTACCTACCTAAATGCAATATTTTGCATTCATCTAAATTAAACTCCATCTGCAACTCTTCAGCATATTGGCCTATCATTCATGTCCCATTGTACATTGAGATAATTTTCTTCGCCATCCACTGTACCATCAATTCTGGTGTCTTCTGCAAACTTACTAATCATACCTTCTATATTCACATCCAAATGTTATCAGAAGATTCTGTGGTTGATATTTCGGAGTTGGCTGCATGTAGGTTTTTTTGAGACAGATTTAGTTGAGCAGCTTCCTGTTCCTTTGGCAAAAGTTTATTTCTATGAAAAATTGAGGACTGCAGATGCTGAAGATCAGAGTCGAGAGTGTGGTGCTGGAAAAGCACAGCAGGTCAGGCAGCATCTGAGTAGCAGGAGAGTCGCGTTTAGGACGTGAGTGCTTCATCAGGAATGAAAAGTTTATTTCTGTCCTGTGCAGCCTCTGGCTCATCTCCTCTGACTAATATTAAAATCCTCTTTGAGATTTTGTCGAACAGTCATATTCTAAAAGACAGATGTTTTGCTTATTTCCTTTTTCCTGTAAATCCGTTTTTAATGTACATTTAAGGGCGAGTTTTGATTGATTATTTAGGGGGGAAATGTTGATTGATTATTTAGGGGGGAATGTTGATTGACTATTTAGGGGGGAAATGTTGATTGATTATTTAAGGGGGAATATTGATTGATTATTTAGGGGGAAATGTTGATTGATTATTTAAGGGGGGGGGGAATGTTGATTGATTATTTAAACCTCCCAAGGCAGGGCAGCAAAGTCAGGAGTTTCTCTGAGACTCGAAGTGATTAAGAACGTTGAATGTGGTGCAATCATCGCTTTCACTCCAAGCTTGTTCGCATTCACCACTGTGACTGTTCCGGAGTTGTAGCTATTCTCCAGCTTGTTACACACTGATGTTCCTCATTACGCCTTCAAATAATTTACTGTTGAACAAATAGGGCCAGACAAGGGGAATTTCTTTCATGCAATGAATTGCTGTGATATGAAATGCACTGACTGAAGGAGGGCTGGGAGCAGATTGTTAGGATCCCCAACTGATTTCACTACTGGGCAAGTCAGATCCCAGAATGAAACTTGCCTTGATGAATTGTATTTTAACTATTTATTGCACTGGACTTTTACTGATATATGAGCATGCAACACTGCAGATTTGATTTTAAGTATAAAGCAAATGTTTATTACACAAAAGAAATCAAGATAAAACAGAACAAACCAAGCTATTTACATATAATACAATCTGAAAAGTTTCAAAACACACTTAAGTGTACCATCTATCTATTCTCAACATCACCACTTAAAAGTGCTCAAATAACAGATGAGAGTTCCTTTTCTATCGTTTCTATAGGTTGACTCTATAGTTTCCTTTCAATTCCCAATCTTGAGGTTTGATAACTTTTTCCTTCAGTTTACACTCAATTGTGTGAATCATTTCTTCACTAATCCAAGATGGAGGATGGGAAAAATCTCTGGCTTTAAGAGCTGCTCCTTTTGTTTTGAGGTATTTTAGGTGCTGGAGGTGATTTCCTCGAATTCCAGGAGCAGCAATTCCTGTTTCATATGCTGTTGCATTGTTTTGGAACTTTGAAAAAAATAAGTCAAAACAACAGCAGTTTTAAAAGGGAGAAGAGCAGACAAAGGAAGCACATGGTGAGGACAGTGCAGGAGAGAGAGAGAGAGAGAGAGAGAGAACCTGCACAGTTACTGCTTTTGCTGTTTTTGAATTCATGTGTCGCTGGACATCGGAGTGCGTCTGGGAAAATTAACAAACAGTGAATTTCACAACTAATCTTGGAGGAACCGGTTTGAGTGAAGTTCACGACACAGAATCAGATAAGTTATTTGTTGTTTTAAGTCTGTCCAAGAGAAAGGCTGTATTAGTAAGTGCAGTGGGTTCTTTCTTGATTATATGTTTTTGGAGATAAGTCTCTTGATTAAACTTAAAATATAAGACATAGCTATTAATTTAACCTGGTGCAGTGTTTTGTAGAGGAATAAGACGGTGTTATTTTTTGGGTCTGTAGATTGTGAAGGAGCAAAAATGGCCTTTGCAATGAGATGTACTTCTTGTCAGATGTGGGAGTTTAAAGAGAGTTTAAGGGTTACTGCAGATTATATCGGATTAAATACTGTTGGATGTAAATCTTATCAGATCGAGTGGATCAATTGGAGGGACAGATAGAAGCGATGAGAAATTTGCAACAGCAACAGTATGTGATGGATGGCACTTTTCGGAAGGGGGGAAAATCTCAGATCCTGGGATAACTCCAGGAAGGGTAAGAGAGGTAGGCAGCTAGTGCAGGAGTCTTTTGTGGCTATACCCATTTCAAACAGGTATGCTGCTTTGGAAGATGTAGGGGGTGATGGATTCTCAGGGAAACGTAGCATGAACAGCCAAGTTTCTGGTATTGAGACTGGCTCTAATGCAACAAGGGGTACATTGGATTCCAAGGGATCAATTGTGTTAGGGGATTCTGTAGTCCGAGGTACAGACAGACGTTTCTGTGGCCAGCAGAGAAAAAGCAGAATGGTGTGTTGTTTCCCTGATGCCAGGATCAAGGATGTCTAAGAGAGGGTGCAGAATATTCTCACGGGGGAGAGGGGCCAGCAAGAGGTCATTGTCCACATTGGAACCAACGATATAGGAAGGGAAAAGGTTGAGATTCTAAAGGGAGATTACAGAGAGTTAGGCAGAAATTTAAAAAGGAGGTCCTCAAGGGTAGTAATATCTGGATTACTCCCAGTGCTATGAGCTAGTGAGGGTGGGAATAGGAGGATAGAGCAGATGAATGCATGGCTGAGGAGCTGGTGTATGGGAGAAGGATTCACATGTTTGGATCATTGGAATCTCTTTTGGGGTAGAAGTGACCTGTACAAGAAGGATGGATTGCACCTAAATTGGAAGGGGACTAATATACTGGCAGGGAAATTTGCTAGAACTGCTTGGGAGGATTCAAACTAATAAGGTGGGGGGGTGGGACCCAGGGAGATATTGAGGAAAGAGATCAATCTGAGACTGATACAGTTGAGACCAGAAGTGAATCAAACAGTCAGGGCAGGCAGGGACAAGGTAGGACTATTAAATTAAACTGCATTTATTTCAATGCAAGGGGCCTAACAGGGAAGGCAGATGAACTCAGGGCATAGTTAGGAACATGGGACTGGGATATCATAGCAATTACAGAAACATGGCTCAGGGATGGGCAGGACTGGCAGCTTAATGTTCCAGGATACAAATGCTACAGGAAGGATAGAAAGGGAGGCAAGAGAGGAGGGAGAGTGGCATTTTTGATAAGGGATAGCATTACAGATAGGCTGAGGGGGGATATTCCCGGAAATACATCTAGGGAAGTTATTTGAGTGGAACTGAGAAATAAGAAAGGGATGATCACCTTATTGGGGTTGTATTATAGACCCCCCCAATAGTCAGCAGGAAATTGAGAAACAAACTTGTAAGGAGATCTCAGCTATCTGTAAGAATAATAGGATAGTTATGGTAGGGGATTTTAACTTTCCAAATATTGACTGGGACTGCCATAGTGTTAAAGGTTTAGATGGAGAGGAATTTCTTAAGTGCGTACAAGACAATTTTCTGATTCAGTATGTGGTTGTACCTACTAGAGAAGGAGCAAAATTTGACCTCCTCTTGGGAAATAAGGCAGGGCAGGTGACTGAGGTGTCAGTGGGGGAGCACTTTGGGACCAACTATTCATTTTAAAATTGTGATGGAAAAGGATAGACCAGATCTAAAAGTTGAAGTTCTAAATTGGAGAAAGGCCGATTTTGACAATATTAGGCAAGAACTTTCGAAACCTGATTAGAGGCAGATATTCGCAGAGAAAGGGACGGCTGGAAAATGGGAAGCCTTCAGAAATGAGATAACAAGAATCCAGAGAAAGATTATTCCTGTCAGGATGAAAGGGAAGTCTGGTAGGTATAGGGAATGCTGGATGACTAAAGAAATTGAGGGTTTGGTTAAGAAAAAGAAGGAAGCATGTGTCAGGTATAGACAGGATAGATCGAGTGAATCCTTAGAAGAGTATAAAGGAAGTAGGAGTATACTTAAGAGGGAAATCAGGAGGGAAAAAGGGGACATGAGATAGTGTTCGCAAATAGAATTAAGGAGAATCCAAAGGGTTTTTACAAATATATTAAAGACAAAAGGGTAACTAGGGAAAGAATAGGGCCTCTCAAAGATCAGCAAGGCGGCGTTTGTCTGGAGCCACAGAAAATGGAGGGGATACTAAATGGATATTTTGCATCAGTATTTACAGTGGAAAAGGATATGGAAGATATAGACAGTAGGGAAATAGATGGTGACATCTTGCAAAATGTCCAGATTACAGAGGAGGAAGTGCTGTATGTCTTGAAACGGTCAAAGGTGGACAAATCCCCAGGACCTGATCAGGTGTACCATAGAGCTCTGTGGGAAGCTAGAGAAGTGATTGCTGGGCCTCTTGCTGAGATATTTGTATCATCAATATTCACAGGTGAGGTGCTGGAAGACTGGAGGTTGGCAAATGTGGTGCCACTGTTTAAGAAGGGCGGTAAAGACAAGCCAGTGAACTATAGACCGGTGAGCCTGACCTCGGTGGTGGACAAGTTGTTGGAGGGAATTCTGAGGGACAGGATGTACATGTATTTGTAAAGGCAAGGACTGATTAGGGATAGTCAACATGGCTTTGTGCATGGGAAATCATGTCTCACAAACTTGATTGAGTTTTTGAAGAAGTAACAAAGAAGATTGATGAGGTCAGAGAAGTAGATGTGATCTATATGGACTTCAGTAAGGCATTCGACAAGGTTCCCCATGGGAGATTGGTTAGCAACATTAGATCTCATGGAATACAGGGAGAACTAGCCATTTGAGTACAGAACTGGCTCAAAGGTAGAAGACAGAGAGTGGTGGTGGAGGGTTGTTTTTAAGACTGGAGGCCTGTGACCAGTGGAGTGCCACAAGGATCGGTGCTGGGTCCTCTACTTTTTGTCATTTATATAAATGATTTGGATGCGAGTATAAGAGGTACAGTTAGTAAGTTTGCAGATGACACCAAAATTGGAGGTGCAGTGGACATTGAAGAGGGTTACCTCAGATTACAACAGGATCTTGACCAGATGGGCCAATGAGCTGAGAAGTGGCAGATGGAGTTTAAGTCAGATAAATGCGAGGTTCTGCATTTTGGGAAAGCAAATCTTAGCAGGACTTACATATTTAATGGTAAGGTTCTAGGGAATGTAGCTGAACAAAGAGACCTTGGAGCGCAGGATCATAGCTCCTTGAAAGTGGAGTCGCAGGTAGGTAGGATAGTGAAGAAGGTGTTTGGTATGCTTTCCTTTATTGGTCAGAGTATTGAATACAAGAGTTGGGAGGTTATGTTGCAGCTGTACAGGACATTGGTTAGACCACTGTTGGAATATTGCGTGCAATTCTGGTCTCCTTCCTATCAGAAAGATGTTGTGAAACTTGAAAGGGTTCAGAAAAGATTTTCAAGAATGTTGCCAGGGTTGGAGGATTTGAGCTACAGGGAGAGGCTGGACAGGCTGTTTTCCCTGGAGCGTTGGAGGCTGAGGGGTGACCTTATAGAGGTTTACAAAATCATGAGGGACATGGATAGGATAAGTAGACAAAGTCTTTTCCCTGGGTTGGGAAGTCCAGAACTAGAGGGCATAGGTTTAGGGTGAGAGGGGAAAGATATAAAAGAGACCTAAGGGGCAAGATTTTCATGCAGATGGTGGTGTGTGTATGGAATGAGCTGCCAGAGGATGTGGTGGAGGCTGGTACAATTACAACATTTAAGAGGCATTTGGATGGGTATATGAATAGGAAGGGTTTGGAGGGATAAGGGCCCCGTGCTGGCAGGTGGGACTAGATTGGGTTGGGCTATCTGGTCGGTGTGGACAGGAAGGACCGAAGGGTCTGTTTCCGTGCTGTACATCTCTATGACTCTATGACTCTATAACTACTTCAGGGTTCTAACCAAACTCTTCTTGTCGGGAATTTCCCAGTTAAACTCCTTTCACTGAGATTATCCATTTGCTAAAAGTTCTGAACTGACTCCTTTCTCCAGGAGAAACTCCTCCAACATCTAACCTCAGCCGATTCTTCTTTGAACTCCAACCAAAGCTTTCTAACTAATTTTTGTTTTCTAATTTGATATGTTTTGAAAAATAGTGCCTGTCAATATTTGCTTTTTCTGATTATAAATCACAGAATAGAAACAAATACCCATTACAGGTCCAGGAGGGCTCCACTCGTGTGTTCTGACACATATTGGTTTACAATCCAGGCTTGAGAGAGTTTGACAAGTTCATCATTAAACTGCCTCATACAAATAGACCAAAACCCACATGCCACCAGTTCAAAACCCAAACTCTGAGATCAATGCAATTAACAGATATATATAAATCACACATCTTACGTCACATGTTTCAAAAGGAACATTTAAAAGAGATTTGGAGGAATGCAAGAAGGGAGGAAGAATTACTCTGCTGTGGGGAAAGGGAGTAGAAATTATTGACCAGTCAACACCAACGTAATGGGCTGATGGCCTCAGTCTTGCTATTTCATTCAATGACCAAATGAATGACAGGACAACAAATCAATTAGGTCTTTGGAGAGAATTAGCAGCTGCTGTCAAGAAGCAGAGGGGAAAGACCACTGTTAGAGGTCTTCCTGCTGAAGTTAGATGGAGGTCCTTTCAGCTTTTGGATCCTCCTAGTGCCTCAATGCAGGTAATATAGTATTGTAAGTATAAGGAATGCCTTTGGTTTGTTGGGATAGAGTCAAACTCCAATGACTGTTTGTTTCTTTTATATGCTACTTGCAGAACCAACTGTATTTGTGACTATGCATATGTACAAAAATACTTTTTATGAATAAAGTATATTTTTGAAATAAGTAAAGGAAATAGCAGCATCTGAATCACTATAGATTACGTGTCCACCTTCTCTCAACAAGCATTTCAATGGCCCACTCTGCCTCTAAGCAATGGGGCAGCAGTGTTCACCGCCTCTAATGGCAAACAGTTCATCATTTCCTCTGCCCCTTAGGCACTTCACCAAGTACACAACAAGGTAACAAACTTTATCACTATGCAGGTTCAGACAGCAAGTGACCAGTTGCAATGGTCTCCATGGTGATCAGGAGGCAGAGACAGGACAGTTACAGTAACACTAAGTGATACAACCGACCCCATTTCAATTCTATGCAAAGGGTTTTGAATGAGTTAAAATTTCACCTAACATGACCCTGCCACCTAGAGGCATACAGTGCAACTTTGGTTGCAATAAGGAAATAGCAATATCAAATAATAAGTAGTGCAAAAAAACCAATGGAGAGATAGGTAAGAAAATACCCACACTGGCTCGATAGATTGAAGAATTTAAAAATGGTTTCCTGACAGAAAAAGCTGAGGGGAATTATGATGAAGATATTTTAAATCTTGAGGAGCCTGGACTGAGTGAATAAGGAATAACTGGTCCTTTTCATAAAAGGATCAGAAATGAGATTTTGAGTAATTTGTTCATGTTAAAGAGGCACTCATTTAAATTTCAGACTGCGTCAGTGAAATGAATTATCCCAAATTCACAACACTTTCTTTGATACATGCAGACTCTTTTAAATCTGAATGATTGGTTTCATCAGGAGGGAAAGCAGCATTCAAAGAATCAGCTGAGCTCCTAAATATTTGCAAATAAACTTTGTCAAAATAATCAAAATCAAGTTGACGCTGGACAACTTTTCCAGAATTTGCAACCCATTTTAGTTAAAAAATCGACAGGACCTGATTAGAGTTGCAGCCAGCTGACTATTGAATGCTTATAGGAATTTGCTGCTTCCTGTTTAGCAACAGGAGACTGGAGAAACAACGAGAAACCACCTTTCAATATGTTGCCTTAATTCTTGTTGCTCCCTCCAAGTTAGAAGTGGTTACTATGGAGTCAGCTGTTATGAGTTTGAGCACAATTTGTTGCTCTAATGTTATCCTTTTATATGGTACACCCCAGAATCAGATGTCAAAGCAGCAACCATTCAGAAGGTTCATCAGAGCCATTGTGCGCTGGTGGTGGAGGAAGTGAATTTGAGGGTATTTATCAAGCGGGTGGCTTTGTCCTGGATGGTATCATGTTTCTTGAGTGTTGTTGGAGCTGCACCAATCCAAGAAAGTAGAGAATATTCCATTCCACTCCTGGCTTGTCCCTTGTCTTTGGTGGATAGGTTTTGGGATATGAGGTGGTGATTTACTCACTGCAGGATTCCTCACTTCTAGCCTGCATTGGTAGCCATTGTATTTATATGGCTAGTCCAGTTGAGTTTCTCATCAATGGTGATCCCCAGGATCTTAATAGTGGGGCATTCAATGATGGTAATGCAATTGAATGTCAAGGGATGATAGTTTGTTTCTCTTTTGTTGAAGATTGTCATTGTTGAGCACTTGTGTAGCAGTGAATATCACTTGCCATTTGTTAACCCAATTTGGAAAGTATCCAGGTCTTGCTGTCAATTGAAAAGAAATATAACAGGAAAAACAAGACCTCCTGGGTGCATGTAAAAAAGAGAGGAGCACAGTAATTGTGGAATCCTTGGAGCAAACAACTGAGGAATTAAAAATGGGGATGAGGGAAATAGCAGATAACCTAACACAACGGTTTACATTGGTCTTCATGAAAAAGGACACTATAAACATCACACCAGCAAGGTGCTAGTGGGAAAAATATGTAACAGTCTCTAGCAAAAGGGACAACATAGTTTGACAAACTAAAGGCAGCAACATAATCAGGACCGGATGGCCTGCATCTGAGGGGTTTAAAGGATATGGCTGCAAAGATAGTTGGGGCATTGGTCAAAATATTCAAGAACTCACTGGATTCTGGGAGAGTTCCAGCAGATAGGAAAATTGCTAAGAAGTGATGAACTTGTTCATAAAGATACAGCAACAGAAAGCAGGAAACGAGAGGCCAGCTAGTCTAAGATTTATTATTAGCAAATTGCTAGATTCTGTCTTTAAGGAGGATACATCAGGATTATGTTGAAAAGCTGAACAGATTCACTGGCATTGGAGGCAGTTCAAAGGTGATTCACTAGGCTGACTCCTAGGATGAAGGGGATGACTTATTGAGAACGACTGATCAGGTTGGGCCTTTATTCATTAGAGTTTAGAAGAAAGGGGATGATCTCGTTGAAATATACAAGATTCACAGAGGGCTTTACACCTTAAATGTTGAGATGGTGTTTCCACTCATGGGAGAACTTTGAAAGAAAGGACACAGTAACAGAATAAGGGGGCACTCATTTCCAACTGAGATATGAAGGGGATTTCACCTCTCACAGGGTAGGGGATGTCTGGAATTCTCTAGCCCAGTGACCAATGAAAATATTTAAAGATAGATAGAGTTTTGAAATGTAGAGGAGTTGAGGGCTAAGCTGAGGCCTGGGGCAAATCAAAGAACAAAAAACAGGCCTTTTGACCCACCAAGGCTGCACTAACATACGATGCCTTTCTGAAACTAAACACCATTTTGTCTCGACACGGTACGTAATCCCTCTATTGCCTGTTCATGAATCTGTCATGATGCCTGTATTGCATCAGCCTCCACCACCTCCTCCAGCAGCATGTTCCTGGCACCTACTACCCTCTGAGTGAAAAATACTTGCCTCTCATATTTCCTTTAAACTTTCCCCTTTTTACCTTAAAGCTACATCCCTTATTAACTGACATTTCTACGCTGGGAAAAAGACTGACTATCCATCCTAACCACACCTCTCATAATGTTGTAAACTTCAAAAGAATAAAGAGCAGTACAAACTAGTCATGATCCTGTTGTATGACAGGGCAGGTTTGAGGGGCTGAATGGCTCACTCCTACTTCTTCTGTTCTGCAGAAGATTTAGATCCTGTTGAAGGTAAGACATTGACTGTCACTTTGGTGGTGTTAGCAGCCCAGGTTAAACATTGTCTAAGTCTAGTTGTGACCAGGTATAAACCACTTCAAAATGAGTGAAGGTGGTGCATATTAACCCTTAAATCCTACAACATGCCTTCCTCCTACATTTAGAACATAGAACATTACAGCGCAGTGCAGGCCTTCGGCCCTCGATGTTGCACTGACCTGCGGAACCAATCTGAAGCCCATCTATCCTACACTATTCCATTTTTATCCATACGTTTATCCAATGACCATTTAAATGCCCTTAAGGTTGGCAAGTCTATTACTGTTGCAGGCAAGGTGTTCCATGCCCCTACTGCTCTCCGAGTAAAGAAACTACCTCCGATATCTGTCCTATATCTGTCATCCCTCAATTTAAAGCCATGTCCCCTCATGCTAGCCATTGCCATCTGAGGAAAAAGGCTCTCACTGTCCACCCTATCTAACCTTCTGATTATCTTATATATCACAATTAAGTCACCTCTCAACCTTATTCTCTCAAATGAAAACCGTCTCAAGTCCCTCAGCCTTTCCTTGTAAGACCTTCCCTCCACACCAAGCAACATCCTAGTAAATCTCCTCTGAACCCTTTCCAAAGCTTCCACATCCTTCCTATAATGTGGTGACCAGAACTGTACGCAATACCCCAAATGTGGCCGCACCAGAATTTTGTACAGCTGCAACATGACCTTGTGGCTCCGAAACTCAATCCCCCTACCTATATAACTTAACATACTGTATGCCTTCTTAACAACCTTATCAACTTGGGTGGCAACATTCATGGACATTGAGATCTCTCTGCTCATCTACACTACCATCTACACTGCCAAGAATCTTACCATTAGCCCAGTGTTCTGTATTCCTGTTGCTCCTTCCAAAGTGAATCACCTCACACTTTTCTGCATTTGCCACCTCTCAGCCCAGCTCTGCAGTTTATCCATGTCCCTCTGTAACCTGCAACATCCTTTGCCACTATCCACAACTCCACCGACCTTAGTGTCATCCGCAAATTTACTAACCCATCCTTCTACGCCCTCATCCAGATCATTTATAAAAATGATAATCAGCAGTGGTCCCAAAACAGATCCTTGTGGTGCACCACTAGTAACTGAACTCCAGGGTGAGCATTTTACTGGGAAACTTTACAACATGTGAGATAAATGGGCCAATACTTCTATTAAAACAGTGGGCAGAGAACAGAATGTTAAACCAATAGTTTGGATGCACAAACACTGATATAATAACATATGTTAAAAGTACGATAATTTTCAGACTCAATTCTCGTATTGTTAAAGTTGCCAGTAACTAAACATGTTCAAGATCTGTTATAATAAATTCCAAAAGTAGCTACATGATTGCTGCAGTTTAAAAACTAATCATATAATAATGTTTAAAATGATGTCACTCATGACTATCAGCGTACTATAAATTAATGAAGTGATGAAGCAGTTTAAGAGCAGAAAAGATTTATAGAAATGCTTTTAGCTAATGCACTATTTAACATAAGAATGTATTATCCTGTTGAGAAATTAATGAAAGATAATTTGTCCCTAGTTAAATGTGACAAGGTGAACATTTTCAGTGTCTTTACTGAATGGCACTTGTAAAACAATGTTCCAAGATTTTTTTTTTCCATTTTTGACAAATATTAATAATATGTGTAAGGTCAGGAGAGTCATGTTAATTTTATAACTCTTTTGAAAAACCGACTACGTAATGTATGTTAAATAATTTTGAATTATGTAGTGCATTTCAGCAAGTTCAAAGTGATGGAAAGATTGTTATGAAGTAGAAGTGCAAAGATGCAGATAGAAAGAGCCAAACTGATAGCACGGTTTGCAAATGTACAACACAGTGTGCTACCATGCCTGGCGAACCAGGAAGGTCTTATATTTGATGCCTGGACTTTGCTGATCTCAGAATCAGAATGCTTCCAAGGAATGAGAAATTTTAGCAATGAACCGGCTTGAAGAAGTTGAGACTGTTTTCCTTGGAGGAGAGGGGGCTGTAAGGAAATCCGATGGAGGTTTTCAAAATCACACATGGTCCATATGGAGTCGATGACATGAAACTGTTCCCACTCACAAAATAAACGAAACAGGAGGACATTTGTTTGAAATTATGTGCAAAAGAAGCAAGGGTGAGAAAAAAACTTTTTTACACAGAGAGTAGTGAGGGGCTAGAATGTACTGCCTGGAAATGTGGTGGAGGTAGGCTCAGTTGAGGCATTCAAGAGGGGCCTTGGGTGATTATATAGGTAGAAATAGTGTGCAGGGATATGAGGGAAAGGCAGGTAATGATGCTCACTTGAAGAGTCAGTGTAGGCATGATGGGCTGAATGGCCTCCTTTTGCACCATAACAATATTGTGATTCTGCGAACTCAAACTCTAGATGCAAGGCTACTTTTGCTGTTGAATGTTGCAGGCTTGCTGCTCTGAATTTCACTGACATTTCTGTACCATCAGACCACCACCCACGACGGACATAAACTCCAAAAGAATATTTCTCCCAATCGATTTTCAATCCCTGAATGAAAAATAAAGATAGAAGCACGTATTTATTGTAAGGAAGTTATAGTCTGGTGGATCATTCAAAGTTAGAAAGAAACTCAAGGGTGCTTTTAAAATAGTACTTGAGTTATACTGCCCAGTAGAGAATAATAATCACGCTCCCAAAAGTGCCGTATAGAGAATCTGGCTGTATCTAGTTTGATTTGAAATGAGACCACCTTTACGAATGTGTCACATGGTGGATTAGAATCTTTTTCCTTTCTTTCCCTTAGGTATTTCCCTCAGGATTGAGAATGTCTGCGCTAGTGTGACACTTGGTATCCCCTATCAGCTTTCTCATTACAAAGATATCCAGTTTTATTAAAGGCAGTATAGCACATTTTGCTCACATTTTAAGCTGCAATTATGTGAATCTTTAGGACCCATTAAGACAGTCCGGGCAATTTTGCCCATCATTGTGGTCTTAAACAGGCAATATAAAAAGCTGACATTCACTATGCTTTTTTAAATTTATTCTTCCAACAGGATATAAACATAAGGCTACCATATGTTACCCAACCCTAATTGCCCCTGACTTGAGTGACTAGCTGGTCCAGTTCAGAATCAACAACATTGCTATGGGCCTGCAGGTCCTTATTCTTCATGAAGGGCTTTTGCCCGAAACATTGATTTTGCTGCTCCTCGGATGCTGCCTGAACCGCTGTGCTCTTCCAGCACCACTGATCCAGAATCTGGTTTCCAGCATCTGCAGTCATTGTTTTTACCTCGTTGATTTTAACCCTACTGTGAATCCTCTTGCAAGGATGCCTGCCTTGAAGAAGTTTTCCTCCTCTCTCTACAAGAATCTCAGGGAGTCCCTTTCCCACTGCAACTCCCAGGTCATTTCCTCTGCCCTGAAGCTCTTCAACCATGTCCTGAAACAAACTCACTACCACAGCCACATTTGCTTCCTCAGTGCCTGCCTCCGTAACCAACTCATCCCACACAGATTCCGGACCACCTTTAAACCAGCAGAGTCCGGACCCAAACGGGACAAACAGTACAGATTACAGATTCAAAAACACCAGCAACAGTTCTCCTTCAAGATCCTCCGCTCCACGCTCGCAGCAATGTGCCGGCACCTAACCTCTCTACAGTCAGCCCTGCCTCAGCCACACTCTCTCAGAATTGCAAAGGACCCACTCTGTACTACATCCTCAGGAGAATTCATACTCTCAACAAGCAATATTTCAACTCCATCTTAAACATCAAAACCTTTAAGTACAACAACTTTTATGTCCCCACCTCCATAACCAGCGCTCCTCAAACATTCCAACAGATTCTCCCGGCGTCTGCAACTACTTGGACTCCATTAGCCATGCAGCTGATGCAGCTGCCACCCCCATGCTGACTGATGATGTCACTTCCGCCCCCATCATGGCTACTCCCACAACCACTTCCGCCCCTCACAATTCCTCATGCATCACACGTGACATCACTTTCGCCCCTCACATCATCGCTGATGCCAATCGCTCAGTGACTTTCGCCACCCCTACTGCCGTATCTGCCACCACTTCTGCCCCCACCAACGCCATTCACCTGCATTCTGCTGACACGCCCCCCACAGTCACTATCCCCACCCCCCAGAACCCCGAGGGGAACACTACCCCTGCTCATGACTCCACCCCCATTCCCCCACCATCACACGCACTCCAGTTACAGGTTCCGCCCCCACTCCCAGCTCCACACCCACACCAGATCCCAGCTCCCAGCCCTGCCGAGTTTTCACCATCCGTCCAGACCTTCCCCTCACAGAGGACGAACGATCAGTCCTCAGCAAAGGACTCACCTTCATCCCCCTCCATTTACGCATCAATGAATTTAATACACACCATGAAAAAGCCTTATTTCCTGATGAAGGGCTTTGCCTGAAACGTCGATTTCGCTGCTCCATGGATGCTGCCTGAACTGCTGTGCTCTTTCAGCACCACTAATCCAGAACGTGCAGGTACATGTAGACCACACTGGGTAAGGACAACAGATTTCCTTCATTAGTGAAGTAGATGGGTAGATATTTTAATAGTTGTCACATCCGGCTTGATGTGATGGGTATTAAATCAATGCACCCCAAGAATTAACCTGAAGCCTCTAAATTAACACCAATAGCATGACCACTGCACTATCACTGTCCACCTCTGATAAAGCACTCCAATTTGTACAAATTGAAATCCTGCAATCATTAGATTAGGACTGTGACAGGAAGAAGTCACATTTCAAAACGTGAAACAAGTCTACTTTTAGTAGATTAAAACTACAGTAACTGAACATTTTAAGTCAAGTACCAGAGAAAGTACCATGTGTCCAATCAACATGTAACAACCGAGAAGTTCTGGCAATTCTGATAAGGGACCTCACATTAATCACCTTCATTTTCACTGAGAGATTCGCCCATTACAGATCGGTTTTATTCCGTGCCAAAAGTCAAGTACAAAGCAGCATCAAGAGAAGGTAAGGACTGCACCTGCTGGAGAGTGTGGCACTGGACAAGCACAGTAGGTCAGGTGGGGTCTGAGGAGTAGGAGAGTCATGTTTCGGGCATAAGCCCTTCATCAGGAATGTGGGGGGGAAGGGAGCTGAGAGATAAATAGGGAGTGGGGTTGGGGGGAAGGTAGCTGGAAAGGCAATAGATTGATGCAAGTGGGAGGTAATTGTAATAGGTCAGAGCTGAAGGTGGAACAGGTGGTTGGGAAGGATGATGGACCGGTAGGACAGTTCAAGAGGTCGGTGCCGAGTTGGAGGGTTGGATCTGAGATGAGGTGGGGGAAGGGGAGATGAAGAAACTAATGAAATCAACATTGATTCCATGTGGTTGGAGGGTCGCAAGGTGGAAGGTGAGGCGTTCTTCCTCCAGACGTAGGGTGGTTAGGGAGTGGCGATGGAGGAGGCCCAGGACTTGCATATCTTTGGCGGAGTGGGAGGGGGATATGAAGTGGTCAGCCACAGAGTGTGTGGGGTTGTTGGGACTACCAACCGCATTGATCATAGTGAGATTTTGAGTCCACAGTTCTGCATTATTGGTCAAGTGACATTGATCCACTGTGCAATCACTTCTTGCCAAATGCCTCCTGCTGCAAAGTATGGATCTACCAGATTGACAAAAAAACCAATCTCGTTGATGAATATCCTTCAGGGAAGGAAATCTGTTGTCTTTATCTGGTCAGGCCTACTTTTGACTCCAGATCTAGAGAAATGTTTTGGACCTTAAGATGTACTCTGAAATGGCCCAAGCTATATGGCCCAAGTACATAAATTGCAATTGCGACTGGACTGCAATGGCTGAAGGAAGCAGTCAGAAGTCACACGACACCAGGGTTATAGTCCGACAGGTTTATTTGAAATCACAAGCTTTCGGAGCGCTGCCCCTTCACCAGGTGAGGTTAGCTGATAAATAAGCCTGTTGGACTCTCACCTGGTGTTGTGCGATTTCTGACTTTGTCCACCCCAGTCCAACATAGGCACCTCCACATCAAGAAAGTAGCTCATTAACACTTATTTAGGGACAGGATACAAATGCCACTGATGCCTGTGTTCCATGAATGAAAGAGAAGGCCAAGCCGAGTGTCAGGTGAGGAAAGGGTCAGGCCTGAAGCATTGTGAATTCCCTCAGTAATTGACTATCCTAAAACCCCTCCATACAAAGGATCATTCACAAAGCCTGGCCCACTGGGAGCTGTTACAATAATGACTGATAAGTGTAGACCCCAGTATGACACTGCAGGTTGGAAATTACATTGGGACACCAGCACAATGCGTGTGATATTAGGTCCACTGCCTGTTATAAGCCCCTGTTGTTACTCTGCATCGGCAGTGAAATTGAACATCAGGCTTGGTGTATATTGATGTTAAGTACAAAATGCATTAGGTTCCCAGCCACAAGAAATCCCAACCCTGCACATTAAGGCATGAAAGGGTGCAAAAACTGAAGAAAATCATAATTGTTACTTTTAATACTGAATGAGCTAAGCAAGTAGTTAACTCTATTTGTCACTTCCACTCTGTCTAAGTCACTGTGGTCCTCTGACTGATTCATGGACCAATGAATGGGAATAGGGATAGAGAGACAAAGATGCTTAATCAATGCCATATTAATGGAATAAGACTGTGTCTTCTCCACAGGGATAATTGTCACTAGAAATGCTGAATATTGTAAAAGAAGGTATTCTGGTGACAGTAAAAGCGTAAAAGTAGATTAATTAGATTTAAGAAGGGACCAAAATGAAGAAACTTACATAAATTTTTTAAAAATTCTTAAAAGGACAATGTAGCTCCGATCCATTAACCAGATAACATTCTTAACTTGATTGCACGGCCATATATTTTTTGTGGTTTAAATCAAAGATTCCATGTTAAGGGACAAGGGGCTGTTCCAAATAAGTTAACTAAGTGATTTTATAGTGAAGGCAAGCTTCAGACTCATGGTCATTCACGTGGAATGAGCACAGGATAACTTTTGCCTCTAAAACGCTGTCAGGAATGAACTAATGAACTGGCAAGAATGAAGCTCACTTCCCACCTTCACGGAATTGTTTAGATTTTTGGGATAAAGTAATGATCAGGACAGCAGAGCCCACTGTTATCAAAGGACAAATTGAGCTGTAATTCTGGCATTCACACTTGCTCAGTTCAGCACAGAAATCCATACAATGCTGTGTGAGTTGTTTCAGTATCACTGTACACCATTCAGCACAAAATAGCAAGGAAGTTCTAATGTTGTGGTACATACCCATCAGTTACCCAACTCACACACGCCAGAAAAGGTTAAAACTTATTACTGCCTTGCCAAGGACACATAGAATTGGACAATCAGTAATGGTCTTACCAGCAGACTTCACAGCCCATGTGTGTTTGCAAGAGGTCACCCTCTGTCCCAACATGACCAATCCATCGTGGAGTAATTTCATGAGATTTCCCATCAAAAAAATGGTGAGGTTGATCACAAACTGACCTGAGGAGACCGTACCACCCCCACCAGCCCCCCACCCCACCCCCCCCACCCCACCCCGCACAACTCGCTGTGTTTGGCACTGAGCCTCCTCCCTCCCAATGTCTCCCCTGACAGCCCATGCTCCGTGTTCAGAAGAGAGCGAATCTACAAGCAATAGGACCAAGGAACTGGGAGGGCACAGATCAGAGAGAGTCTGGACCAGAGATAGTCCAGACCAGAGAGAGTACAGAGCAGAGAGATTCCAGACCAGAGAGAGTCCGGACCAGCGAGAGTCCGGACCAAAGAGAGTACAGAGCAGAGAGAGCCCGGACCAGAGAGAGTCCGGACCAGAGAGAGTACAGAGCAGAGAGAGTCCGGACCAGAGAGAGTCCAGAGCAGAGAGATTCCAGACCAGAGAGAGTCCGGACCAGCGAGAGTCCGGACCAGAGAGAGTACAGAGCAGAGAGAGTCCGGACCAGAGAGAGTCCGGACCAGAGAGAGTACAGAGCAGAGAGAGTCCGGACCAGAGAGAGTCCGGACCAGAGAGAGTACAGAGCAGAGAGAGCCCGGACCAGAGAGAGTCCGGACCAGAGAGAGTACAGAGCAGAGAGAGTCCGGACCAGAGAGAGTCCGGACCAGAGAGAGTACAGAGCAGAGAGAGTCCGGACCAGAGAGAGTCCGGACCAGAGAGAGTACAGAGCAGAGAGAGTCCGGACCAGAGAGAGTACAGAGCAGAAAGTGTACGGATTGGTGAGAGCCCAGATCAGAGAGAGTCCGGATCAGTGAGGCATGAGCAAGTGTATGGATCACTGAGGGTAGATCAGAGAGAGTCCAGATCAGTGAGAGTCCAGATCAGAGCGAGTACAGAGAAGGATTGGTGAGAGCCCAGATCAGAGAAAATCTGGATCAGTGTGGGGTTGAATCCGGGTGCAGAAGGGAGCAAATGTGAAAAGGTGATCACTGACAGGGTGGGTTATGAAGGTGTAGAAGATGCTCCGACTTCAGGGTGCAGTAAGACATGTCAAAGTGAATCTGGCAATTCTGTCAGAGAATACCAACCAGATGAACAGATCAACTTTAAAGAGAAACAAGGTCAAAGTGTACATTGGTAACACGGACTGCTGCACTCTTTCTTTTGTATATCTTTCCTTGTCCTTTCCCTCTTTAAATTTTATTCTCTGTCCGTCGTTCAAAATTGGATTAAATATTTTAAATTGTATTTCCTGGTTCGGTCTCTGCAGAGCTCAGTAATGATGCTAACAGCTCACACGAGCATGTGAATTAGTGGAAAAGGCCACTCAGCCACTCCTGCACTGCACACACGTGTCCAGGTCCAATATAGATACTGCTGTATTATTTTAGGTTTCAGTTCATTGCAATACCCCATGTGCTGATGAGTGTTAGTGTGTAATGATCAGGGACTGCTGTTTATTCAATACTTCACCACAAAGCCAAAGCCATGGTGAGGGCACCAAGGCTAGATTTTCATCATCCCACACTGCACCCACCATGACTGGCCCAGTTTCCTGCCTCATATCTAATTGATCTGATAGAGGTGCATAATATGCTAAAGAGGGAGCTGATTTACAGCAAAGCTGAGGAGAAATGATTTCGCTTGTTCGGCGAAACAGCTGGTTTATGATAGAGAGTTGACGCTAACAGTGAGGGTTCAAATCCTGCCTTAGCTGAGGTTACCATGATAATCCTATCTTCTTGATATTGCCTTTCACCAGAAGTGTGCTGCTCCTCAGGTTAAACTCACTTAATGAGAGAGTAGGACTGTGATGACTTTATCTCTTCACATCTCCAATCTATCTATCTCCGCCTTGTACACACTTACTAACAAGTGAAAACACTGGACTGCATTCATATGAAAACTCCCATTGTTAATTAGTAACATGAGGGTTTTAAAAAGTAGTTAACTAGTCTGGAAGCCATGAGCTTTGAGTGATTTCACAGTCACCAGCAGTCCGCTGGTTACAAGTGGGATCCATTCCTGAGTAAGTCGATTTGTCCTCAAATGGGAACACCATGCAATATAGTACAAAAATATCCATCCCTATGTGGAACATTTTCACCTGTCAGATCCTTAAAATTAACATTAAAATGTTTGTAGGTTGGACATTTATATTTTTTCAACACTTGTATATTGAACCAGATTTAACTGGATGATAACTGTATTTTAAATTGTTCAAGATCTCGAATTCTCCACTAGATTTTGCTTTATTTGACACTGGAAGGAAGGGAAGAAATATAGTTTTTTGAAGTACAAAAGCTAAAAATACATTTTTTTCAACAATCACAAGGTTAATAGAAAAATCTGTAGCTGGAACGTGGTTCTAAGTTCAGTACAGATCCAATTGCAAAGCTCTTACAGATAAATGATATTATAGGGGTCAGTCAGGATTTTCAAATGAAGTGCGTGCTTTTAACTGATATTCTGTTAATTTATAGTGAATACATTGTGTATTCATAAATAACAAAAGGCAATCGCTATTGCAAAAACACGGCAAATTGTGAGGAGGGCAATTTGTAATTGGAATTTTACTCTGCACTGCTGTCATTGCAGCCCTCGCAACACTGTTGTCAGCAAGTCACCTTTACAGTGCGTGCTTGGGGGTTAGTTGGCTTAACTTGCTGGTTTACAATGTAAAGTAATGCTAACAGCATGGGTTCAAGCCCCACACTGGCTGAAGTTACAATGAAGGACTCTCTTTTTCAACCTTTCCCCTTTACCCAAGGCATAGTGACCCTCAGTTTAAACCAACCTGAAATAACACCACAAAGTCCAGTATCCCATCACCAAGTCACCTTTTATTTACATGAGCATAGTATATGACACTGAACCCGCTCTCAGAGTAAACAGAACCCCTGATGCTCTTGTTTATATCTTTCAGTCAGAGCTCCCTATTTGGACCACGTTAACTGCCCCAATCAGGGAACTCATACTTTATGAGATCCCCACCTGGCTGACTTCATTCCAATTACTACACAGTTGTCTTTCTCTCTCTCTTTCTCTCTCTCTCTCTCTTTACTGACAGAGCAGCTCTATGGTCTAGTAAGGGCAATAGCAATTTTAGTAGCTATTATGTGAATATCAATCCCATCCTTCACTGCACAGTGTAATAGAGAGATGGAGAAGGTTAAAGTGGGAGATATTTTGTAATCAACCCATTCAGAGATGTTATTCCCCAACACTGGAACAAGCGGTACTTGAGCCAAATACAGAGGAAATTCCTGGATTCAGGAACCAGGCAACTGAAGACACTGTTGTCAAAAGTGAATTGAATCATTCTAATCTGGGTAAACACATGAGGAAAGGAACTTGTGATGCAATGGCTAACATCCCAATCCCTGCTTCCAAAAGTCTGGCTTCAAGTCCCACTCCAGGACCTGTTAGTGATGGAAAATTATCCAGTGCAGAGAAGAACCTTTGGCCAGTCAGGACTGCACCAACAAAAAGATTAAATCTACATGAGTCCCACTTTCTAGCAATTGTCTCATTGTCATAAATGTTATGGCATTCGTTCGAAGGTTGTGAGGTTGTGTGTGTCAATTATTGTCCTAGTGGGTTATAATGTGACTAAACAAGTTGACAGTCAGCTTGTAAATCCTTCCGATGTCCCTTATACCAGCCAGTAAGAACAGGAGAGTCTCCTGGTCAGTCATCCTACCGAAGGCCATGACAAACCACGATTGAGCTTCTCCCAGAAGCGTGGATCAATCCAATCGAAACCCATGTCCCAACCCTGAGGACCAGGGAGAGGAGACGACAAGAAGATAAGGTCAAAATTGAAGAAGCACCAATAACTCAGAGGGGCATAGGACTGAAGGAGTTACAGAGATGAGGGCAATATCCTGGATAAGTTTGAAAAGAAAAATAAGAAGTTTAAAACTGAGCATTTCATTTGCCTAATATGCTCAGTGGATTTCAATCTAGCTTCCTTTTTCATCAAAACCAAGTCATTTCATTTACTTATTTATTTAATTGTAGCTGTTCTTAGATTTATTTTCCCTGAAAGTATGTGGTGATTATGGTATGACATTATATAAATCCATGACAATGCATTGTTCAGTCAAGGTTTATTGCTGCTTTCTTTCTCATGAGGGACTCCTGTTCTTGTGTTAACCATACGTTTAATTTCAGTGTATTGTAGTCATCACGTATTTAATTGTCTAAACTTTCATTTATATCTTGCAAGCCCCAGGAAGTACGTCTCTGCACAGAACAGAGGCTGGGGGTTATACTGAACATTCTTTAAAATTAATGGCAAAGGTGTGAAAGTGATGAATTTAGACAGCTATGGAGATATTCCTGATGAAGGATTTTTGCCTTTTGTTGATTTTCCTGCTCCTCGGATGCTGCCTAACCTGTTGTGCTTTTCCAGCTTGACTCTGATATCCAGCATCTGCAGTACCCACCTCCACCTAGCTATGGAGTATGGAACAAGCTGGGTAGCTCTTTTGGGAGCTGATATAAACATGAGGGGCAGAATAGTCTCCTTCTGTCCTGTAAAATTCTATGATTCTACTTCAGACATTCATCACTGCTCTCTTTGAAAGATGGTTGACACTTAAGAAAGATTCCACTTTTGACTATTAGTAATGCTTTTTTCAGAGGAGGTGAGTGTCGCTGGCTGAGTCAGCATTTATTGCCCATCTCCAGTTGTCCAGGAGAAGCTGGTGGTAAGCAGCAGTTCTTGGAGAGTAGGGCGCCCACAGTGCTGATAGAGAAGGAGTTCCAGCATTTTGATGCAGCGATATGGATGGAAGAGAGATAGAGTTCCTGTACCCATCCAATCAAGTGGGGAGTATTCCTTAACACTCCTGACTTGTGCTTTGTGGATGGTGGACAGGCTTTGGAGAATCTGGAGCTTACTTGCTGCAGTATTTCTGAATACTGAAAAAGGGCTTATGCCCGAAACGTCGATTCTCCTGCTCCTTTGATGCTGCCTGGCCTGCAGTGCTTTTCCAGCAACACATTGTTAAGCTCTGATCTCCAGCATCTGCAGTCCTCATTTTCTCCTCCTTGCTGCAGTATCCCAAGTGTCTGAGCTGCTATTATAGTCCCTCTGTTTATTTGGCTGATCCCAGTTCAGTCTCTGGTCAATGGTAACCTCGAAAATGTTGATAATATTAATGAAGTGGCAAATCTAAGTACAACAAATGTGTTTACAACTTTGCTAAACTAACAAAAGCAATAAAGTATTGGATAAGTCCCCTGCAAGGGAGGGAGAATCTTTGAAATAAAATAATCTGCTTCCACGGCATCTCACTTGTTGACAGTGGTTTGTGGTTCAATCAAGTAAACCACAAACTAATCTTTACTCACTTCCCGGAACTCCACTCGATGATGGTGGTGTGAGCATTGAAAACCTGGTACCACTGTGCATGTGCTCAGAAGAAACAGTCTGATCAGAATGTGATTGACACATAATGAGTCAAAGAGGAAAGCAGAGGTCCTGCAGAAGACTCAGAGGAGAAAAGATCAATCTCACAGTGATGCCGTTTGCAGTTCAATAGCCTGTTAACACTGAGTCCACAAATTGTCGACTTCAGTGAGAAGCTGCCTACCACCTGTGGAAGCCAGGCTCTTGAACTTATCAATATTTTATACACCACCATTGGGCTGATCCCCTCCATCCCCACCCTGAAACAGAGGAATGAAACCCCCTCCATAAACTGGCTCCCTGGTACCTCCTTTTTTGATCAAGCTTTTCTTGACTTGACCTAAGAACTCCTTGTATGGCTTGATGCCAAATTCTGTTTGCTAATTATACCTGGGCGAATCCACCCGAGACTTTACTGACATTTTACCAAAGGTACTATGCAAATATATATCTTTGCTGTTGACCTGAGTTTTTTTTTAAAAAAGGAAAATTCAACTGGAATCTCTCATTTTGAAGAAATACAATAGATACTCAGAAACGATTTACAAGGATATTGCCAGGGTTGGAGGATCTGAGCTACAAGGAGAGGCTGAACAGGCTGGGGCTGTTTTCCCTGGAGCGTCGGAGGCTGAGGGGTGACCTTATAGAGGTTTACCAAATTATGAGGGGTATAGATAGGATAAATAGACAAAGTCTTTTCCCTGGGGTTGGGGAGTCCAGAACTAGAGGGCATAGGTTTAGGGTGAGAGGGAAAAGATATAAAAGAGACCTAAGGGGCAACTTTTTCACACAGAGGGTGGTACGTGTATGGAAAGAGCTGCCAGAGGATGTGGTGGAGGCTGGTACAATTGCAACATTTAAGAGGCATTTGGATGGGTATATGAATAGGAAGGGTTTGGAGGGATATGGGCCGGGTACTGGCAGGTGGGACTAGATTGGGTTGCGAATCTAGTCGGCATGGATGGGTTGGACCGAAGGGTCTGTTTCCATGCTGTACATCTCTATGACTCTATGACTCTATATCAAAGAGCTTTAGAGATGTGCTTGCCTAGGCTATTGGTAATTCTCAGAACCTGTCCGAAGTTATCACTGCATCAAGAGAGCATCCGTGTAAGGCTTGCACTAGATTATGAAAAGAATCTGCAGATAGCAGGTTGTTCTACCTGCCTTGCAAAGGTACTAGTACATTCATGATTACAGTGTGCACCTCCACCATACTTGTTCCCTCTTCACACTACCAGAGTCACTAACTTCCTTCAAGTCAACTTGCAACTCAAATCTCTGACACTTGCCTCTTGCATCAAAAGCCCTCAGCAACAAGGCTGAAGCAAATTAAAATTAATAGCTAACTTTTGCAGTTGGTCTGAAGAAGTTGAAATGTTATGTTCTTTTTGTTCAAACGATTTACTCTATCGTGGATGAATGAATTGAGTCGTTTTTTTCCTCCACGTCAGTTTTTTTTTGACAAATTTAGTTACCTTGAAGAATGTCCCACAACTATTAAAGTGAGGTTATATCCTTAGGGAAGTTAACACTTAATCAGTTAAATAGGGGTATTAAAGTCCCATTTACACAGCAGCGACTAATTCAGTTGGTGTATCGAGTTTGCAGCTGTTCTTGATTAAATGCGCTCTGTAAATGCCTCAAGTTTGTTTACTCTTGCTGCAGTAGAAGGGGACACCTCATGCTACCAGTTTTAAAACAGCTGCAAATCACACAGATCTAAATCAGACTCAGAAAGAAACTGATTCATATTCCCTCGCTGGTTCCCACCCTCACTGGCGGTGCAGCCTCTCCACTGTGCAGTACTGCTATATTAGTGCTGGCTGTGTTCTCGGTAAGAGTGTTTCTGTCAATAGGACAAACAACAGCTTGGCCAAAAGATGTGAAATTATTATTTTTTTGATGCGAGGGAGCAGTAATTGTATCAAGAAGTAAGAATTTGGGGGGAAAAAATGTCCATCAGCATGCAGGGGTTTGGTTTCGCTAAGCATCGACTGGATTTCGAGCTTGACGGTGCTAACTCTCAAGTCAGCTGTTTCTATATGCCCAGCCTTGTTTCTAAATTGAGAATTGAGCGCCATAAATATGGTTACTGGGTGACTTGAACAGCAACCGCAACCTGTATGTGTATACAGTATCACCTTTAGCACAGGGAAAGATCCGTCAGGTAAAATTTGACACTGAACTCCATAAACAGACATTGGGGCAGGTGTGTCAGGGGGTGGCTTTTAAACAGCATCTTCAAGGAAGGGGGCAGAGGTGGACAGGTTTTTGGAGGAAATTCCACAGCGAATCCAAACACGTGGCCACAAGATACAAAGCAAGGGTACACAAGAGGCTAGGATTGGAAGGAAGTAATACTGTAATGTTGTGTGGGGCTGGAAGAGATTGCAGAGATGGGGAAGACTGAGGCTATGGAAAGGGTGGAATTTGCAAATAGTGCCGTTGCTGGACCAGGAGCCAATATAAGACAGCGAGCACAGCGGGAAGTAACAGATCAATGTGAAATAATACAGGCACGGGGAGGGGAGATGGGAGGCTAGGGAGGAGAGGAGGTGTCACAGGCAAAGGTGATGGTTTCTGCAGCAGATCACCTGAGATGGGAGCAGAGACGGGAGATTTACAGAAGGGATTAGAATGGTGCTGGAAAAGCACAGCAGTTCAGGCAGCATCCGAGGAACAGGAAAATCGACGTTTCGGGTAAAAGCCCTTCATCAGCCCTTACCTAGATTATACAGAAGGGCTGTCGGTAATCTTGGTGGTTGAACAGACCTGGGAAATTGCAGAAAGAGCCCGAGATGTGATATAAGGAAACAAAATCCTGTTTTATTTGAGATGGAGTCACTTCTTAGTTTGTAAATGGAGAGGTTTTAGAAAAAATGCATGTTGCCTGAGGGGAAATAAAGCCTCTGATTTTACCGTGCAAGTATGAAAAGAGTACCTGGCGGGGGCTAGGTTCATAGCAAACCTGTAAAACCAGCAAAGACCGGCTGGAATTACATTGGACTGCATTGCGAAGAGGCACATTGTCATTACTGCTCAGGTACCGGCTATCTCATCTTGGTAGCAAATACATTTCTTCACACCTACACACATGCCTCTCTCTCTCTCTCTCTGTCTGATCAATTAACAGGAGGTCCGGAGGTGTGAGACCCGCCCCTACATTTCACAAATGGCCCTGTCCTGTTCGCTAGCAGCTCCGATCCCAGTGAATTACAATAGCTACATTCAGTTTTCACCTCGAGGTGAAAATTCGAGGGTTGCAGGCAGCAGATGCCGCTGGTAGCTGGAGAATGGGATCGCACTAATCCTTGGTTTTTTCACACTTACTTTAATCCCATTCACACACCTGAAATTACAGTTTCTGTGGCAAATGCCCCGTTTTCTCCCTGCGCCTGTTATGAATCGATTGGAGGATTGTTAATGCGCTGCACTTTCTTGTTTTCTGTGTAGATCAAAGGAACTGCTGTCGCAAAAACAACTTGCAAAACTTGCGAATTCTCAGCTCCAGTCAAAGTGGCAAACTTCTTTGGCGGAGAAGTGAGAATCGATTCAAGACCACAATGTACAGGAAAGTATTGTTACGGGATTGTTACAGTGCAGGAGGATTTTGTCAGTGCCAGTTTCTCTGAATAAACATCTCACACATTGAGAGAGAGTGACTTTTCAAAGTCGAGCCGGTTTCCCCCCACTCTCCGGCAGCCGCTAACCTGATATTGTGCGCCACATATTTTTCATCTACTTTCGCTGATTTATTTAAATCGGCGCCCTCTCGGACTCGAACCTTCCGTCAGTTTGAACAACTCTCCCTCCCAACTCTATCCAAACCTCTCCTGATTTTGAACCCCTCACTGAGGTCTCCCTTAGCCTGAAAACAAGAAATGCTGGAGATGACAGACAGTTACCTGGATTAGAGTGGCGCTTTTCCAGCATCTGCAGTCATTGTTTTTACTTAGTTGATCACAGGCAGTATCCTGGGATAAAAATCCCACCACACCAGGTTAGAGTCCAACAGGTTTATTTGGAAGCACTAGCTTTCACAGCGCTGCTCCTTCATGTGATTCACCAGGTCACAACCACCTGATGAAGGAGCAGCGCTCTGAAAGCTACTGCTTCCAAATAAACCTGTTGGATTATAACCCGGTGTTGTGGCATTTTTAACTTTGTCCACCCCAGTCCAACAAGGCTCCTCCCAATCCTGGTATCCATGGAGAGAGAGCAAGTCAATGTTAGCTTGGAAGTATCATCTGAACTGGAAACATGAGTTTGCGCTCTCTCAGTGGGTCAGTGTGGACCTGTTGGGCCGAAGGGCCTGTTTCCGCGCTGTTAGGATTCTATAAGCAAATGGACAGTGTCTGACCGGCTGTGATCTCCAGCGTTTGTTTTCGTCAGTCAGATTCCAGAATCTGGGCGGCACGGTGGCTCAGTGGATCCCATTGCTGTGGATCCCAGGTTCCATTCCAGCCTCGGGCAACTGTCTCTGTGTGTGGAGTTTGCACATTCTCCCCTGTGTCTGCGTGGGTTTCCTCCGGATGTGCGGGTCAGGTGAATATGCCATGCTAAATTGCCCGAGGTGTTGGGTGCATTAGTCAGAGGGGAATGGGTCTGGGTGGGTTACTCTTCAGAGGGTCAGTGTGGACCTGTTGGGCCGAAGGGCCTGCTTCCACACTGTAAGGAATCTAGTCTAATCTGCAGTAATTTGTTCCCTATCTGAAATTCCTCATCCATTTTTGTAAATCATTTCTGCACTCTTTCTCTCTCTCCAACTCTTTCACACGCTTCCTAAACTGGGTAAAATCTTCCAGAAGAGGCCGAACTAATAACTCCTACAAGTTTATTTTAAACCAAATGGATCTCAATTAGTGGTTAAATCTTTGCAAAATAACTTTTACAGTTGTGCGGGTACAGTCTGAGCTCTCTCACACAATTGATAGACCATTAAGGCAGCCCTACCAAGGCACATGGTATCCTGAAGTTCACACTATTACAGGGAGGCAGGTTAAAGACGCCGCTGAGGCAGGGTTAAAGGTCAGGGCGGGGTGTGAACTTGGGGTCAAGTGTCGCATGGAACCCCCCCTCTCCCCTCACCCCCGAAGGACATCCACCTCCCTTCTACCCCACCATAGCCTGCCCCACATTTCTTTCAAACGACCCCTCACCCCCACCGCGATGGTAAAATAACCCAGGGGGGAGTTGAGGGGCCGGGTGAGGTACTTAACTGGCCATGTAAGAGAGTCAGATCCGAGGGTGGGGGGAGGCAGCGTGGGACCTTCACCACACACCGTCAAATTGAAGAGCAGTGGGCGGACTGCACACTGCACTCTGCCACGCCACAACCCCCCTACACCCCAATCATCAAACCCACTGACAGAGGGGCTGCAACACCCACCCAGATCTGGTAGTGTCCCTAACTCTGAGCATGAAGGTCTGGTATCAAATTCCACCTGCGTGTAATCACGTCTCTGAATAGATAAAAAAAAGCCCTATGTTTTTGGTTTTCTGTGGACCATAATTTTGAATACAAACATTGTATTTTAAACAGTGCTACATACAGGGGAAGGTGATAGTTAATAATCTCTAAAAACAAAAGTAGATGTTTCCTCCGAACTCTTTAGGAACCTAGAAACAGGAGGAAACGTTGAATCACTTGATCTAGACACGTGTTCTGTGAATTATCCCTGAAAACCTTTGGTTCATAAAAATCTATCAATGTCAGCATTACAGTTACCAATCGGGAACAAGTATGAACCCTGCATTAGGAAACTTCACTCTCCATGTGTGGATCTGATTCCTAGTTACGCTCCTGAAAAGTCTACTTTAGACAGCCGTGTGGCCACCTGCCACAAATGGACTTATTTATACAATGTTGTCGGTACACCTTTCGCTGTGTGTATGTACTACCCGCTTATCGGCGGATTTACAGGAAAAGTAAAGGATGAAACTTACTTCCTGGAGTGATTTTCCTGCTCCTCGGATGCTGCCTGACATGCTGTGCTTTTCCAGCACCACTCTAATCTAGACTCTGCACACGTAATGCCAATGGACAATGTCCCAGTGTTTGTGACAATCACTGAATGCGTGTACCTCAGGAACGCACCCTTTAGCAGGCGGGACCTCACCGTTTGTCCCTTCAGCCGAGACTTCCCCCAGCCAGCGGAAATACTTTTTTGACAACTTTAATCAAATCCTTCATTCTGTGAGGAATACAACCCTAGTTTAGGAAACCTCTCCTTGTAGTTGAACTGGAGGTCAGGTATCAACCTGGTATATTTACTCCCTCCGAGACCAATACCGCCTTCCCAAGGAGGAAAACCCAGCACTGCAAATGCACTCTACCTTTTCAGTGAAATGATTGCTCTTATCATTTATGTGAATTCATAGCTACTGATAGTAAATACAGGTCACACTTCATGTAGCATTCAGTCAATAAAATGTTATCACTGCAGCCCAGTTTACGGGCGATATTCTTCCACTCATTACAATGGTCTGTCTGTGATGTATTTAATTCAGTGCAACAGTCTCTACAATTTAGAAATTGCCTCAGAGACTTTGGGACATCCTGGGATAGTGAAAAGGGCTATACAAATGCACATTTTTCCCATTATTGTTGTAATATGATGCTAATTCATTTGCCCTATGGGCTTTTATTGTTGCATCTGGCAATGTACATTGATGCTATAATTATTTTCTCAAAAAGAGGGAAGGGATTTATCCATTTGTACATACAATAGTAATTAACAGCAGCATTTTAATAGCTTAAGTTCAAAACAACAATTTATATCTAGATTCTCTTAACATTGATGAAATTCTTGTGCTTTGTTCTTGTATTTTTGTAACTTTGGAATTTGCCTTTTAACCTATTACTTTGCTTTGTCAGTGCGGAGGTTGTTTTCACAGGAAAATAAGGAAAATCCATTGAAGTCAAACAGCTGCTCCTTTTTTTCCAAAATACAGACCATATAATTGAAGAGTGTAGACATTAAGTAAATGCTGTTTACTGTTCTTAACAGCAGCTTTCACCTACAATCAAGATAAGTAGCAAATAAATCTTTTGGGAAAGAAAACATGGTGTTTCACCACATCAATGGCTCCCACAGAAAGTGGCAATTAATCATGAGAATAAAAGTGCCTATTGGCTTTGGATGGTAGGACGTCTCTTCACTGCTTCATGGATTTTGTGAGGTGGACAAATGAAAGATAGGAACGTAGAGGGTGAAAGCAGGAGTAGGTCATTTGAAACCTGATGCTCTGCCATTCAACATGATGGCTGATCATTGATCTGAGTGCCCTCAATCCCTTCTTCCCTATCCCTTGATCCCTTTAACGACAAGGGCTACATCTACCTCCTTCATGAAAACACAATGTTTAGTCCTCAATCATTTTCTGTGGTAGTGAATTCCGTAGGTTCACCTCTCTCTGGGTGAAGAAAATTCTGACCTCAGATTTAAAGAGGTTGTCCCCTATCTTTAAACAACGATCCCTGATTCTGTGCTCCCCTGCCCTCAGGAACATCCTTCCTGCATCAAACCTGCCTAGTCCTAGTGGGTTTTGAGAAGAGTTGTAGCTCAGGTTGAGGTTCTGGATGTAGGTTTGCTCACTGAGCTGAAAAGTTTATTTCTAAATGTTTCATCACCCTACTGGGTAACCTCAGTGGGCCTCCAGGCGAAACACTGCTGGTAATTCCTGGTTTCTATTTACATGTTTGGGTTTCTTTGGGTTGGTGAACAAGAACAGGAAATGACTCCGCCACCGGAAATGACATCTCCACAGGAAATTACGTCACTAACCCAAACATTTAAATAGAAAGCAGGAATTATCAGCAGTGCTTTGCCTGGAGGCCCACTGAAGATGTTACCTAGTAGGGTGACGAAATGTCTGGAAATGAACCTTCCAGCTCAGCGAGCAAACCTACATCCTGTCTAGTCCTGTTAGAATGTTATAGGTTTCTGGGCTGGATATTGTGCAATGGAGTCCAATGACATAGTGGTATAGCAGCAATTTCACATTCAATGTTGCATTTGGTTTGCTTGTTCCCTTGCAGGCCCAAGGTGGTGGTAGTATAACTAGAATCCTGATACTGGTAGTGGAATACTGGAACTGATAGGCCCCTGAGTTGATGATTCTCCCTGAACATACGAGATGCATTGAACAGCACCATCTGCTCCTCACTTTCACCTCCCTGAATCCATCAACTGTACTTGTAATGGTGTGCAACTTGCCCAGGGTCTGTTTGACCTGAAGTTTTGACCAATACTGGAAAGATAGTAACTATTATCTTTAACTTCACCACAAATTCAAAATGCTAGTCTTCAATTCAATTTCCCCATCATCCCCATCTCAGGTGAAGACCACTCTCAACAGCAATATTCAATTTCATCTTAAATCCAGCTTCTAGCCCCTAGCAGGGTCAGCATTTGTTGCCTGCCCCCTAGCTGCCTTTGAGAAAGTTGTGGTGAGCTGCTACCTAGAACTAATGCAGTCCATGTGTTGTAGGTTGACCCACAATGCTGTTACAGAGGCAGGTCCAGGATTTTGACCTAGCAACAATGAAGGAACAATGATATATTTCCAAGTCAGGATGATGGGTGGCCTGGATGGAACCTTGCTATCCTTGTTCTTCTAGATTGTAGTGGTAATCAGTTTCCAATGTACAGTGTAAGGATGCATGGTGACTTGCTGCAGTGCATCTTAGAGTGGTGGAGGCAGTTTAAGGTGGTAAATCGGCTGCTTTATCCAGGATGGTGCTGACCATTTTGAGTGTTATAGGATTTTCCCCATCCAAGCAAGTGGAGAGGTTGACTCCTGACCCCTTGTGCCTCTAACCTACACCTTTTTGTTTTCTTTTATTCTTTCATTGGACATGGACATCACTGGCAAGTCCAGCACTTGTTGCCCAGTCCTAATTACCTTTGATCTGAGTGGCTTTCTGGACAGTTCAGAGCGCAGTTAGTCAACCACTTGTTGTAGGTATGGAGTCACATGGAGGCCTGACCAGGCCAGGTAAGAATTGTAGATTTCCTTTCCCTAAAGGTTACCAGTGAATCAGATGGATTTTTGCTACAATTTCACCATCACTTCCAGATTTATTAACTGAATTTGAATTCCATCAGCTCCCTTGGTGAGATTGAAATGAGAGCAGTGACTTTAGCAGAATGCATTATCTCCCCCCTTCTTGTAATCATAGCATTTAACGAGCAGGTTCGGTTAAGTTGCTGTTTGATCCATAGGATGTCATTAATGGGTTATGCAGCAGTGATAATGCCATTGACTGTGAAGGGGAGATGATTAGATTCTCTCATGTTGGAGATGGTCATTGACCAAACAATTGTGTGGTGCACTGTTACTGATCACTTATCAGCCCAAGCCTGAATACTGCCCAGGTCTTACTGTGTTGGACTCATTCCTGTGCTACATTACTCCACATATTAATCGTCCAGTGTGTTTTCTTTTTATTTTGACTACGTTAGACTTCTGAAACAGTCTTGACCAATTAAAATATTTTATCCATTGTTTTTGCCATTGCCATTCAACAGTAGATGGTAGGTTTTATAATCCTCTGCCTCTAAAAAGGATAACAGAATGTATAATATAAATCATGATTTCTATTGGGCTCATTTAATGTTTCTATTGTAATATATGTATGTGACAAATGACCATGTTACAGTACATATAATGAATGTCAGGATCTTATGTAATCAGTTGTAGATTATCTCACCGTAAACCTGCAATAATTACATTATAAATGCCTTTGATGTTCTTCCATAAATATCATACTATTGTGACTGACTTTCAGCTGCTACTTTACTGTAGAAATTCACTGAGCTCTTTGCAGAACTTGATACTTCAAAACAGCATTCCAATTTCAGTGCAACTTCTGCCGAGCTTCCTTCTCTCACTGTTACGGACAACGGAGAAATATTTGCATCAACCAGTGTCAGAACAGCTAAACACTAACAAGAAAATTGCTACTGACAGCTGCGTGCAACTTGCTTTCTTTGTGCCCCCTCCAGATGTAGGACCTTGACTGAAAATAGTAATATTTACATCATTAGTTATATTAATTAAATGTACAGCATGAATTATAAATAGTAACATTGATGGAAAATGGAGGCATTGTTCAATCCTGGGTTTCAGATAACACTCATAAATGACTTTAGCTTCACTCTTATTGCATCATCGGTGTCTCCTAAATTATACCGTAGCTTTCATTTTATATCTTGCAACTCATTATTATGAATAGTATGAAAAATGCAATGACTTTAAACAATAAACATCTCAAATTTCTGTTCCTATCCTTGATCATAATGTTTAATGTTTTTAAATTTTTCCTTCGAAATACCATATCTTACAGATAGTGAGAATGTACTTAATATACATTTGTATCAGCGTCTGCAAAATTTCACGTTTGATGATATAATTTATTTTATTGTCACATAAGTTGTACTGCAGGAAATTTTACCATAATGAATACCTTTATTCCTAACTTTATCATACCAATCAGAGACTAATATTTACACGTTAGAAGTTGAAGTTAAAATTAGATTTTTTGACTATCTATTTCTTTGGTTGTAGTCATATGAATTTGTTTCCTGGAATGAAAGATGGAAGTTTAATTGATTAATGTTTCCTTCCACAAACAAAGAAAAATTCTATCCAAAGTTTCTAAGAAGTTTTTTAAAATTTTGAAATATTGGAATTTTAATGACATTATTTTTATGATCATCTAATAATTCATGAAATTATATTTTAATTGGCAAACAAGACAACACAAAGGAATACAAGGTGTGTTTTGAGAACAGATTTTTAATGCTGTATAATGTAAAGGTGATCAGGATCGGCAGTAATTTTATTTTGTCATTTACCAACTTGTTTTAAACATAACATCTTGTTAGTATTTTATTGAACACTTGCTTTATAGTCCAGATCTCCAGTCCAAATAAAATATTTCAACCATTTATGAAAGCCTAAATTCTTCTTCTAAAGTTGAAAAGGACATTTTGAAACTTTGAACATTGTCAGTTTTTATACTTAAAAATGTCAGGGACAGCTGTATAATATGTTGGTTGATTGACAGCACAATTCAAGGAACGAAGTCCACATTTTCAGCTTTTAATTGTTTGTGTTTATCTACCTTGTTACCTTTTGACATGCATTCGATGTGTTTTATGCAAGTAAGTTTGAGTGCAGAAATGTTGGTAAATATGTAACCATGTTTACAAATGATTTGGCTGACCTTAACTTGAATATTTTAACTTAAAACATTTAATGCTGGAATTCAATTAATTTGTGACAGTTTTAATTATTTTATTGAGTAATGAAGAAATTAATGTATTTGAGAGCAATATTTAACACGCAAATGTGTAAATTAATGTACTTAAGTATGTAAATATATATGTACAACTGTTGATTAGTGAAAAATTCTAATTTTGCACATTCTGAAACCAATTATTTTAACATGATAGAAATAACCAGTCACGTAAAAGATGAAGTATATAATAATGCATGTGCATGCATTCGAAAACATCGACCGTGCAAATTCACAGCTCGGGATAAATTCTCCAAAGTCTCTTTACTACTCACCCTGCAGGAGTTGAAGATGCCATTAAGTATCACCATCACTTTGGAGAGACACGATGGCAGAATCTATTAAACATTCAACAGCTCAGTCATATTCCAAGGTTCTCGTTTCTCTTTCCGCCTAGATGTTAGAAGAACTAAACAAAAACATCTCAACAGTTTATATTTTGGGGACTGATTTAGATTTATTGTTCGAGAATACCCAGGATTCCAAACAAAAATCTTTGCGATTCCAATGCACAATTCCGAGCAATGAAACAGTTGAAACAGTTTCTCCCATTCGCACAAGATTTCGCGCTGACAAATTCATTTGGAAAAACTGACGCTGGGAGCTTTTCTCAAATGTGAAGCGATTGCGTGATTAAATTACCTGACTGTAATACATACCATACCCGAGTACATTCACATCCAAAAGACAATTGCTGCAGAAGGGAGAGCGTGTAAAATAAGTTACTAATGTTGCATATGGTTTGGGTATAGTGTTCAAACTTCGGTGGAAACATCCCAGTGTGAGGCAGGGGAACAGCCGCCTGTGTGTGAAGAGAACAGACCGGGAGAAAAGTGTGGGAGAGTCCAGGGTCTGCTGGGGAAATTGTTACTCACTCTTTTCATCTTGTCCCCACCGAGCTGCTTTGGACAAGTTTAACTAATATCCCCCTGAAACAGATCGGCAAGTCCCTGAAATAAATCTCATAATCGCACTTCCCAACACTTGGCTATCGGAAAGTGCGCCAATATTGTTTCTAAACATGATCTAACTCGGAAGAATTTTAAAATAAACAAAAACGAAATCTTGACTACCTGCAATCTCTTACACAGAGAGTAAATTAAACACAAGAGAGCGCGTGGAAGTAACAGGAACGGGTTTTACACGTATCCTTACTGTAAGGGAAGAGAGGCAAGGAAGTGGAAATGGAGAGTTATTCATCAAGTACAGTATTTGTAAGACAAAAGTTGAAGAGAACTTGCTGGCAAACTACTGTGCGGCTTTCTTTCAGAAAACCAAACTCTGGCACTTTTAAATTAGCATCAATCACGGAAACATTGCTTAATTTAGACTCCCAATTAATCTTTGATCTACAATGCTTCAGAAATGCGTCAATTAATTAATTTAAAAGATTACAGTTTAAAGCACCGTTTACAATGAATCTCTGGCAGTGACACCTGTACAAAAACATGAAAGCGGGGAAGCTCGCTAAAAGAACATACAAGATGGGGTCCTGCGGATAAGGTCTTATTTTATAGGGCCCGATATTTATGGTTACTGTTGAAACGTAATGATGACAGTTCTTCAATAATTGATGGAGGATAGCTTTATGTCTGATTGAAGGTCCTAATACATACTTCCAATTCAGGGACTTGGGCATCCGTTAAAATTTGCATTGAGAACGGTTAATGGATTGTAATACTGTTCGGACGTGGAGGCGAGTTTAAAGTTGCAAGAGGAAAGGATTGCTCTGATATCGCTTTGTTTAGATTCTGCCGTTTGTACAGTTCGAGTTTCTAAACGCCACGGCCTGATCTTCACTGTATAGTCTTCATTTAAGAATTGTGCAGGCTATCCTTTTCTTTGTCATATCGGTGATGTGGTCGCGCCGTTTGTGTTCAACTTTTGATGTTTTACGTTGAAACGGCTCCGCACATCTTGTACATATTCTAGGGAGAGGAGCGCCGGGGAAATTTCCGCAGGGGCCGGGTACCAGTTACAGGGACACTCTGCCCATCCCTGCAAATAAACGTGTTCGCCCCCTTCCTGCTTCAACTCAGTCTGTACCGACCTAAGTTGCAAATCGGGAACAGAGTGTACAATTTGGTCATTTATGTTTTAATTACTAAAAAGTTCTTGGCGACGCGTGGTATTCTGTAAATAGCAGATTTAACCCCGGAGATTCAGTAAAGCATTTTTAAAATAAAATTGAGAAAGACGCTGTGTAACAATGAGTTGCCCCCACCACCCCTCCCCGTTTTACTTATATATATATATATATATATATGCGTGTCGGGGTTTGCTGTTGCTATGTCAATGTCCTGTAGACGGCGCCAGTGAGAGGGGCACATCGAGACTGGCGTAAATCCGAGTGAGTCCTCCCTGACCAGGTCATTCAGTAGAATTTACCGCGGGTTCAAGTCCTTCTGGCGCCATTCGCTCAAGCTTAAACTCAACATTCCGGAGGCACTTAGCAAATCCTGGACAATTTCATTCGCGTGTTCGCAAGTTACTCACAGTTAACGATGAAGGGTAAAATATCTGGGGGGAGGGAGGGAGAACCTCTATGACACCTTTTCTAAAAGGGACCTTTTAAAAAAAATCAGAGTGAGACACAACAGGCGCGTTGGGTTTTGCAAAACATTAGCGTGTTTCAAGGTAAAATATTGCGGGGTAGAGACAGTGGTGACTTTTAATACGTTCAGCGTGTGCGACATTGTATTGAGATTACTCAGTGCTGAATTAACTATCTCACTCGGACAATCTTCCCTGGTTTATCCTGCGCTGGCTTTTCGCTTGTACCTGGCCCGGAAATGTTTATTTCGAAATGCAGCAGGAAATTTCAGTAACAAAACTTCTCACTGTGTTCACCGACCTATTAGAAATATCATCCGCGCCTCAATGTCACTTAATTACACTCACAACTTTCTGAGGATGAATACACCCGGGGCTTGAGTCTCGATCGCGCCTCTCAGCCCTGGGAAAGGCAGAGCGGGTCAAACTATGATTTGGATTTTGTTTTAAACTCTCTGTTAAAGCGCAGCAGCCTTTCTGTCTCCCCTTCTGCTTTGATTTGTCTCAAACAGAAGCGGTTGGAATAGTTTCCATGTCCCCTTTCTCCACCTCTGCACGGTGAATCTGTCTGAGTTGCCCAGTTCCTGTAAGTATTTTGGGGGCGATCTCGGGATGACACGGGAGTGGACAAGGCGGCCCCCTGTTCAAAGAAGCAGTTCGCCTCTCCCCCACCGCCACCCCCTCCCTCCCTGACCCCATCAATAAACATCGATAGCACTCACCCATCTCGAAAAAGCAACTTGCAACATAAAAGATACGTAACGAGAGGGGTCTGTTGCAAACCGCTCTCACATCCAAAATAAAATACAGCCTGGTGTATTGTCAACTGATTTAGAAGAGTATTGACGGTGAATCTAACTTTGTAGCAAGCTTTTTGATAGCTAGAAATGGAGTGTAAAATTAGGTCAGTGTTTGACGCCGATCTGGAAATAGAGCGCTCCTTTATGAACTCAAAGTTTGGTCATATATGTAACAACAAAACGACAGTGAAATGTTTAAGCACTGGCCCGATTATCCCTGAACTAATGACCTGGATCATCTTCACTCCAACCCCCCCTCCCCCCAATCCCACCCCTTCTCCGGACTGTCAGCAACAGCCGCGGATTGACCCCAGGGTGGAGGGAATCAATGGTGGAACATCAAAGACCACGGGGTTGGTGGGAAGGAGAGGCGAGTGGACATCTGCCCCAAGACGGCACTGTCCATTGCTCGGAGTCAGGGGTTCCTCCCTCCCTCCCTATTGCCGCAGGCCGTGTGGGGAGGCAGACAGCAAACTGTGTTTTAATACAACAGCTCAACCAACACGCAATATCCCGGCGACAGATGAGAGAGGGGGGATCAAAACCCTTAAAATGCTCAACTCTCCGGCCCTGTTGGAATTCAAATCCCAAACAACAATTCAGCATTTGGTGACGATTATTATCACCGAAGATTCACAAAGACGTTCCTAAACTTTCTCTTCCTGGATTCATATTCCAGCTTTGAGTTCCACCAACGATCTTTCTAAATTGCTTTTTTGTTGTGAAAAGAACGTGATTTTTTTTTATAAAGAAAGTTTTCAATTCTACAGAGCTTAATAAAAACAAGTTTTGTTTTAACGATGTAAACGCACATACACAAACATACAATAGAAACATGTTCAACTAGGCAGAGATAGATTTGATAAGAACATGACCATCTGCCAAATATTGAAGATACTTTACAAATGGACACTAAAGGCTAAACATCACGCGATTGTACAAATTAAATATTGTACACATCTTAACTAAAATCTCGGTGTTCAGAAACTATAGTAGATCAGAAAGATTTTTTTAAAAACGTGTTTCCTAGCCTCCACCTTTTTCCAGTTGTGGATTATTTGGCCGGCCCCTATTCCCGGGGTTGCAATTGTATACATGGAGTGGTGTTTTGAACAATGTGCACTCCGCGTTTACAGCCCTAGGCAGCCTCTCTCCTATTCACAGTTCGATTTTGACGATTAAAAAGAAGTGATGATCCAGTCAAAAGTTTGTGAACTGATCTGGGAGATTGTGTGTAACTGAGATGGGAGTTTGAAAATGCCTTAAGTTAAAATCTTGATTACAGAATCTTTTACTTCGCCTTTTTTAATAGATATATCCTTCAATGATTACTGTTTTAATTTTTTTACCGACTCGATGTTTTAGGTCGGAACCCGCTCTGACCTTAATAACTTGTTTACTGATTGTAAACCCAATCGGTGTCCAGATGAGGTCTGGCTAAACAAATTCGTTTGCGTTTGGCCTGTAAAATTGGATATTTACCAATATTGGGGGGGGTGAGGGGAGAGTGAGTAAGACTGACCGCTGTTCGTGTGAGATTTTCAGTTTAAAATGTAACGTTTCGTGATCTTTTACTCGCACTCGATTAAAGTTAAATCTCCTTAAGAGCAGCAAGAAAATAGTTAGCTTCTTACCTGAAACACGCGGTTTAAAAAAATAAATATATATGTACCTGTGGGTGCCCAGCGTGAATCTGGAATCATTTTCCGATCCCTGTGAGGGGTGTCCGTCGGAACTGTGTCGTTGGCAAGAATCAGATTTTGATTCTGTAATTTTTGTTTTTAAAACAAATGGTGTCTTATTCAGATTTTTCTGTTTCTAAGTCAAAAGAAGCCACAATTGGATGTTTCAATGTTCCGGAGAGGATTGTTTACGGGCGAGGCAATTAGATAGTCAGAAAAAAAAGGGAAATTAACCCTTGCAATTTGAAGAGGGGACCCTGGGTCTGTTGAAGTATGGTATTGTATTTAATGTAGGGTTTCCCCTCTCCTCGCGTCTCCCCCCAAAAAATGACTTTTTGGACAAAGTTTAAAATACTTTTTTTTAAAAGAAACACCTAAGCTGTAACACTTTCAAAGAACAAAAAAAGTCCTTTTTTTCAGCATCATGTTATACTCGTGGATTTAGTGAGGGGTCGGCGAGGGGGAGGGGGGGGCAGTTGCTCAGAAGACCCTGAGTGGGTTTTTTTGGACAGTGTGAAACTGGTGAGACCGTCACTCACTCACTCACTGCTCCTCTGCGGATCCACCGCCCCATGCTTCCGTCTCAGCCAATCCCCGCGGAGAGCCCGGCAGTCTGCTTTAATTGATCGGCTGGCGGACCAATCAGAGCGCGGACTTCCCAAGGCACGTTGTGATTGGACGTTGGCTCCAGATCCAGAGCTCACAGAACTCCGGGCTGTCTCATTTTCCCGAGAAAACAGGGGAGTGGGAGAGAGAGGGAGAGAGAGAGAGAAACAATGAGTGACCACAACTTTATACATCTCGGGTGGCGGGGGGACATTTATAAAAAGAAGCACATTAACAGCAGCAGGGCGTGCGTTAAATTCGCTTTGACTTTCAGGAGTAACAGATCCCAATGGGAAGTGACAACAGCGGGAGACATGAATTAAGATCACAGATTTCAATTCAATTCAATTCAATTCCCGGAACTATCTACGATAAGAATACTTATCTAAGCTATTTAACTCTGTGATCTGCCTGTATTGCTCGCAAGACAGACGTTTTCACTGTGCCTCGGTACACGTGACAATAAATTCATTTCAATTCAGATTTGGGCAAGTGTATTGATGGGGTTGTTCTCTACCAATATCTCAAGTCATCCCCCATCATCGATAGAATCTGCAAAAAAAGTAAAGTAGGGCTAGTATTATAAAGTGTGGACAGTAAACAGAGTATCATTACCGGAAGTATATGGAAAAATGTGAACGACAACGGTGGAATTTGAAGTGAACTTAGTCTGGCCACATTCATTTGACAAACACCATTGAGTCAAAACATTTCATTACCCTGTGTGGTTCAACTAGCAAGGGTCCACTCAGCAATCTCAACCTGGAGTTGTCACTTGATTAGGTTCGAATGACAAAGACAACGTATTGGAACTTCCTCTCCTTTACAAACTGAGAAAGTTGCAAAGGGACCGGGAGTGTGGGGAGAAGAGGCAGGAGTCACAGTAATGGCAAACCAACTTTGTCCCGGGCAATCTGAAGAGTTCACATTAAAGTGTGCACGCAATTGATACACTGTCTTCAATTCTCAAAATACAAACGAAACCCCGCATTTGCAATGGCTTTTGTTGTGGGTGGGGGGGGGGGGGGGAAGGGGTTGAATGTTAAATGTGCACGTGTGTGATGTCTGTGTGTGTATGATGTCTGTGTGTGTCTGTGTGTGTCTGATGTCTGTGTGTGTGTCTGTGTCTGTGTGTATGTGCGTCTGTGTGTGTGAGATGTCTGTGTGTGTGTCTGTGTGTGTGTCAGAGTGTGTCTGTATCTGTGTCTGTGTGTGTGTGTCAGTGTGTGTCTGTGATTGTGTCTGTGTGTGTGTCAGTGTGTCTGTGTGTGTGTCAGTGTGTGCCTGTGTCTGTGTGTGTGTGTGTGTGTCAGAGTGTGTCTGTGTGTGTGTGTCAGTGTGTGCCTGTGTCTGTGTCTGTGTGTGTGTGTCTGTGTGTGTCTGTGTCTGTGTCTGTGTGTGTGTATGGAAGCTGTACCTGCCTCTGGTTAATGCTTTACAGTGCGGGAGCTGGCATCTCGCCCTGTCTATGTGCCTCCCTGGCTGTGTCTCCAACTCTCCCTGTGTCTGTGCCACCCCTCCTGTGCGAGAGAGATGAGGTAGTCCAGTGCGCCTTGTGTAAGACGCGACCTGTTATGGCCACCACTGCTTCCGGGTTCCAGCATTCTCTCCCACATCCACCTCTGTCTGTGCAACACGGGCGCAGCGGCGGCAACGGCGGCGGCAGCGTCCGGCCTTTTTAAACAGCTCCAAACTCCGGAGAGAGTGAGACTGGTGTTTCCCCCTTACCCTCCGAGCCCCCGTCCCTCCCTCCCTCCTCGCCCTCCCTCCCAGCCCAGCACCGGTCTCTCCCAGGGAGTGGAAGGCGATCGGGAGAGCTGGAGCTCCTGCGGGGGAGACCTCGCCTGACATTACCCAAGGTGTCCTCCATCTGCCCCCCCTCTCCGTCCCAATTCCCCCCACCCCATCCCCCTTTACCCAGTGGAAGTGCACGGAGGATAATTCATTCACCACCTTGACAGCCTTCTCTTGATTGACAGCTCAAGTGGGAGCAAGCCATGAGGCTGAGCTATTCGGTTTGAGGGTCTCTCTCTCTCTCTCTCTCTCTCTCACTCTCTGGCTTGGAGGGTGTGGGGGTTTGGGGCGGGTGTGGTGGTGGCGGGCTGCTCGGGGAGTGTGTGTGTGTGGGGTCGGGGGGTTGGGGGGGGGGAGGGAGGGAGGGAAGGAGACATCCCTCCATCCTCCCAGGTCCTGCACTGGCGACATTTCCACATCGCTTAGCAAGCCGGAGAAGACCAGCGGTATATTTTCCCGGAGGGGCACCTAAGTTAACCTGAAGACTTTGTGGGAAGAGTGGAGGGGCTGGGTGGGGGTGGGTGGGGGGGGGAGGGAGGGGGGGAGTGTGTGTGTGTGTGAGAGAGAGACACACACACAACACACACGCACAGCTGATCATCTACAGAAGGCACTTTGAGGAAATCTTGATCTGGCTTTGGACTGTGGGTTTTTGCCTGATACGTGCCCTTTCCAGACTCTAACAGAAGCTGCTACACAGGGACAGAGGCCGATGGCGCAAAGGGTGAGTACTTTTTCAACTGGTCCGTTTGCTAAAGCGAGTGTTCAACGCGATCCATTTGTAGACAGCGCGCTACATTTAGCTGCCCGTGAAAAAGTTTTAATTTTCTGTGTATGTGTGTGTGGGGTTGTATTTTCTCGCGCCTCAGTTCTGTCAGGAAGTTGGTCGATTTGCAAACGTGCGCGCTTTGTGCCTGTAACTTTGTTGACACACGATTTCTTCCCCGTTTTCCTCACGGTGCTTTCTCTCTCTCCCTCTCTCTCTCTCTCCGTTTTGGATAGTATGACGAAATCTCACATTACGGTGGTATGGACGGAGTAGGGATACCGACAACAATGTACGGTGACCCTCACGCCCCCAGGTCTCTACAACCTGTGCACCATCTCAACCACGGGCCACCGTTGCACAGCCACCAATATCCACACACTAACCACGCTAACACCATGCCTCCAAACATGGGCTCCTCGGTAAACGATGCATTAAAGAGAGATAAAGACTCGATTTACGGGTAGGTAGCTGACACCTTTTCACCATAAGTTCCTCAACGCTATTCTGTGACCAACGGCAGAGACCTTAAACGTGACATGTTAGTTTTTCATTGAAATTCTCAAACAAAATGCTAAACACACAACAAAAAACCGACAAAGTTTCGCCTCGGTTTGTGTATGCAATTGACGTTCTGTGAAAGAACTCTAGGAGTGAGTTAAATTTCATTTATGATTGTAAATAACAGGAGAACTCAGAGACGCGCACATGATATTGGATATTTTTATATGTTTTTTTGTAAAAAAAAATTGGCGTCCAAAATGGCTGCTTAAAAGGTTATTTCTGGGCCGTTTCGTTCCTAATTTCTGGCTTGCTCGGTAGAGAGACAGACTTGCTAAGAGTTAGAAGGGACCGCGGTGTTTTTTTTTCCCCAATCGGTACGTTTAACGCCAGTAATTTATGTAAAGCCTACAGTCAACAAGTAAGTTGTACAAAAGTTCATACTGTACCGTCTAGATCACCCACAAGCGAATCTCCTTTTGCCTTGTTCTTTCCCCTTTTTTTTGACATTCCCTCCTCTCTTGCAGACATCCGCTGTTCCCACTTTTAGCACTAATTTTTGAGAAATGTGAATTAGCAACATGTACTCCTCGCGAACCGGGGGTAGCTGGTGGTGATGTCTGTTCATCAGAATCTTTCAACGAAGACATAGCAGTTTTCGCGAAGCAGGTCAGCACCATGTAACATCGCCACTTTCAATCTTAAAACCTTCACTCTGTCTCGAAGAAAAAGTAGCAGTAATTTCGGTGGACTAGACTCAGTTTCTCCTGGTCTGCAGCCGAGTTCAGCACAGATTTACACCGAGCGCGTTTTGTGCCGACAAACACAACTGAAGATGTTAACAATATCAAATTAAAACGGTGTCAAAATGCGAATTGGGGAGAGTGGAAGAGACCGATCACAATCGGAGCATTTTAATTTACATCGCTGCTACCAGTGAAAACGCAGTCAGTTTAACTTTAATTGAGAATATATTTTTTTAATTGTTTGAAAGAAGTTGTTAATGCATCATAAAGTGTTCCTTTTGAAAAATAAGTCACTTGGGCTAATACTGGGTAAAATATCCTTGACGCTAATGTGTGATATTAGATTTTTTGGAAGTTTGTAAATCTAGTTGGATGTATCGACTCTGAGGAGCGGAGCGGGGGGGAAAGTGACAATTGTATTTATCTTCCCACTCTAGATCCGAGCAGAAAAACCTCTATTTTCCTCCAACCCTGAGCTGGATAATTTGGTAAGCCTGGCCGCTTGTTCAGTAGAGGGAAGTCGCTGTAGAAAAGCTCGTGAAAGCGTTTCCACTGAAAACCAAAACAAATATATATTTATCGTGGCAAATTGTCAGGACTTCTTGGGAGACGGCTGGGAATCTATTGTCAGTTTAACGTAGCCGCATGTTTAGGGGAGAGCAGTGAGCGAGAGAAAAGAGAGAAGCGTTAAAAAAAAGTGATCGTTACAATCCATTGCAAATCTGCGTTTTTTTTTGATTTTGTGATAGCTGTGACTGTCAGGAGCGATAATCATCAGACTCAGTTATTGTATGGCTGTCACTCCACTGAAGATGAGGCGTGATTTTTTTTTAAAATATATATTTCATTTAATTTTCGCTTTCTGGCCTCTGTCGTGAAATTTCGAGCCTCGGCGCAGATTCCTTAATATTCAGGGTTCCGTTCTGTCTTTAAATTGACTGGGTTGGAGGGAGAAGGTCGAGAGAAAAAGAGAGAGAAGGGTTGGTGTGTGTGTGTGTGTGTGTGGTGGCTGGGAGTAATCTGGCCTAATGAATTTAAGGAGTCGCTTTATTTTATTTTCCTGAAGAAAACTAAATCTTTCCACCCCCCCACACAACATCACACCTTCCCTCCACCCACCCCCCCAACGGGCTCCTTTCTACTTTTTAAAAAACAAGAGAATAAAAGTTTTCAGGGTTTCTAAGAGGCAGCCAAGAGAAGGGAGAAGCGTGTTGGTGTGTGTGTGTGTGTATTAGTCGGCCGTGTTCCATGCCCGTGTGGTTAGCATACACTGTTGGCGTTGGTGTCAGTAGGGCTGGAGGAGCTGGGAGTGGGGGGCTGGGGAGGCGGGGGGGGGGGTATTTTTTAGGAACAAACAGTGATGATATTTGCCTGTTTTTGCAGATCACCCAACTCCAGCCTGCCCCCCCCCCCCTTCTCTCCCAAACACTCACGCGGAGGGAACACTAAAGATTCTGCCATTGCAAACTGTTTTTAAAAATGGGGAACAGGATAAGAAGCTTCGCCACCTCGTGCGTTTCTGGGTGCTAATAGATATTTACCTGTTTCCTTTCAGATGATTCAAGCCATACAAGTGTTAAGGTTTCACCTTTTGGAGTTAGAGAAGGTACGTGCTTCCTCCCTCTAGTTAGAAGCATTACTGCTTAGTGCGAGCACCATTTACATGTATGTCTTAGTCTGGCTTGTTCTTAATTAGTGTCAAAGCCAATCCTGCCTCACATTTCTCTTGTTCTTTGATTACAATTCATTCCACTAAAACCCCTGACCACAAACGCCCCGCCGTTTTGTTCATTTTAATCTCGCTGTGGGGTTTAATTTTGATCAGCTCCATTTTTATTTTATTCATCAGCTCTATTTTATTTCTCTTTTCTCCCCCCACCCGTTACAAATGATCTAAAGATGTCAACAATCTGCCGATTCGGAATAATTAGGCGGGAAATCATAATATTTTCTCCTGTTAGTCCGCGGGGAATATTTTAATCAAATCTAAATGACAAATCCAAATTTTTATTTCTGGGGGGGGGGGGGGGGGAGGTGGCGTGACAGAAAGTGTCAGCAGTTTGCCATGGCTGAAATCTCCCAGGACATATGTACTTGTTGAAGACGATCTGTGCCATCCTGCACATCCCATTTTTGTGCGCCCGGGATTGTTCAGAGGTTTATAATGAAATAACGAGACGAAATTAAACTGTTTACCTTAAATGTCATTCATGCAGGTCAAACGTCTAATGGGCACAGCCCCGGGAGCAGGCAAATTTAACACGGGGTGTTGAGTGCGTTGTAGCTGTGAATCATCTTGTCACTGCCAATTTTGCACCGATATCTCTATTTTGTTGGTTATTCCAAATTCTTGATGCGTGTGTCTCTTGGGGGGGGGGGACTCACAAGTGCTTCTAACTATTAAGAAACCCGAGTCACACACTCCTGACTGAACTGGACTTGTCACTTCCACTAGAATGAATTTGTTGAAAAAAGAGATATGTATTTTCTCACGTGTTGTTTCCCTTATTATTTTCTTGTCATCGTCCCATTGTAGGTGCACGAATTATGTGACAATTTCTGCCACCGGTACATCAGTTGCTTGAAAGGGAAAATGCCCATTGACCTAGTCATTGATGAGAGGGAAGGCGGTTCCAAATCGGACAACGAGGAAATCACCAGGTCTTCATCAGTTAATATCACAGATCAGGTACGGCCAGAGCTGCTTGGGGGGGCACACGGAATACCTACTGTCGCTGTTTGACTGCTGGTTATTTGCATATTGTCAAGACCCCTTTGGATCTTAGTCAGAAAGAATATATGACATTATGTATTGAAGCTTGTCGGTGTGTCGGTGTGTGTGTGTGTGTGTGGACTGATGGTTGTAAAGTTGACCCGATAATATTTTTTTCTCACCCTCTTTCCCTGTGGTCGTTTCCCCTCTTTGTTTCCTTCAGGACATTGCTGTGGTTAAGGCGTCATTTTAATAAAATAATACAAGGAGCTGCTGCTGACCTGGATGGTGTTTGAGATGATGGTGTTTGTAATGTAGGGGTTGCAGAGAGAGAAAGGGGGAGAATTTTGTCTTTAGCTTCGGTAAGACTGAAGTACCAACTCCGGCTGCTATAGGGCCGACTGTGAGTGTGAACCTTTTCCTCGGTTCCCCACACTTTACGAAAGAAAAAAGGTGGAATTTAGTGATCGATAACTTTGTGGTTTTTTTTTCGATTTGTTTTTTTGTTAAAGGAAGCGTAGACGCTAGGGTTGGAGTGAGTGAGTTGCTCCGAGACTGTCTGTAGCGGCGGCTCGGTCGAAAGCAGGGGCGGGAGCGTGTCCCGCAGGCGCCCAGTCAGGGCGCACTCGACTCGGGCAGACGCTGCAGAAAGGAGCCGGCGCCTTGGAACGCGGTACTAACTCCGTCCCGCAGCTTTGAGATTTAGGGACGGTTTCGTTTTTGAGGAAAGGCAGTTGCTGAGGGGGATAAGAGGGTGGGAGAGTGGAGGGATCCCAGGGAATCCCTGACACTTCCAGCTGCTCTTGGTGAACGGGAGGAGAGAGAGGCGGCTGATCCAGAGTAGGGATTCGATCTGACGGTTCCTTTTCAAGTGAGTGCAGCCCCACACGGAGACAGGACACCCTTGCCAGCCCCAGCCGCCTGCCCCCTCCGCGCCCAGATTGTGATATTTGGAAATACATTTACTCCTCATATCCCAGAAACAACACGAGGGGAATCACAGCATTTTTAAACAGAGTGAGTTAGCAAGATGTACAGAACTCATGGGATATGGGGTCGTGTCAGCTCCCAAAGTCTGGTCTAATCTGCTTTCTATCTCTGTACATGTCGTTTAAAAATATCATACAGATAAACTTCTCCATGTTCAGACTGTGAACAAGACTCTCATTCCCACGCGTTTCCAAATTAAACTGCTTCAAATGCTGCACAAATGCGGGGTATTTGCGGGACAAGCAGTTGTGATGAGATATCGTTTGGAGATGGTTGGGAATGACACAGCGATCTCTGGACAATCCCATCGTGAGGTTATTGTCAGAGCTATCATCTTCACTTCTTACCGCGTGTGAGAATTTTGGGGACGGTTTTAGTGGGGGGCGAATGACAGCTTCAGGACCCGGAAAATACATCCGCTTTCTCACACTCCCCAGGAGATAGACAATATTCCTGAACCAATGATTTCAGATCCAGCGGGATTCCCTGTTCATTATGTTCCACGGATAAGAAGGATTTTTTAAAAAATGCACCTATTTCCAACTCTGAACAGGCGTCTCATTTCCACTTGTGTTCCAATTAAACCCGGGGAAAATACTGCACCGGCTCTGGCTACTCGCACACTGAAAGTTATAGCTCCGTCCTGCTTAGAATAAGTGAGGAGTCCTCCAGTGTTAATTGAAGCGAAGATTCCTACCCAGAGAACGCTTCCCCAGTTTCCCCTCCCCACTCTTCGCTAACAGCAGAAATCAGGCTGGTTTATATTTTGTGGTTTTAATTTCACGAGTGTCTGTGAAGAAAAGTTTAGATAAAAAAAAATGCGGGAAAAAATTGTGCTTCACACCGATCATGTCTTTTTTTTTAAAAACACACTGAAAGCTCTCTCCTTCCCATTAGACCCTGATTGGTGATATTAGCGCTGTAAATTTCACGAGATTAACCCATCCTCGATGTATTTTTAATGTCTACCCTCTGGCAAAAATATAATCAAATGAATTGAACTGAAAACATCTCACAGCAATGTCAGAAGAAAAAAAATGAAATGTAATTTATTTGGAGACTACACGTTTACTTCTGTGTTCGGTTGTGGCAGGAGTTACTGTCCCAGTCTGGGGTTTACTGTCACCGTGTTCAGGCTGGCAATTCTTAGGTGATTGGGACGGGGGTGGTTGCTATTGTTCTCGACTCCCGAAGTCCTCCCTCTCTCCCTCCACAGGGAAACTCTGACCGACTCCGCGGCCACTCCGGAATGGAGTTGACCCAGTTTCAGGCCTCACCAGTGAACATTTCACAGCAAACACTTGGTCCGTTAGGAATCGGCTGGAAAGAGTTGCTGGAGAAAGCAGAGAGAGTGCGCGAGCTCTGCCTGAGGCCAGCGTTGGTGTAGAAACGGGACCGTCCCTGGACTGGGGCGTGAGGATTCAGTAGCTGAGCTCCTGTTGCATTCGCTCCTCTTTTCCCAAACCATGCCGCGGAGCGAGGGGATATTCGGGAAAACTGCCCTCGCTAGTTTTATACTGGTTTGTCAGTGATTGCCCGCCAGCTCCCTTCTTCATTGGCTGTTTGGAAATTGTGGAGACGGCTAGAAACACATCTCACATTGCACAGCACCCGGCCTTGCCCACAGAATGCCCATGCCAACCTCATTCAGTAGGAATCTTCAATTCACCATGCCCATCGTTACACTGGCACTGTCACATGACCATCATTGTGCCCATTGTTACACTAGCACTATCACATGACCCTCGCTGTGCCCGTTGTTACACTGGCACTGTCACATGACCATCATTGTGCCCATTGTTACACTAGCACTATCACATGACCCTCGCTGTGCCCGTTGTTACACTGGCACTGTCACATGACCATCATTGTGCCCATTGTTACACTGGCATTGTCACATGACCCTCGCTGTGCCCGTTGTTACACTGGCACTGTCACATGACCATCATTGTGCCCATTGTTACACTGGCATTGTCACATGACCCTCGCTGTGCCCGTTGTTACACTGGCACTGTCACATGACCATCATTGTGCCCATTGTTACACTGGCATTGTCACATGACCCTCGCTGTGCCCGTTGTTACACTGGCACTGTCACATGACCATCACTGTGCTCATTGTTACACTAGCACTGTCACATGACCCTCGCTGTGCCCATTGTTACACTGGCATTGTCACATGACCATCACTGTGCTCATTGTTACACTAGCACTGTCACATGACCCTCGCTGTGCCCATCGTTACACTGGCACTGTCACATGACCATCACTGTGCCCATTGTTACACTGGCATTGTCACATGACCCTCGCTGTGCTCATTGTTACACTAGCACTGTCACATGACCCTCGCTGTGCCCATCGTTACACTGGCACTGTCACATGACCATCACTGTGCCCATTGTTACACTGGCATTGTCACATGACCCTCGCTGTGCCCATTGTTACACTGGCACTGTCACATGACCCTCGCTGTGCACATTGTTATACTGGCACTGTCACATGACCCTCACCGTGCCCATTGTTACACTGACAGTCACATGATCCTCACCATGCCCATTGTTACACTGACTGGCACCATGACCTTGACCGTGCCCATTGTTACACTGACTGGCACTGTCACATGACCCTCACCGTGCCCATTGTTACACTGACAGTCACATGATCCTCACCATGCCCATTGTTACACTGACTGGCACTGTCACATGACCCTCATCCTGCCCATTCTGACCCCACCCTGTCCCCGGCCCTGCCCTATGGGACTGGTCTGAGTCCGTTCCGGGTCCGTTTCCGCGTCCAGCTGCCTGCTCACAGCCGCACTGGCCCTGCCACTTCGTCCCCCTGGCATCCGAGGAGCTCGCCGCTGCTGGAGGCTGACTGACCTCTCTCGGCCCTTGCTGGCTGTGTCCTGGGAGTGGCGCGGTGTGAGGGTGTCCTCGAAAAGCCGGTGCTTTGTGTGAAACAAGCTGTGAAAGATTTCTCCCGTCTGAGAAAACTATCACAAAACAACTCCGTTGGATCTCTTGAAGTAGTTGCTAACCAGCTAAAAGATGTTCTAATTATGAACATTCCTCTGAGATTTTGTTCACAAATTGTATTTGCATATTCTCCAAAGAAATTCAATCCAGCAACTCCAATGATACTAAGCGCAAGAGTAAAACTCAGGCGGCACAACTAATTTGTATTTTCACCTTAATCTTGTCCTTACCTACATACAAGTCCCTGGGTTCTTATATAGCAGCATGTTAGGGGTGTGATGTTATAGAAAGGGTGGTGAAAGATTGCAATAGTCATGAAATTAAAAAGTGTATGGAATTTTGCAACTTACGATTTGATATTGGGAAGGGAATATAGAACAGGTTCTATCTGAAGTGTCTTCCACAATGGAATATTGGAAATCTGGGTATAAGTTCAGGAAGGAAGAGAATTTAAATCAATTACCTTTTGTAATAAATTTTATTTTGAGTTAAATGTGTCATTAACTTCAGTGGTATAAATAATTTCAAACAACAATTGAGAACTTTGGTTTTAGAACAAGTAGCAATTTTAAGAATTAATCTTAAGCACTAAAATACCCTAAAACTCTCCCTTTAATTCCTGTGCTTCAACCAGTCTCTGTTCAAGGGCAGATTCACATCACCTGCTTTGATCCACTGAGTATTTGTTTCACTGGGGACTTGCAGAATAAGTTTAGTTCCTGGAGTTCATGTAAAAGCCCCAAGCCTAATTCCTACCACACTAAAATAAAAATCAGAAATTGCTAAATTTAGAGTAGCCCTTGTATGTTTCAAAGGAAAACATAAAATAATCCTCATAAAAATATCTCATGTTGATAACAAATAATTCCAAACAGTTCTTGGCTCTGGTGTGAAGTGTTCAAATATAGTTCCAATAAGAAGAGTATTCTGAATGGATGTGTTTTTTTTCTGTGTTATCTTTATTATGCATTTTTGATTGCTTTCTCTCATTCTTATTTTATATAATTTCATTACACAATGTTACAAAAAAGCTGTCAAAGCTCTCACTCAGAAACTTTGCTTATAATAGTTGGTGGAAGAGCAGAGATCTCAATTAAATTTCTGTTTTCCTCTTGGTCTCCACTTTTTTACTTAGATACAAGGCTAATTGTGAAATTAATGTGCATTGCTCAAACAATCAAAATCTATGTTTTGTCATTAAATTAAATGTTACATCAATTGTTTGCAATATTGTTATCTGTTGCTCTGTCTTTAGATTCTTTGCCCTGTGAATATGTCTGGAGTTTGTATAGATGGCTGTAACTGGATTATTAATCTCTTAATTACAAGTTGATCTTTAATTCCTCAGCTGTTCTGGAGTTTTGCTCCAAATTTTATGTAACATTTGATGGCTTACTTGAGGTGTGAAAGCTAATAAAGTATTATAGCATATTAAACAGTAAACATTAGTGAACTGAATTTACGGATTGCCACAATATTTTTAGACAGAACGAGATGTATTGTGGCTTGTGACTGTTTAAAACTGTTGCTCGAATTACATGTATATGTTTTAGGAGGGAAGAGGTTGGTTCGCTTGTGATACTTAAACAGTGATTGGACCTAGGTGTATAAGTCACAAAGGTGTTATATCTGATGGTTCCATCATTTGATGTGGTACTGGTCTATTTGTGGTATGGTTAACTCATGCTGGTTGCTATAAGTTTAAAATAAAAATGCTTATGAATGAAGCACATTGTGGACCCAACTTGTGTTTTGTGTGCTGGAAAAACAAATTTGAATATAGTAATTTAGTTTGCATATTGATGGCATTGCAGTCGCTCGATACAGGATATTTCAGCAACTTTTTTTCTCTCATTGATGATGTTCTTGGATACAATTGCACAGTGTTATAAAAATGTTTTGAAATTTCTGGGTTAGGTGTTTCTCAGTTTAATTGAGACTTTCCTTTTTGTTTTTGTGGAGGTGTAAACAAAGATTAGAGGGTGCAGTTCCTGGTAAAAGAAGCGTTTTTTTTGTAAAAATGTTTAAGCTGATAATTTTACAATTTATTGGATTAACCATTATTATATAGTCTGGTGCAAAACACATTTGTCTAGTCATTCTGTATTTGAATATGTGTTACTTTGTAACAGTAAAGCTGGCCCACATTCCTTTCATTGCATTTCAATATTGACTTTGATATTTAGCCGATTTCTTTTGTACTCTTGGCCTTTGTTGTGATCAGATAACAGTTGATGTACATGTTTAATTCATTCATGGGATTTTAGATTTTGTTGGATGGGCCAGCATTTATTGCCCATCCCTAATTGTCCCAGCAAAGGTGGTGGTGAGCTGCCCTCTTGAACAACAGTGGTCTGTGGAGTGCGGATATCCCCCACAGTGCTGTTGGGGAGGGACTTTAAGGATTTTGACCCAATGACAGAATGAATACAATGGGTTTCCAAATCAGGATGGTGTGGCTTGGGGGAATCTTTCAGGCAGCGTTGTTGCCATGTGTTTGCTGCACTTGGCCTTCTAGTTGATAGAAATGGTGAGTTTTTATTAAGTGCTTTCAAGGATGATTTGGTGAATTGCTACGGTACATCTTGCAAATGAGACACACAATTAAAGCTTTGGAGTGAGTGAATGTTTAAGGTGGTGGATGAAATGCCAGTTAAACAGTTTCCCTTGTCATGGATGTTATCAAACTTCTTGAGTGTTGTTGGAGCTACACTCATCCAAGTAGTTGGATAGTATTCCACACTGATTTGTGCCTTTTTAACAGATAGGTTGTGAGGAGTCAGGAGGTGAGTTGCTTACTGCAGAATTCCCAGCTTCTGACATTGACACAGTATTTGTGTAATTTGTCCATTAGGTATCACGTTAATGGTAACATCCAGGATTTTGATAGTAGCTGATTCACTATGGTATTGCCACTGAATGACAAAGGGAAACGGTCAGACTCTGGTGCTCAAGTCTTCAGTATTGAGGTGTTGTCAGGGTCCATAACCTTTGCTCTATGTTGTGTGCGCTGACATTTCTTGACTTGGAGTGAATTGAATTAGCTGAAGTCTGGTATCTTTGGTGATAGGGGTTTCAGGAGGTGGATTGTCCATATACTTCCTCATTTACTTTAAACCTTTGAGTGTTGGGAACAAAATGGAAACATTTCAATGTAACATTTTTAAGATGAAGTATGCACTTTGAAATAGTTAATAAGGCAATGTGGAATGTGCCTTCCTGTTATTTGCAGTTGGCTGTGTTTTAAATTGCAAGCATTTTGCTGTCACTGCCACAGATGTGTTCAGTCTGTACTGTCTGAATAGGTTAAAGCTCAGGCTGCAGTTACTTCTTAGAAATCTTTGCCAGCATTATTACTTTGTGACAGCTTGTGGAGGATAAACAATGTCTTTAAATTTAAAAAAAACTAACAATTCAAATAAATATACTGATCTCAAATAAAAGTTTGCTTTACCAATCTTTTTCAAGTAGATACATTACGTTAATTTTACTATTCAATTTACGATTTAATTTAAAATCTAATCAGGGAGCAAAATACAATAAATAAACATTCTGGCAGATGCCGGGCATTAATGCCGTTTCCCCCAGATTTATATAATTTCATCTTTAATTTTTCTTTCATGATTTGTAAACAAAATAACATAAGAATGACATGTCAATTTTGCCTTGTAGCTAGCCTCACAGTTCTGTGTACAGCACTGTGTTGAATGATATATAAGGTATGATATTGTGAAACAAATTTTTTTTGTTGTATCTTCATTGTGGGCTATGGAAGCTCAACCTGTCATTACTCATTGTTGGGATACTATACAAGTTCAGGAGAGTCTATGGTCAATGCTACGCTGTTCACGCAGTCTATGGGAAGGAATGGTCTATATGGGATAAAAAGTTTTTTTACCCCTCATTTCAGATTTTCTTACATTTTAAACTGACAGTAACTGCAGCTTATTAAATGAAAGCTATTGATCCAAAATCTCAATCTCTTTAGCTAATGTTTCATTTTTCTTTCAGTACATTTGTTATCTGTTGGGTCACTGATGTTGTCTTGTACATGAACTCTTGCTCTATCTCATACAGTTTGCAACAATCTGGAATCTAAAAATACCAAACATGGGTTCTGAAATTTTACTAAATATTTCCAGAAGACACTCTTTTAATGAGTCAAAATGGGAAAGGAATGAAATCCTTCTACATTTATTAATATAAACAAAATTCTATAATGAGCGATCTACTAACTTCTACCTCTTCCAGCAGAGAAATGATATTGAAGAAATAAAGCACAGTGGTTAAATAGATTTTAAATTCTCTCATGAAACATAAATTGTTTTAATTCTGAATGAAAGGTAAAATAGCAAAACGCTTGAAGTGTAATTCCTTAAAAAGTATTATGTTACACTTTATAGAATTTATTCTCTGAAGCATTGTCCAGAAAACCAAATTTTGTTCAACATTTCTACATTTTGTCACACACTGTGGAAGGTTGCACACAGCACAATGCTTCATGGTACACTGATCACATCTGGTTATTATCAGGTACATGTTGAAAATACTGGGCGATAATTAAAATAACAGAAAGAAAGAAAACAATTTATGTTGTATATGTAAAGCTTACATAGCAGCATATGACAAGAAAAATAGCTTGGGGCTGCCTTTTGGAAAGTAATCTGCCCTAGAGAGCACACCATCCTAGAATAAAGCTTTCACTCGGTCTAAAAGGGCTTGCTTCCAATAAACCAAAACTCCGTTCTTAATATTCTGCTTTAATCCAAGCCTGTGTCCAAAAACTTGTGCAAAATTTGTCTAATTTGATAACAAAAATACAAATATGTCATTCGAGTACTTCTAACTGACAGCATAGCAACTGGATAAAATCATAGTAACCTTTATGGCCCAGCTACATCCCATTAGAATCATTCCTACCAGCCACTTGCTTGTTAAAGATGTTAATCAAAGGGTTTATAGGTTATCCCTATCTGCACTGTGTACCTCAAGGTGACAGAGTTCTCCTACAGTGAACAAACATTTTCCTAAGTACTATTTCTTTAACTCTTTTAGATTTCAATGGGTTACTCTTATTTGGCAGGAATTTGAGTGTAGCTTGTGTTTAGCAGCAGTGAACAATGCACAAATTAAAACGATTATGAGTGAGTGATGTTGCCATAATGAAGTGAATTTGATTTTTAACCATGTTGGTAGTAGATGTGAATTCTACTGCACAATTAAAGTTGGCCAGGAAACAGAAACTACACACTTGTATAGACCTTATTTGTACAGACTGAGGTTAAAGTGGAGAGTGGATTTATTTATAGAGAACAGTTGTTTGAAATGAGTTTGGTGCATTCGCTATGACAATGTATTTGGCCATATAAAGTGGTGAATGGCGATTTGTTTAAATTGTTTTCTGTAGGCATTCTTACATTTTAAACATTTTGGCTGGGCAATAATGTGTAATAATTTGCTTGCTGAAGTACAGGTGTCTGTGTTGTAAAATATGTCACTTGCTTCTAATTCATGACAAAGCTGCAATTTTAAAAAAAAAATCAGACTTTACTTACTTCGACTTGGGGAAATGAATGTAAAAAAAAGAAAGTTTATCAGAACAAGCTAACACACCACTTGCTTCATGACGGTACATAAAAGTGGCTCTTTTAAAATGCTGCTCTGAAATATTTTAATCACAAAATAAACTCATCATAATCTGTGATTTTTTTTAAATCAACCTACGATAGTAATGAAGTTAACTTGAGACAGATTTTTATTTATGTCTGGCCTAACAAGAGATCAAGAGAGTGACATGCCAATTTTAATGAGCCCCAATCAGAAAATTTGATCCTTAATTTGAATTAAAACAAAAGAGCTGAGCTCTTAAAATTATGACTTGGCATTTACACTTTGTTAGCTCATAACTAGCTTGTTAAGTGTAGCATTGAGATTATGATTTATACTAATCCCCTGGCCTTGGGAAATTACAAGATTTCTGTGACATAGTGTGTGGCAAATTATGTAGCAGGAAAAATGTAAATTGAGGGAAATTTTAGAAAACACTTTATTAAAGAACCCATTTTGTTTTATCAATTAAAACCCAGTAGCAGCTACAGCATTACCATTACAGTCCCAGCTATCATTAATGTAAATGGTATTATATATAAAACAATATTTCTTTCATTAAATTCTGATACTTTCCAACTATAGAGATAATTAGTCATCTTATTTTGCAAAATTTTATCTTGTTCTCTTTCAGTTTGTTGAATCATGGAATTTGATTTGGAGAATCTATAGGCAGAAAACAATTAATGATGACAGATAGGCATGGTATGTGCAAAATGACATGTATCAATGTGTAAATGCAAGAATCAAATCTGTTTATATACAGTAAATGCAATACGCCTCTGGTTATTGGACAGATTTGTGAATTAGCTGCTGATGATTCACAGGGTGTGGGTGTTATTTTAAGCTTCATATAATAAACCTTCATCAAGTCATGTGATATGAAATTTCATTTATTATTCTAGTCAAAGCACATTACCTTTTGGTTAATGGAACTTCAGTAGGAGCTCCAAGTGTGCGTGGTACATGCAAACTTATTATGTTACCTGATTTTGGTATCAGTGTCATTGGGTGGTAAGGTCTTAAATTTTTATTTGCTGCATATATTATGTATGTTTTAAGTTAATAACCTGATACAGTTCAGTTCAGTTCAGACAGATGTAATTGTGTCTGCTATGTGAGACCCAATTTCCATGACCTTGACTGTCTCCCTTGCCAACTCCTGATCATTCAGCTACCTGTCCTTGCCTCAAAGCTCGATGACCTTTTTATTGGCTCCATGTGCATGAAATGTGTTCCCATCACTTTCAAACTTGACAGCAGTATTCTTCCTCAGAAACAGCTACTGTGTTCACACTGGGTGTGCTGAGCAGTCCTAGTCCTGGGGGTTCCTAAGGACCCAATTCTCTTGAAATACTTTCTTAATCCCTGTCTTTGCAATTAAGCTCTCTCCTGATTCTTTCCCTCTTCCTCCTCCATGATTCTGCTGTTGGTTTGCATCCTTATCTCAATCTTAACATTTCCTGGGAAAGTACCTACACCACAGTTGCTGTTGCAAAATTGGTGCAACTATAGCACTCTGCTAATCTGACAGAAATAAGAATAATTATATTGTCCTTAGTTGTTCATTTTAAGTCAGAGTTTGGATGTGGTGCTCCACAAGGGTCAGTGTTGAGACCATTGTCATTCACCATTTAAAACGTGGACTCAGGAATTTCCAAATGTGTTACTGCTGCTTGTATCTTCTCCTGTCATAAGACATCCTGCTCACCTGTTCTACACCTGGCTCAAACTTTCACTCGAGCTCTTGTACAACTGCTCTGTAACAGCCATCATCCAATGGGTCAGGCCCTCATATGCTGCCCTGTGCCCTCTCAGGGAGATCTCTGCAGCTTTTCAGCTCTGATCAAATGGCCAAAGTACTAGAGTAAAAACAAAGAACTGTGGCTGCTGGAAATATGGAACAAAAACAGGAAGTGTTGGAGGAACTCAGCAGCATCTGCAGAGAGAGAGAAAAACAGAATTAATATTTCAAGTCCAGTTATCCCTTTGTCAAAAAGGGTTCTGATAAATGGCCACTGGACTTGAAACAGTAATTCTGTCTTTCTGTCTACAATGCTGAGTTTCTCCAGCATTTTATGTTCTTGTGGCCAAAATACTGAAAGTTTTAGTTTTTAAATGTCACTTTTTAAGAGCTCTTTTCACAAGTGCACCTGCATTTGCCTTGTGACCTGTACATAGAATTCTTCAGTCTCCTTCTGAGTCTCCCCACTTCAAAAACCTTCCATTTTCTTCCATAAATTTTGCTCATCGTCCAGGTTTCAGTTGAGGCATTCAAGAGAGCATTGAATGATTATTTTGTGCAAAGTGTATGGGGAAGCTAGCTCGAGACATGCTGCCATTTAATGAGCCAGTACAGGCATGGTAGGCTGAATGGCCTCCTTCTACACTGCAGTGATTCTGTTACTTAGGTTTCAGAGATGGACGGGAAATTGGATGGAATGTGGCATCTCACAAATTGTTTCCAGCTTGAATTTTCTTCTTTGTTAACACATCCTTCATCTCAAAGATTACATCTGGCTATCTCTCCCATCATTTTAAATTCCGCATCACATCTGCCCTCTTCTCTTATCATCTGCCCTAAACAGAGAAACTCTATCTCCTCATTCCAGAGCTGTGCCATCCACTTCAATCTCCACTCTCTTTTCTTCCAATTCCTTCAGACTCCCAAAGTTTTTGTCTTTTAAGTGGTCCCACTTAATCCATATTCTAAACCCTCTGATTTTATTTGACCTAGAACAGAGTATATGCAGATGACACACTATCTCAGGGTGTACTTAGTACAGGGGAGGACTGTAACAAAAACAGGGGGACATCAATAAATGTGCAGATTGGGTTTGTTAGAAATAGATTACTTTCAGTATACGCAGAAGTATGTCATGGCACATTTTGACATGGGAAGCAGGCAGTGGTCACGTAATCCTTGGAAATTAGCTGTGTCGTGTAGCTGAGAAGCCAAGGGATCCAAGGTATTTGAAATTAGTAACATAGGCAGAACAGAAAACATGAAAAAGCAAATGGGACACCGGGTTGGAATTGAGAACCAGAGAAATCAGGTTGAAGTTTAATCTAGGAGAAAGTGACGCTTGCAAATGTTACAGATCAGAGTCGAGAGTGTGGTGCTGGAAAAGCACAGCAAGTCAGGCAGCATCCGAGGAGTAGGAGAATCGACGTTTCGGGCATAAGCGCTTCATCAGGAAGTTTAATATGCCCTACTTGGAGTACCGTGACCAGTTCTGGACTATGTGTTTTAGAAAGGACATGGAGTTCCTGAAGTGGGTGCAATAAAGATATACTGGAACTGAGAGGAGATTCAAGGATGGCCAAAAGAAGGTTGTCAACTTTAGGAAAGGGGTTTGATGGGATAGATATAGAGGAGATGTCTCCACTCCACTTGTGGAAAGACCAAGTTTAGAGCCCAAGATTATATTGATAGCCACTGATGAATCCACGCTAAATAACAATAATAAATCTGCAAGGGAATTCAAGAGAGAAGCTTTCATTCCCAACGATGAATGAATGTGAAACTCTGTATCACATAGAATAGAATACAATAGAAATTTATTGTCGCTTCTACTTTTACATGAAAAATTCAGTGAAAAGTTTTGTAAGTCACCCGACTATGGTGTCTACATCAATGCCAGAAGTCATATATAATAATTTCTTAAAAAGTAAAATTAAGACAAAGATCATCACCGTTCAGTTAATGGCTCTTGGACTCAGGCAAAGCTGATTTAGGAATGATGGAATCCTGGACAGTGTGGCTGCATTTATGGGGAAGCTAGATGACTACAAGTAGGGGAGTCGATGCAGTGTGACACTGGAAAAGCACATCAGGTCAGGCAGCATCCAGGGAGCAGGAGAGTCGACGTTTTGGGCAGGTCCTTTCATCAGGAATGGTAGGGAAGGATGAGTACAAGTTGGGAAAAGCATTTGAACAAAATGTTGATGGCATTAGATGAAGTAGGATGGGAAACTGTTCATGTGGAGCTTAAGTACCAGCATGGACCAGATGGAGTGAATGGCCTATTCCTGCACTGTAAGGACTTTGTAATCTTGATGTGTGAAGTAGCTAAGACATGGATCTTGCTTTATGCACATTTTGGGAGAATTTATTGTTGACAAAAAAAATTAATCCGAAAGTGACTTTGCGGTACTTCGAGTTCAAGGAATGACACGAAATGAGGAAGCCAATTTGTTCACAGTTTTCTTTTTCTGTTTTCTGCCTGGAGTCCGTCCTCAGCTGCAATGACTGTGGTCTGTCTCATGGGGGAGGGTAAGGAGGTGATGGAATCTTTAACGTCACCTGGAATAATGGAATGGTTGAGCTGGGAATTGGCTGGGTGTCTTGTCTGGAAGACAGCAGCTCTGATAATGCAGAATTCCTTCAGGACTGCACACTCATCTCAATCCAAACAAAGTGTTCGGGTCTTGGAGCGGGGCTTGAAAATCCCCCTCCTTCAGCATCAGAAGGTGCAAACTCTTCCAAATGAACTCATACTAGTTATTGTTACTGACTTTCTGTGTGATTATCTTTTTAAAAAGTCAATACTTTTGAGTAAAAATCTCTTAGGCTTAATTTTAACACCGGTTTTAATAAGATGTAAATTAACACCTTACTCACTCACTATTGAGATTAATAGATGCTTGGAAATCAAGGGATAAGGGGATAGGGCAAGAAAATGAAGTTGCTGTTGAAGATCAGCCACAATCTTACTGAATGACAGAGCAGACGTGAGGGGGTAAATGGCCTTGTCCTGCTTCTAGTCCTTATGTTCTTAGTTCCTACAATGAAGAATGGCTTGGCTAATGTCTTGGAATATGGCCAATGAGAGTGGGACTGCCCCTTTCAGTAGAGGATGTGGAGAACTCTGGATGAGGACGTCATATAATTTTAGTTGTCAGGTTTAATAATGTTGGTGGGAATTACTGCAAACATTTTATTCCCGTCAAATACTTGTGAGCTTTCATTTTCAGCAAAAATGCATGACTAGAATAGTAATATTGCTCGGTATAGCCTGGTGATGGTCGCTGAGTTTGTGGGATACACTTCAGCTGCACAGTCAGTCAGTTAAAGAATGAATATTCATTTCCAGGCTCCATTTGATTTCTGGGGTGAATGTTATCTTCCATCAGTTGGAGGAGATGGAAGGGTCAATTTTTTTTGCTCCATTAATGTCAATGGATTTGGTTAACATTGTCCCCCATTGTTAGTGAGGAGGAAAAGTTCAAAGTTATCCTTGTAGCAGTGAAAGATGTCCCTCACTCATTCAGTCCCTGGGCTAACGCTGTACTAAATCTGTCTCCAAGGTAGCATTGACGGATGGTGGTATTGCTGACCAACAAGCTGCAGGCAGGACTGTTCTCGTAGCCAGCCCAGTAATTGCTGCCTTACACCCTGACCAGGGATCCCACTTGCTGTGGTTTGTTAGGACCCAGTCTATGCAGTGTACTCAACTGACTCTTGGGCATAGGTGATGGCACAGACAAGATCCTGTGACTGTGCCTACACCGCACAGGGGAGCGGGTATTTCATCAGGATGCCTGTTGATTTTGGAGTGTCTTACAGCTGCCTTACAGCCCTCTGTCAAAGGTGGAAACAGTCTGTGTTGGAATTTCACCTTGGAATTTTTGAACACAGGAACCTCTACAGCAACAGTGCAGGCATTCATGAGAAATGCTACACTGTGGCTTGGCCTGGTTAACCAAGGTCATGATTGCAAATACCATTGGTGTGGCCATAAGTTCAGTGTTAGAACTAAATGCATATTATCAATAAGCCAGTGTTGATGCATTGGGCTCTCCCCGTGCAATTCATTGTCCAATATAGTGTTCACGGCAACAATAACCAATCATCAGTACTAAGGGGACCCATATATTGCAGGCACTGGTCCTCAGCATGTCCTTACCTGGTGCTCATTGGCCTACTATCAACTCCTCTTTTTGGCAATCCAGTGCTGTCGCTGCGTAGTGCCTCTCCCTCTGCTTTCCAGTTGCGTGTGTCTTACCAATAGTGGAGTTTGCTTCAATGTACACAGTGAGATTTGCTGCTCAGGAGAATGGTGTTCTTCAGTTGTGTCTAAACTTTGAGGGCAACTGTGGAATTATCTGTACTTAATCACACTTATTAATTGAGGGCTGTCTGTTATAACAGGCACTGAGAGAAGTTTGTGGAGGATTAGTGTGAGAGAGTATGGTGAAGCAAGGAATGGTGCAAATCATAGTGTTTAATATGTTATGCACCAGTGGATTTCCAAACCAGTCTGATGTTCCCAACACCTTCTGGATCCTGTGCCCCAAACATACTGGTCATCTACACAGAGCTCACCATCTGCTGACAAATGAACCTTGCATTTATGTAGTGCCTTTCACAGCCACTGGGGGCATCTTCCCAAGCAATGAAGTAGGTGTGTAGTGTGGCTTTTGTTCTGATGCAAGCATCACAGTTTGTGTACAGCAAGCTCTCATGAACAGTAATGTGGTAAAGAGATGATAGTGATGATTGAGCGTTGAATCTTTGCCAAGGGGAGAGTTCCATGATTTTGCTTCAGATTGATGCCTTGGGATATTTGATGCCCTCCTGAGCAGGTAGGTAGGATGTTGCTTCACTGGTTGTGAGCACTTTGATGTTGCTTAAGGTTGTGATGGCTGAAAAGTTAGCCTTTAGGTTTGGCCCAGGAACATTCTTTCCTGTGATACCTCCTTCTGTAGTCAAGGCATGCATGGTGGCTACATCAGCAGGGCAACACCAAGGTAGGTCAGAAAGTATGTTGTGAAGATGATATAAAGAGTTAGATTGAGTGAGTGGGCAAAAGTCTGGCAGTTGAACTATAATGTAGGTACAAGTGAAATTGTTCACTATGACATGAGGAATGAGTGTTATTTACATGGAGAGTGACTGCAGAATTAGATTACTTACGGTATGGAAAAAGGCCCTTCGGCCCATAAAGTCCACACCGACCTGCCGAAGCGGAACCCACCCAGACCCCTACATTTACCCCTTACCTAACACTAGGAGCAATTTAGCATGGCCAATTCACCTGACCTGCACATCTTTGTGACGGTGGGAGGAAACTGGAGTACCCGGAGGAAACCCACACAGATAAGGGAAGAACGTGCATACTCCACACAGTGAGTCGCCTGAGGTGGGAATTGAACCCGGGTCTCTGGCGCTGTGAGGCAGTAGTGCTAACCACTGTGCCACCGTGCCACCCTGTCAAGCTGGGTGAGAGATCTGGGTATTGTACAGTCACAAAAGGCTAGTTTGCAGGTGCACAGATAACCAGGAAAGCTAATAGTATGTTAATCTTTATGAGGAGGAGAACTAAACATAGAATGTTTTGCTTCAGTTATACAGGGCATTGGTGAGATCACATCTCAAGTAATATGCACAGTTTTGGTTTCCTTATTTAAGAAAGGATATAAATACACTGGAAGTAGCTCAGAGGAGGTTTACTGGATTGATCACTGGAATAAGTGGGTTGTTTTAGGTTAGATAGACTGGGCCTTGTTTCCACAAGGTGTAGAAGAGTGAGGATGACTTGACTGAAGTATATAAAATCCCGAGTGGTCTTGATAAGATGGGTGGGGAAGGGAACCAGGGGCCACTGCTTTAAAATTAGCAGTCACACTTTCAGAACAGAGATGAGGATAATGTTATTCTGTCAGGGGGTTTGAGACTTTGGAACGTTTTGCTTAGAAAGGGGGCAGTGACGGTGAATATCTTGAAGGTCGAGGAGGAGGGTTTCTTGTTAGGCAGAGGACTCAAAGATCATTTGGAGATAGATGGAAATAAGAAATTTGAAATGTAAACAGATCAGCCATGATCTTATTGAATGAGGGAGTAGCTGGGATGGGCTGAATAGCCTGCTGCTGCTCCCATGTCATATATTCTGATGCCATCCTTTCTCCTTGTCAACACAGCTATGTGTCTTGGTGGCATTTTGTTTAAACACCTATTTCCAATATTTCTTTCATGGTCATTTATGTTTTTTGCTGCCTCAACTTTACAACAATGTTTCTGTCATTTTATGCTCTCCAATTGCATCCAGACCTCCAGCCCAGTCTTACAAAGTTGTGGCTCACACTTTACTCAGTTGTGGTGGGGGGGGAAGCTGCCCAAGGGGTAAATCTGTGGAATTCTGCACCCAGAGAGCTCATGGAGACGCTGAAATAACTCCACAGAGGCTAGTGTCCATCACCGAGTCACACTCTATTTACAGTCCTTAACTTTAGCACTGCCTCATTCAGGGTCAGCTACCAGAGTGTCAGCATCTCTGACATCACCTCTCATTATCTGTCAGATAGGGCTCTCGGATTAGACCAGATTATGAGCCGCAATCGAGGAACTCATATTCTGAGGTCCAGCTTGCTGACCTTGTTACAATCACAATAGCTCAGTCATTGATCATGTTCAGAACAAAGATTGATTCTTGGTAGTAAAGCTATCCAGAGATGTGGGGATAGTGTGGAACAATGGTGTGGAGCTAGAAGATCAGCTGTGATCTCTTCGAATGGAAGAGCAGGCTAGGTGGGCAAAATGACCTATTCATGTTCCGACTTCCTGTTGCTTCCCTCGTACCTTGTTCAGGCCTGAAAGTTATTCTCTTTCTCCTCTGTTTGTGTTATGTGATAACTGAAGGTTTCTGCTTGTGTGGGACCCAGCAGCAACACTCAGGTTTTTATGATTCTTAGCCCTTTTCCAGCAGACGTATACACTGACTCGGCTGGAATAACAAACCATTCTGACATTGGTTGGCATGGTAGCTGTTCTTTACATGTTAAAGGGTCATTTTTGGAGGTGCGTCCTGCTCAGCTCATGCTTTGTTTGTTTCAGTCATAAAATCGTATTCTCGGGAAATGTGTGTTTAGGAAACTGTGTTTCCCAGGAATTTGTAAAGGGGAGTTGCACATTATGTTACAAAACCAGCACTTCTATTTTCATTTTAAAAAGTAACCTCACCCCTTGTTATGCTGCTGCTTCACCTGCTGATATTCAACCAGTTGCCATGATCACAACTTCCTTATGTTGTTAGAGAAATGGGGAGAGTAACAATATGAAGGAATAAGGATATGCTTAAATATTGAATGTTTTAATGAGTTTAGCAGAAATAAAATGTATCATTCTCAGTATCAAGTTGTTTGAGTTTGGCTGTTTGAAAGCACAAAATGCTTAATTACTTTGATAAGTTGTTTATGAACCTTTAATTGCATTTTTAGTTTAATTTATACTTAGACTCCTACTTAGTTTTGTGGTTTTGAGTGGCCTGTTCGGAGTTGCAGCCTATGTTTTTGACTGCATTTGAATCTTTCCTATAACCCATCTTTAAGTTGGTATCCACATAGGAACTGGGGTAGGCTATTCAGCCCATGGAGTCTACTGTGCCATTCAATTAGGTCATGGCTAATCATCTACCTCAATGCTATTTTGCACAGGATTCCCTTATCTTTTGAGATCACTAGTAACCCGAAACCTATCAAATTTCGTCTTGAATATATTCAATAATTGAGCCACCACAGCCCCTTTGGGCGGGAGAATTCCAAAACTTCACGACCTTTTGAGTGAAGGAATTCCTCCTTATCTCAGTCCTGCTCCTTATCCTAAGACTGTGTCCCCTGGTTTGATTCTGACTCTCCAGTGTCTGCAGTCCTCATATATCTAGCCAATATCCACCTGTGACACCTTGTAAGAGTTTTGTAGATCAATGCTCATTCTGTGAAACTCTCAGGGATAGAAGCCAACTTCCTTCAGTCTCTTCTCATAAACCAATTGTGCCTGGCAATCAGAGGATGGTCTGGTGAATTGCCATTTCACTTCTTCCCTACGGCAAGTACGTCTGTCTTCATACAAGGAGACCAAAACTGTACACCGTATTCCTGGAGCCATCTCAGCAAATGAAGATTTCACCACTAAATAACGGCTCAGAGGCCAGGATCCCATCACCCTTTATTCATGTGTGCACAGTACATGGGCTCTGACCAGTTAGCTCAGAGCCTGTCCCTAGAGTGAAGGGACACTCTGAATCTCTGGGTTTTTTTGGGGGGTATATTATTTTATGAAACAATACACAGTTTACAAAAAAAGTTAACAGTAACAGCAATATACAGAGAAACAGCAATTTTACAGAGGAAAGGAATGGCAAAGCCAGCCCCCAAACCCCACTGTTTAACCAGTTTTCAGGGAAATGAGGACAAATCTCAAATCCCAATCTCTGGTTTATATCAGTCAGCTAGGGCTCCCTGATTGGACCAGATTAACAACTCCAATCATGCATCTCATTGTCAATGAGATCTATCTGCCCCCTGTTCTGATCACTACAACTTCACAGCTGCTTTGGCATCCGGGAGCATCACCTATTGCAACCCTGAGTTGGTTCAGTTAGATTCATCCTTCCACACTACAGCAAAAAGTTCACTTCCTTTTTTGATCTAGCTTCCTCCAAGGCCATGTGAAGTAACAGACAGGGGCCTCTCAGACCAACTGTTGCATTTGGGTGCTTTTACTGCTTGGGGGTCGGTTAGCTCAGTTGGCTGGATGTCTAGTTGGTGATGCCAACAGCACCAGCTGAGGTTATCATGAAGGACTTTCCTTTACAACCTTTTCCCCTCATCTAAGGCACAGTGACCCTCAGATTAAACCACCACCAGCCATCTCTCTAATGAGAGATAAGTCCTGTTGTTCTCTGAGGCTGTGGAGAATTTACCGTATCTTATTGTGCTCACGAAGCTCCTCACTGACTGCTAATCCTTTCTCTCAGATTGTTAACTATTCTTTCATAGGATGTGGGTGTCACTGGATGGGCTAGCATTTATTGTCCATCCCTGGATGACCTTGAGAAAGCAGTGGAGAGCTGCCTTCCTGAACTGAGACTGTGTGTCCCATGTCCCATAATGTTCAGCCGTGCGTCTGTGTGACTGCACGTCGAAGCAGTGGTCTGGCCGCTAGTGTAAATCACAAGTAATATTCTTCAATTATAGTTGAGTAAAATCAGCATTCAATATGAAACAATATGTTGAACATGGGTAATGTTCACGTGGGAAATGAAACCACAAATCAATGCAATGGAAGTGAACGCATGTATTTACAAATAAAATGTTCCAGGAGCAGAGGTACTGTTCACTTCTTCAGAGCAAAATTGTTGAACTTAATTTGAAAGAGAAGTGTACCGGTTAGATTCTGGTGTCGGTTTATTTGTGTGCGGTCAAGATAAAAAAAAATTCACTTAATAAAAACCAAAAGAATTTCGGATGCTGTAAGCATCTAAGCAAGGGTCACCGGACCCGAAACATTAACGCTGATTTCTCTCCACAGATGCTTCCAGACCAGCTGAGCTTTTCCAGCAACTTCTGTTTATGTTTGTAAAGCATTCATTAGTTTGGTGCATTTTGTGCGTTGACGGTTTGTGCTGCTTTGCACGATTATGCAGAGATTGGAGCAAAAGTTTTACAAACTGTTGAGAGTGTGGGTTCCTTACCTATTTATACTTTTTTTGTGTGTCATTTTTGCAATCCCTGAAACCCGGTGCCAATTTAGAAAGTGTTCGATTCATTGCCGAGGGCAGGGGAGAAAAAGTGCATAATTTGTTTCACAAAACCGTCTATTTGTACAAAGGAAACAGCTTCCTTCAGTATCTCTGGCCTGTGCTTTTGTCCTGCAAACAAGGGGAAAATTTGGAGACTTCAGAACTGATTGCCCTCCCTCTCCTTTAAGTCCGAAGACTAGCTCTCCTGTGCTCTCAACTGATGGGGAGACTGATTGGTCCCAGTACAAATCTTCCCTTTCCATTTATGCCTGTGTCAGAATGAGGTCTATTGTTTTCTATTCAAAGGGTCTAAAGGTTTGCTGAAATGTTACAAATGTTCTTTTTTTCGAAAATAAAATACCATTGATTCATTGGCGCTGCATTGTCATAGAATTATATTAATAAACTTGCTTTGATTACAAACAGTCGTCAAGGGAAGAGTGGAAATCTGGCTTTTAAGTATTTATCGCTCCAATTATAATTACTTCTTGGGAGAAACTGATAATCCGGAAATCATGTTGTTGTGGGAAAGCTCCAGTTGAAACCACCTCTCGTTTTACTTCGATATAAAAGAGCTGCAAACATTTTGTCCATTTCTGGAGATCACATTAAAGAGTGACTGTAGTGGAAATTGTAATAAGCTGAGTTGAAATGCAATGATTCTTGCATGGTCGCTTGTATAATGTGGAGATAACTGTGTGAAAAGTTAGGGGAGGGGTGGGGTTGGGGGGGAGGTGGTTTGCTTCTGCCCAGCATCTAAGTCCCTACACAATGAAAATGCAATGAATCGGAATGCCTCACAGATCATGGTGGAATAGGAATTTCCAGCGAGGAAAATCTTTTCATGGTGAATTAAGCGGTGGAGGAGAGAAATGGTGATGAAAAAAAGGTATGCTCAGTTTCACAAATACTGCATGGCGGGCACAGTGGTGGAAGATTTAAGAACCTTAGTGAAGGCGATGAAGAATAGAACGTGGAAAATTGAATTTACTAAACAATTAAGCATTGAATTAGCCTGCATCCAGTGTGTGTGTGGGGGGGGGGGGGGGGGGGGGGGGGGAGAGAGAGAGAGAAGAGGAGAAGGGGGAGGGGGAAAGGAGTAGGAAGAGACAAATAAATCGGAGCAGCTCATTAAGGTATAGTGAATATGTCAGCCCAGTTGTGTGGCAGATACTTGCCAGTGAATCATTGCACAGTTCCTCTAAGCAACCTTTTTCTGAAGTCACACACTTAATCTGGTTAATAAAAGCTCTGCTGCTGAGGCCAGTCTGTCTCCCCATATTTTCTCATATTATTCCCGGCTTTTCTATTAATTACAAGTTGTATTGCCAATCAACAAGAGTAGTAAGGGACAGAATAAATGGAATGAGAGTGCCCTGGAGATGTCACTTCTAGGATCTGATGTATCCTGGAACTCCCCTGGGTCTCTGCAACCTCCCACATGCCTTGCTGGTCTTTTGTTCAATTACAGTTAATGCAATAGTTTGCCATTTTCTCCTTCTAATTATATTTTCAAGTGGGATTTGTAGCACATAAAAAAACATCCTTTTACATGTTGAAGCACCAGGGCTTTGTGTCTGGTATTGTCAGTCCCCTGAGTGCTGTACCATTCTTCGTACAGAGCTCTGAATAAACAAATCCCCTTTTTAAAACCTGCGATGGTGCAAACTGGCGATAAATACTTTAACCCTCCACACACTGAAGACTGCAGCAAGGAGCTTCTTTCCAACTGCTTTCAGTGTCCAGTTGTTCCTCGGTATTTTTGCCACCTGTTAATTCTTTATGATGTAATTAGCGGTGTTCCTTTGGAGTGTGTTTGTTGGCCACTTGTGAAATAAAAAGTGAACATGGTGTTTACTGATCAAACAGCCCATGAGATGTAAGAATACGATTCTTAATTCAGCAAAAATAAACCTCCCCACTGTAAAATCTCTCTTGATGCTCTGTGGCAGCAGTCTTTGATGTATCTAAAATTGTGATCTTCTCCCCTTTTGACATAGCACAGAAGGAACCCATCCCTGAGGCAGGCAGATGACTATGTTTGAACCTGGGTCAGTATTTTTACTGCCCTACTCCCCGTCTCTCTCAGGAACTATGAAGATAGCACCCAGGCAAACACACACAGGGAAAAAGAAACAGATAGCTGACGAGATAGATTCTCTCAGTGAGTCGGCCTTTTAAAGACTTCAGGCTGGATAGATATCTGCTTGGAACGGTTTTATCTTTTGCTGATAGGCTTTTGTACTTGTGTCTATTAAAACCCACAACACGAAAAAGAGAAAAACAGAAGTGATTCCTGGTCCCTTCAGGATTGAGTTTCGGAAAATAAGCAACAGTTTTGTTTTAAAAAATCCTGATGTGCGTTGAGTTCCGCTGCTTTAAATGGGTTGTATTTGTTCAATTCCAGTGGGGGGTTTCTGGAAATTGGTGCTAAGCACACATATGTGCACACTATCATTCCATTAGCTTAAAATTTGAATTTATTCCTTAGAGCATTAGCATCTCGCATCAGCAGAAATCAGAGCAGTTTGCACTCAGCTGCTCGATGGGTTTGAGGTAGGGGAGAGAGTGTATCTGGTCAGTGGGCTGTCTTAAACCATGCAGGTCATGCATGTGTTTTAAAATACCGTGCATACAAGCAAGTTGTTATTATGATGTTCCTTTAAAGGGAACATTTGTTGGCTTAGCATTTCTAGCTGCTGCTCTATTAAAGGAAAGTGTGCACTTCATGGAAAGAGGAAAATGAGAAGTAGTTTCTTTCCAAGTGGTCTTTACTGGGAGAGCTTTCTTGAATTGCTGCAAATCCTCCTCTTTGATACTGTTTAAAAAGCGTATTCCAAAGCAATAGCGGACACCTCAGACTGAATGATAATATCACTCGTTTTGAAGTACAGCTTAGATTTGTCCAAAAACGCAGCATAATAAATTGTGCATCATCCAAATGAACACATGATTCAATCTATATGAGAAAGTAACTTGCTGGCTTTGTTAGTATGTTGTGGTTGTAGTGGACAATAATTGTTTAATCACTGCAGCCTAGGACAGGGAATCTGAGAGTCTGAACAGAGAAGGGACACAGTCTGCAGTATAGATCTTTTGGTGAGTTTGACAAAAAAAGCAGTTTGATTATTCCTCCTTAAGGTAACTTTGCAATCCGCAGTACTGTGTAGGATAGTTTACATTGTACACATGATGGCCTACCTAGAATGACCCACAACTTATTGCTGCATTTTAATCACTTGTCCTGAAAGCTGATTAGATGTTTTTTTTGTTCTGGTGACTAAGTCCGGATTTGAGCAGAGAGCGAGTTGTAATTGTGTTTTTCATCCTCCCAAAATTTAATTTGCAGCCAATTTCTTTCCTATGTGGATGTAACATTGAAACACACCAAGTGGTAACAAGCAATGTCTGTTTCATACTCAGTAGCACAGGGTGACTGGATATGGGGCTGAGTCCATGAGACATGCAGAATTCCTCTCTGTCCCTTTGTTACACATGAAGTGACAAAGAGCTGAGTCTGTGTGTAACCCACATGGTCCTGGTTCGCCATGTGGCAAACCTCTTTCCCATCTAATTCTTCAGCTTTTAGCCCATCCAAGATTTCTATCAGATTGATTTTAGCATTTATCAGCGAAGTGTAAATTAAAGTCTCACTGCATAGACGTGATCAAAATTAAATGAGTATCACGTTCACTGCATTTAACTTTTCCATGTTTGTTTAGCCTATTTGTTAAAGGGAGATTGTTTTTCCATTGTAATTTCTTTGGGTCTTGCTTTCTACAGAGAAAATGCTTTTGAATATTGTTTTAGCCAGGAGAAGGAACGCTGGAATAGTGAGAGGTCACCCAGAGACTTATTAAAGAAAGGATATCAAAGGGCTTTGGAGTAGGTCAGGGAAGGTATACTAGAGTCATACATGGAATGAGTGGGTTATCTGAGGAGGAAAGGTTGGAGAGACTGGACTCGTACTATTGGAGTTTCAGAGACTAAGAGCTGATTTGTGGTTGAATCATATAAGATCCTGAGAGGACTTGACTGGGTGGGTGCTTTTTCTAATGGGAGAATCTCAAAGTAACAAACACTGTTTAAAAGTTAGGGATTGCTCAATTAAGACAGATGAGGAGAATTATTTTGTTTACAGCCTGTCCTGTGCCTTTGGAACTCTTAAAAGGTGATGGAAGCAGAGTCTTTGAATATTGATAAGGCAGAGGTAGGTGGATACTTGACAAGCAAGGGGGGTGAAAGGTCAGTCAGGAGTAAGTGGGAACGTGAAATGAGCAGATCAACCACAATCTTATTGAATGGTGGTTCAGGCTGGAGGGGCTGAATACTCACTCCTCCTCTATGTTTGACCATAAGTGGGATCATGGGCTAACCTGCATCTTGGCTCCATATCGTTAATGCCCTTGCCTACCTAATCTCTGTCAATTTCAGATCTGAAATGTTCCATCAACACCCCACTTTCCCTCCCCATCCCCACCCCCACAGTTTATTGGGGGCAGTTCCAGGTTTCTGTCCTCTTTTGAATGGAGAGGTTCACCCTGCCACCATACTTAAACAGCCCAGCTCCAATTTGTGGATGAAACCCTTCATTCTGAATTCTCACTTCCCCCTCTCCTCCTGATGAATGAATTTCTTTTCTGTGTACTTTTCCAACCCCTTTAATCACCTCAAATCAGCACAGGCAGCTCACCATTTAATCTTTTACTTGAGGGTATGCAAGATTAGACGGGGCAACCCTGCAATCGCAATTTAACCCTTTCGGTTAGTCTGAACTATTGGTGATACGCAGAACTGTGCTAATGAGCCTGTGTGCCAGCCATAGGTCAGAACAGTCAAGTCCGGTCAACGTATCAACACAGTGAGAAGCTTGGCACAGAAGTTTACTCAATCTTTTCATCAAATGTGCGAAACATTAGCTTCTTTTTGCCAATTTCACAGGACCACAGGAGATAGGAATCAAAAAAGGCCATTTGGCCCAAGTGAGGCTTCAATGATCCACTGACATTAGCATTATTTTGGCAATATGGACCCAATGACCCGAAAGGCCTCATCTATATTGTTTAAATCTCAGATTCAGTCAGATCATGGCTTATCATCTCACTCTATGCCAATTTTCTGCATTATCTCCCTATCCCTTCATGGCATTAGTATGCAGAAATCTATTGATCAAGCTCAAAGGATGAGCTTCCAAAGTTGGTTGGAGGAGAGAATCCCAAAGACTCATTCCCCCCGCCTCATTCCTCCTCATCACTCTTTTGGATGGTCCACTCCTTTATTCTTAACAAGACTAGCAAACTTTTTTTTACTTGAAGCCACATGAGCCTTCAACCTGCACAGTAAAGAATCCCACGTCTCTCAGCTTGTTTCTAACCAGGATGTGCAGGCTTTAAAGTTGGATTTTTCGCTCTGGGTGTGAACTGTCCAACGTTCTGAGGCCTGGAAATTTTTACATATCTTCAGATTCCTGGGTGCTGCCAGTCTTCAGTCCGGGGGCTGGTTGGGACCCAGGGCCTGACAATGAGGCAGGACGAGGTCTGGGAGCTGTCTGGATAAGTGGTTGATGGGGCAGGCCCTCATGGTGAGGACAGCTTGAGGAGCAAAGCCAAAGGCTGGTGAGGCCTGAGATTTTCCGTCAGCTATGAAGGAGCCTGCTCCATCCATTGCGCATACAAAGAGAAACGCCGCATCTCCCTGGACCTTGCCGGGCACCAGATCCTTCTGCTCCCAAGCTGTCTTGGCATGCAAGCCACAGTAACTGGTATCACATGAAAGCTATAACCAGGCGGAACTGCTTTCAGGCAGCCTTCTGACTCCCCTTCTCCATCACATGGGAAGGCCAATGTGTGGAATTGCGAGGAACAATCGGGTCAGTGTCTCTTCAGCTGGGCACTCCCACCCGATTCACATCAGCTCTTTACTGTTTCTGACAGGAGGGAACTATTACGTTTAAGTAGTGGTGTCAGGAGGAAGCTCACGTGATTGGAGAGCTGCAGCATCTGCTTCCACTTCTCTCCTGAGTTCCTTTGTTTCTTGCTACAACCTTAGCCAGGAGGTGATGACCTAATGGTATTCCTACTGGACTCTTAATCCACGGACCAAGGTAATGTCATGGGGACCCAGATGTGAATCCCACTACGCCAGGTGGTGGAATTTGAATCCCAATAAAAATCCGGAATTAAGTGTCAGATGATGACCATTAAACTGTAGCTGATTGTTGGAAAACCCCATCTGATTCGCGAATGCCCTTCAGGGAAGGAAGCTGCCATCCTTACCTGGACTGATCTACATGTGTCTCCAGACCCACAGCAATGTGGTTGAATCTTAACTGCCCCCTGGGCAATTAAGGATGGGCAATAAATGTGATATCCATGTCCTATAAAGAATAGAACAAAATCTCCATAGGTCAGTTTAAGGTTAGGGACAAGCCGTGTTAGAGTGAGGGAGTAGTGGTACAAATATCCATGAAATCATGGGATTCCAAATCGCCCACTTCACAGTAGAAACTGCCAAAACTGTTGGCTGCTACTCGGTTCAGCGATAACCTCTGCTCAGCATCAAGGGTACATTGCTGCGTGATCTTTGTATGACTCAGAAGGCTGAATGTTGACCCATAGAGGGTGGGCACAGAGGCAGGATGTGCCATGCTGTACTGGGACCTGGATGCAGGATTTGCTTCTTTCTCTGTCACCCCTCCACATTAAGATGTTTAGACTCAAAAAGTGGTGCCACTGGATGGACATGTTGCCACCACTTTGAACGATTGGTGCCAAGTTCCCCATGGTCTTTAATTTCAATGCTGCCATGTTTCAAGGAGAGCTTCAGACTACAGGACAACCACATGTCTTTCAACCAGTCATCTCTCTCATTATTTAAGTGCCTAAATTGAACAAATCCATTAACCTTTTATGTAGCTTTGAATGTAATTTAAACAGTGCTACAGCATCTAGCACCCACAGTACTCAAACCTCTTGCAATAATTCACTGCCCTAGTCAATGGGTTAAACATTACTGTCATTGTGGTAGGATTATACACATATCTGCTCAAATATTAAGGCCTCACAAATTCACTGCATGTGTCTGTGTAAAACATCAACTTGTGGATGTAATTAGTTAACTCATGGCATTAATTATTTTGGAAAAAGAACAAAAGATCAACTTTTATCTTGTGGACACAGAAGTAATATGCTGTTTTGGAGAAATCTGCTTTATTATTTTGCCCAAATAGTTGAGGTTTGCAGAAAAAGAATCATTTGCTCCCACACAGGGAGCGCTTAATGTTGACCAACTCGTCTGGGAGTTGTCACAAACCATGACAGGGCACTTCCCCACAGGAAAACTGGAGATTAAGTCACTCCTGCACATCTCCTCGTTCCAATTTAGAATTTGTGAATTTGTGTATTCGATCTCTTATCACTTCGATCACAGTTTCTGATAGAACTGAATTCGAGGAAGCAGGCGGGGTGTGTTCAGGCACAGGGGTGGGCGGGTGGAATTAATTAAGTAAAAAGACCAATGAATTAATTTACCGGGCATTTAACTGCTTTTAATCTATGTAAATTCCAGTGGTATTTTGTGAAGGACTCTCCTTCTCAACCTCTCCCCTCACCTGAGGCAAGGTGACCCTCAGGTTAAACCACTGCCAGTTGTATCTCTATCTGAGGACAGAACAGGTCTGAGAATTTTATCTTTTACCAATCATGAGTGTTACGTCTGAGTCACTCTAACTCAGTTGCTGGACTACTAATCTAGACTGGAGACACAACTTCAAATCTCAGCATATCACCTGGGTGTTTGTATTCATTTAAGTAAATGAAGCATGGAATTAAAGAGTTCGTATCAGTCATGGCGGCCATGAAATGGTTGGATTGTCATGGCAAGTTCTTTCAAGTATGAAAATCTGCCAGTCTTACCAGATCTGGTTTACACGTGAACCCTGGCCCACAGCAATAAGGTTGATCCCTTAACCATTCTCTGAAATGGCCTGGGCAAATCCCACGGTTAAACAGGACTAGCCTGAGTGAATATCAGGTTACAAACAGGTTGCGTTCTTGGGTATGTTCGTAAGTCGATGATGTGATATACGTATATCCTATATGGGATCTCTTTTATACATTCCCACATTTATAAGTCAGACATTCACAAATTGGGGACCGCATGTAAATTAGTAAAAATGCGTTTGTACCTTCCTGTCTGTTCTAAGGTCAAATGCTTATTAAGTGCAAAATTAGTTTGAAAATGCATGTTGTTAATTGGGTTAGCGTTATTGGTTGAAAATGAAAGAGTAAACTCATGTTCTTTATTGTTTCTATGGAGTAATTTCTGATACTAAAGGAGGAGGGTGTGAAGCTGTTGTGTGGTGATAGTGCAGATGATATCGATGTGATGTCACTGTCGTACTGAATCAGATATTTCATGGGTTCTGGGATTCAGAGAATCATCAAATTATCCAGCACAGAAGAGGCGGTTTGGCCCATTGACTTTGGTCTGCCATAAATCCAATAAATCTATACTAGTCCCACTTCTCAGCATTTGGATGTTATGAAACTCCAAGTGCTCAGGCAGGGACATTTTAAAGGTTGTGAGGTTTCCCACCCTCCCTTCCCTCCCTGGCCAGACCCCCACCATGTTCTGGGTGAAAAGTATACTCCTCAAATCCCCTCGAAATCTCAGTTTCAGGAATCCGATTGCACGAAGGATAGAGATTAATTTTTCACTTGTGGCTGAAAATGGGGGGAAAGGGTTGGGATAAAGTTAGACTGACAAACAAGCAATGGGTCAATGACAACATTCATAGAGCACCTTTCAACATAGAAAAGAGCCCAAGGTACTACACAGCAGAGTCTGTCAGCATGGAGGTGAGCTAGAAAAGGAGACTATCAGGAAACGCGATTAGAAGCTTGGCAGAAGCTGCCATTGCAGTTAAATGTAAATAAGGAGATGGATATCTAAGAAACGTGTGAGTGAGAGTATAAATGGGACGTGTAAAGACATGTTTGCCATGAAGACAAAGGCAGTAATATTTTATCGAGGCATAAATGTTCTTTGCGATAGATGGTGGTTATTTTATATTTGCTTTCGGTTTCAATTGTGGATTGCCTTTTCCAAAGTGATTGAATTGTGAAGGGATGGAGAGGAGACCTGACTCCGAACTGTCCTGTATAACCATCTGCTGGGAAGCCTTTTGCTTTAGCCATGGTGGTGTAAAACATAGAATTGTAGGAGCATGAGTAAACCATTCAGCCCATCGAGTTGCTCCACCATTCAGCATGATCATGGCTCATCCTTTAGCTAAACAGCATAATCCCATTCTCTCCCCAGAGACCTTGACCCCTTAGCCTCCAGTGTTGATGTGAACCTGTGTTCACTTGCGTTCCCTGATATCAGGAACTCGCTGGTGTGGATTCATAAAGACAGACTGACATGTACATGAGGTGGAGGAGGTTAGTGCAGTGACAAAGCCACTGGACTAGGAATTCAGAAACCTAGCATTCCTAACTCACTGGGGGTATGGGTTCAAATCCAACTCTGGTGGAACTGACATTCAACTCAACCTCCAAATGGACCCCACCACCAGGGATATATTCCCCTCCCCACCCATTTCTGCCTTCCGCAAAGACCATTCCCTCCATGACTACCTGGTTAGGTCCACGCCACCCAACAACCCACCCTCCCATCCTGGCACCTTCCCCTGCCACCACAGGAGTTGCAAAACCTGCGCCCACACCTCCTCCCTCACCTCCATCCAAGGCCCCAAAGGAGCCTTCCACATCCATCAAAGTTTTACCTGCACATGCACTAATATCATTTATTGTATCCGTTGCTCCCGATGCGGTCTCCTCTACATTGGGGAGACTGGACGCCTCCTCGCAGAGCACTTTAGTGAACATCTCTGGGACACCCACACCAATCAACCCCACCGACCCGTGGTCCAAAATTTCAACTCCCCCTCCCACTCTGCCAAGGACATGGAGGTCCTGGGCCTCCTTCACTGCCGCTCCCTCACCACCCGACGCCTGGAGGAAGAACGCCTCATCTTCCACTTTGGAACACTTCAACCCCAGGGCATCAATGTGGACTTCACCAGTTTCCTAATTTCTCCTCCCCCCACCTCACTTCAGCTCCAACCTTCCAGCTCGGCACCGTCCCCATGACTTGTCCTACCGGCCTATCTCCCTTCCCACCTATCCACTCCACCCCCCTCTCTGACCTATCACCTTCATCCCCACCCCCACTCATCTATTGTACTCTATGCTACTTTCTCCCCTCTCATTTATCTCTCCACCCTTCAGGCTCTCTGCCTCTAACCCTGATGAAGGGCCTTTGCAAAAAACGTTGATTTTCCTGCTCCTCGGATGCTGCCTGACCTGCTGTGCTTTTCTAGCACCGCTCTAATCTGGACTCTGATCTGAAATATTCAGACTAGTCTCAGTAAGAGTGCAATTGCTGTCGATTGTTGTGAAAGTCCACATGGTTCACTAATGCTCCTTTTAGCGAAGGAAATCTGCCCAGCTCAAGCAGCCTGGCCAACATGTAGCCCACAGCAATGGGGGGTGAATGGTTTACTCCTGTTTCTACTTCATATGGTCTTGAGGTCACTAGGATTGACTCTAAATGCCCTCTGAAATGGCCCAATGAGCCATTCAGTCCTGGGGCAATTAGAGCTGGGCATCAAATAGTGGGCCAGCCTGTGACGCTCACATCCTATGAACGAATCAATACCGCTCAGAGGCAGAGCCATTTCAATATTCTCATGAAGGTCTGTACGCGGTGCCATCCGAAAACAGGAAAGGTCTTCTGCCCGTACTTTGTGTGCCTGGGGTATATTGTGATGTGGAGGTTTTGCTGTCAGCTTTCATTTTCCCTTATCCGTGTCATTCCCTCCTTCAGACCTGGAACAGGGATCACGATGACACTGCATCGACACATTCGGGTGGCACGCCTGGTCCCTCCAGTGGGGGCCACACATCACACAGTGGTGATAACAGCAGCGAACCAGGTAAGAGATGAAACAATTGCCTGTCTGTTTGATAACACTCTGATACACAAACCTCACAGCCCATTGGGTCTAATGGCCAATACACTGGTCATCTGACAATGAGAAACACTCATTTGATCTTAGAGTGGGGGGAGGAATGGGAGGCAGATGGGTTGGGAGGGGAGGAGGGGAAGAAGACAGACAAATGTAAGGGCAGAGGTGAGGGGAGAGTGGAGAGGGAGACAGTATAGGGGTGAGGGAGAGAGAATGGGTTATGGAAGTGAGAGAGCGTGGAGGAGGTCTGGAGCTGAGTGCGGAGTGGAGGGGGAGGGAACATAGAGGTGAAGGGGAGTGAAGGAGTTGTGATGGTGAGGGAGGAGTGGAGAGGGAGGGGTTATGGAGGTGAGGCAGGATTGTAGGAGGCATTGATGAGATAGGTGGGTGAGATTGGAACCTGACTATGAAAGCAAAGGGCTCTTGCACAGCAGCCTGTCACATGAGCAGTGATGAGTTGCCCCTCAGTGATAGAGCAGTCCCTGTTGAGATTGGAGAACAGACATGAATGATTAAATCAGGAATGGCATGGGCTGTTTGTCTCTGTGCACCCGAAACGGGTACACCTACCTTGTATGGATGGAGGAGGGCTACCTTGTGTGGATGGAGGAGGGCTCTCTGATACGTTTCACATGTTTTATATGAATTTTAAGGAAAATAAAATGTATATGTTACTAATTCACCAGCTCACGTAACATTTCAATTTTTAATTTAGTAGTTTCTAAAACACTTGCTCACACACACTTGAATGTACACATCCTTGATACACGTGTATATATACACTCATGCACTTGCTATCATGTATACACTCTCATGCACGTGCATATGCATACATACGTGTACACACACTTATATACATACACTCATACATTTGTTAATGTGTGCACAGACACTTGCACATGTGTATAGATATACAGGCATATGTGTGTACACCCCCCCACCCACAGTGAAATGAGATGCTGCAGATTGTCTCTGAAGTGCTTGAGTAAGCTCAGGCTGCATTACAGGATTAGTGTCTTTCAGTCATTACTTTTACAATCTGCTTTTATGCTGCTGAACTTTTAAGAAACTTGTGAAATCCATTTGTAAACTTTCTGATGGAGCTGAATATGCTCGACCAGATAAATTCTGTTTGGGAAGGTGTGAAATTGTGGCTTTTTTAAGCATTGGTTGAGGAGCACTATAAATTGAGCGAGATATTCAGAGCAGGAAAGGGATTTTTGGGAGTGAAATTCTCAGGATTTGGGGAGGTAGACTAAAAAAATACTTTAACCTGTTATTTTGAACTTTAAAAATGTAATTAATCACAACTTGAATTGGCCACGTGTGATAGATTAGCCAGTTTAGCCACAAAACTTGCTTTCTGAGGAAATGAATCTTGAAACAATTAATTCAATCAACAAATAAGTCCTAATAACTCATTCTGCCAGAAATAACAATAGTGGGAAAACGATTTCCTATCTGCATTATATCAGAGTAAACTGAAAATCTGTTCATATAGAATTGTCTAGAATACACTTGCAGAGAGGAAAGTGATCTTTTGACATAAAATTAGACAAATAGGAACCCAGAAGTACAGTGTTTAGTGAGAGCGGAATTGGAATATTTGATCCAAACAACACCTTGCTTTGATTTCAAACTCCCTGTGGTTCCAGTGGAAGGAAAACGCAAGTTAGCATTCAATTCTCGAAAGTGTGTGTCTGTGTGTCTGTGTGTAGATGTGGGAACATGAATACTTGAGTACTTACGTATATGTGTGCGAGAGTGATTTGAGAGTGTATGTGTATGTAATGATTATGTGTAGATGTGTGACTGAGTGTGCATGTGGGTAATGGGTGTGATAGTTTTAAAACTGACACACCTGCCACTCACATACACACCCAGTGATGTCTGCATGTGGCTGAATAGGGGCATGTGTGCATGTGAGACTGTGAATTTGGGAGCAGGATGTATGTGCGTGAGGTGTGTATATGTCTGGGTGTGTGTGGGGTGTTGTATGTATATGTATGTGTGGGTGGGGGTGTGTGTGTGAGGGGGAGGTGTGTGTGTGGGGGAGTTGGGGCGCGTGTGTGTGGGGGGAGTTGGGGTGTGTGGTGGTGAGTTGGGGTGTGTGTGTGTGGGGGGAGTTGGGGTGTGTGGTGGTGAGTTGGGGTGTGTGGGTGGGGGTTGCTCTGTGTGGGGGGGTGTTGGGTTGTGTATTTATGTGTGTGTGTACGTGGATTACTGTGTGTGTGGGTGCGCGTGTGTGTGGGGGGAGTTGGGTGTGTGTGGGGGGAGTTGGGGTGTGTGTATGGGGGGTTGCTCTGTGTAAGGAGGGATTGCTCTGTGTGTGGAGGGGGGTGTTGGGTTGTGTATGTATGTGTGTGTGTATGTGGATTGCTCTGTGTGTGTGGGGGTGCGCATGTGTGTGGGGCGGGCTGGCGAGGGGTGTTGCTGTGTGTGTGTGTGGATTGCTCTGCGTGCATGCATGTGTGTGTGGATACCGAGGTGTGTGTGGATTGCTGTGTATGTGTGTGGGTTGGTGTGTGTGTGTAGGTTGCTGTATGTGTATGTTGCTCTATGTGCGTGCGTGCTTGTGGCAGGGTGCTATGTGTGGGGGAGAGGCTGGCGAGGGGTGTTGCTCTGTGTGTGTGTGTGTGTGTGTGGGTTGCTTTATGTGTGTTGTCATGTGTGGAGTGCTCTGTGTGTTGCTGTATGTGTGTATGGGTTACTGTGCGTGTGTGTGATGTGTGGGTTGCCCCCTGTGTGTATGTGGATTGCTGTGTGTGTGGGGGTGCGCATGTGTGTGGGGCGGGCTGGCGAGGGGTGTTGCTGTGTGTGTGTGTGGATTGCTCTGCGTGCATGCATGTGTGTGTGGATACCGAGGTGTGTGTGGATTGCTGTGTATGTGTGTGGGTTGGTGTGTGTGTGTAGGTTGCTGTATGTGTATGTTGCTCTATGTGCGTGCGTGCTTGTGGCAGGGTGCTATGTGTGGGGGAGAGGCTGGCGAGGGGTGTTGCTCTGTGTGTGTGTGTGTGTGGGTTGCTTTATGTGTGTTGTCATGTGTGGAGTGCTCTGTGTGTTGCTGTATGTGTGTATGGGTTACTGTGCGTGTGTGTGATGTGTGGGTTGCCCCCTGTGTGTATGTGGATTGCTGTGTGTGTGGGGGTTGTTGTGTGTGCGTGCATGCAGTGGGGGGGGGGGGGGTTGCTGTGTGTATGGATGTGTGTGTGTGTGTGTGTGTGTGTGTGTATGTAGATTGCTCCGTGTGTGTGGGGTGGGTGTTGCTCTGTGTACGTGGGTTGCTGTGTGTGTGTGTGGTGTGTGTGTGGGGGGTGTTGCTCTGTGTGTAGGGGGGTGTTGTTCTGTGTGTGGGGGGGGGTTGCTGTGTGTGTAGGGGGCGTTGCTGTGTGTGTATGGGTGGGTTGCTGTGTGTGTGTGGGGGTTGCTGTGTGTGCGTGTGTGGGGGGGGATGCTGTGTGTGTGTGTGTGGGGTTTGCTGTGTGTGTGGGGTGGAGTTGCTCTGTGTGTGTGGGTTGCTCTGTGTGTATGTGTGGATTGCGGTGTGTGCGGGGTTTGCACTGTGTGTGTGGAGGGGAGAGGGTGGTTGCTGTCTGTGTGTATATATGTGGGTTGCTGTATGTGTGAATGGGTTGCTGTGTGTGTGGGGTGGTTGTATGCATGTATGGTTTGCAGTGTGTGTGTGTGTGTGTGTGTGTAGGTTGCTGTATGTGTATGTTGCTCTGTGTGCGTGCGTGCTTGTGGCAGGGTTGCTATATGAGGGGGTGAGGCTGGCGAGGGGTGTTGTCATATGTGGAGTGCTCTGTGTGTGTAGGGTGCTCCGTGTGTATATGTGTGTTGCTGTATGTGTGTATGGGTTACTGTGTGTGTATGATGTGTGGGTTGCCCCGTGTGTGTATGTGGATTGCTGCGTGTGTGGGGGTTGTTGTGTGTGTGTGTATGTGTGTGTATGTAGATTGCTCTGTGTGTGTGTGTGGGGTGGGTGTTGCTCTGTGTGTGTGTGTGTGTGGGGTGGGTGTTGCTCTGTGTGTGGTGTGTGTGTGTGGTGTGTTGCTCAGTGTGTGTGGGGTTGCTGTGTCTGTGTGTGTGTGTGGATTGCTCTGTGTGTGGTGGGGGTTGCTGTGTGTGTGTGGGGGGTTGCTGTGTCTGTGTGTGTGTGTGGATTGCTCTGTGTGTGGGGTGGAATTGCTGTGTGTGTGTGGGAGGTTGCTGTGTGTGTGGGGGGGTTGCTGTGTGTGTGTGGGGGGGTTGCTGTGTGTGTGGGGTGGAGTTGCTGTGTGTGTGGGGGGTTTTTTGTCTGTGTAGCGGGGTTGCACTGTGTGTGCATATGCTGGAGTGTTGCTGTGTGTGTGTGGAGAGTGTTACTGTGTGTGTGGGGGGGGGAGTGGGGGGGTGTTGGTGTGGGGGATTGCTGTGGGTGTGGGGGGGTTACTGTGTGTGGGGGAGTTACTGTGCGTGTGTGGGGAGGTTTACTGTGTGTGTCTGGGGATTTTGCTGTGCGTATGTGGGGGGGGGTTTGCTGTATGTGTCTGGGGGTTTGCTGTGTGTGTGGGGGGAGTGTTGCTGTGTGCGTATGGGGGGGAGTGTTGCTGTGTGTATGTGGGGGGGGTTGCTGTGTGTGTGGGGGGTTGCTGTGTGTGTGTGGGGGGGTTACTGTGTGTGTGGGAGGGGTGTTGCTGTGTGTGGGAGGGGTGTTGCTGTGTGTGTGTGGGGGGGGTTACTGTGTGTGTGTGGGAGGGGTGTTGCTGTGTGTGTGTGGGAGGGATGTTGCTGTGTGTATGGGGGTTGCTGTGTGTGTGAGGATGTTTACTGTGTGTGGGGTGGTTTGCTGTGTGTGTGGGGGTGGGTTGCTGTGTGTGTGTGGGGGTTGCTGTGTGTGTGTGGGGGGTTGCTGTGTGTGTGTGGGGGTTGCTGTGTGTGGGGGCGTTTGCTGTGTGTGTGGGGGTTGCTGTGTGTGTGAGGAGGTTTACTGTGTGTGGGGTGGTTTGCTGTGTGTGTGTGGGGGGGGGTTGCTGTGTGTGTGTGGGGGTTGCTGTGTGTGTGTGGGGGGTTGCTGTGTGTGTGTGGGGGTTGCTGTGTGTGGGGGCGTTTGCTGTGTGTGTGGGGGGAGTGTTGCGTGTGTGTGGGGGGGAGTGTTGCTGTGTGTGTGGGGGGGGTTGCTGTGTGTGTATGGGGGTTTGCTGTGTGTGGGGGGGGTTGCTGTGTGTGGGGGGGTTGCTGTGTGTGTGGGGGGTTGCTGTGTGTGTGTGTGGGGGGGGGTTGCTGTGTGTGTGTGTGGGGGGGGTGCTGTTTGAGTGTGTGTGGATTGCGGTGTGTGCGGGGTTTGCACTGTGTGTGTGGAGGGGGGAGGGTGGTTGCTGTCTGTGTGTATATATGTGTTGCTGTATGTGTGAATGGGTTGCTGTGTGTGTGGCGTGGTTGTATGCATGTATGGTTTGCAGTGTGTGTGTGTGTGTGTGTAGGTTGCTGTATGTGTATGTTGCTCTGTGTGCGTGCGTGCTTGTGGCAGGGTTGCTATATGTGGGGGTGAGGCTGGCGAGGGGTGTTGCTCTGTGTGTGTGTGTGTGTGTGTGTGTGTGTGTGGGTGGGGTTGCTGTTTGAGTGTGTGTGGATTGCTGTGTATGTGTATATGTGTGTTGCTGTATGTGTGTATGGGTTACTCTGTGTGTATGGATGTGTGGGTTGCCCCGTGTGTGTATGTGGATTGCTGCGTGTGTGTGTGTGTGCGCGTGCAGGGCGGGGGGTTGCTGTGTGTATGGATGGGTGTGTGTGTGTGTGTGTAGATTGCTCTGTGTGTGTGTGAGGGGAGGTTTACTGTGTGTGGAGGGATTACTGTGTGTGTGGGGGGGGTTGCTGTGTGTGTTGGGGGGTAGTTGCTGTGTGTGTAGGGGGGTAGTTGCTGTGTGTGTGGGGGGGTAGTTGCTGTGTGTGTGGGGGGGTGGTTGCTGTGTGTGTGGGGGGGTGGTTGCTGTGTGTGTAGGGGGGTGGTTGCTGTGTGTGTGGGGGTGGTTGCTGTGTGTGTGTGGGGTGGTGGTTGCTGTGTGTGTGGAGTGGTGGTTGCTGTGTGTGTGGGGGGGTTGTTGTGTGTGTGGGTGGGGTTGCTGTGTGTGTGTGGGGGGGTGTTGCTGTGTGTTGGGGGGTTGCTGTGTGTATGTGTGGGGGGTGGTTGCTGTGTGTGTGTGTGTGTGTGGGGGGGGTTTGCTGTGTGTGTGTTGGGGTTTGCTGTGTGTGTGTGGGGGTGTTGCTGTGTGTGTGTGGGGGTGCTGTGTGTGCGTGTAGATTGCTGTGTGTGTGGGGGGGTTGCTGTGTGTGTGTGGGGGGGGTTGCTGTGTGTTTGTGTGTGTGGGGGGGGTTGCTGTGTGTGTGTGTGTGTGTGTATGTGTGGATTGCTGTGTGTGTGGGGTTTGCACTGTGTGTGTGGAGGGGGAGGGTGGTTGCTGTGTGTGTATATATATGTGTGTTGCTGTATGTGTGAATGGGTTGCTGTGTGTGTGTGTGTGAGTGTGTGTAGGTTGCTTTATGTGTATGTTGCTCTGTGTGCGTGCGTGCTTGTGGCAGGGTTGCTATATGTGGGGGTGCGGCTGGCAAGGGGTGTTGTCATATGTGGAGTGCTCTGTGTGTGTAGGGTGCTCCGTGTGTATATGATTGTTGCTGTATGTGTGTATGGGTTACTGTGCGTGTGTATGATGTGTGGGTTGCCCCGTGTGTGTATGTGGATTGCTGTGTGTGTGGGGGTTGTTGTGTGTGTGTCTGTGTGTGTGTGCACGAGGGGGGGGGGTTTGCTGTGTGTATGGATGTGTGTGGGGGGGTTGCTGTGTGTGTGGGGGGGTTGCTGTTGTGTGTGGGGGGGTTGCTGTGTGTGTGTGGGGGTTGCTCTGTGTGTGTGGGTGGTTGCGCTGTGTGTGGGGGGGTGTTGCTCTGTGTGGGGGGGTTGCTGTGTGTGTGTGGGAGGGGGTTGCTGTGTGTGGGGGGGTTGCTGTGTGCGTGTGTGTGGGGGGTTGCTGTGTGTGTGTGTGTGTGTGTGTGTGTGGATTGCTGTGTGTGTGGGGTTTGCACTGTGTGTGTGGAGGGGGGAGGGTGGTTGCTGTGTGTGTATATATATATGTGTGTTGCTGTATGTGTGAATGGGTTGTTGTGTGTGTGTGTGTGAGTGTGTGTAGGTTGCTGTATGTGTATGTTGCTCTGTGTGCGTGCGTGCTTGTGGCAGGGTTGCTATATGTGGGGGTGAGGCTGGCAAGGGGTGTTGTCATATGTGGAGTGCTCTGTGTGTGTGGGGTGCTCCGTGTGTATATGTGTGTTGCTGTATGTGTGTATGGGTTACTGTGTGTGTATGATGTGTGGGTTGCCCCGTATGTGTATGTGGATTGCTGCGTGTGTGGGGGTTGTTGTGTGTGTGTGTATGTGTGTGTGTGTGTGTGTGTGTATGTAGATTGCTCTGTGTGTGTGTGTGGGGTGGGTGTTGCTCTGTGTGTGTGTGTGGGGTGGGTGTTGCTCTGTGTGTGGTGTGTGTGTGGGGTGTGTTGCTCAGTGTGTGTGTGGGGTTGCTGTGTCTGTGTGTGTGTGGATTGCTCTGTGTGTGGGGTGGAATTGCTGTGTGTGTGGGGGGGGTTGCTGTGTGTGTGGGGGGTGTTGCTGTGTGTGTGTGCGTGGGTTGCTGTGTGTGTGGGGTGGAGTTGCTGTGTGTGTGTGTGTGGGGGGTTTGTCTGTGTAGCGGGGTTGCACTGTGTGTGCATATGCTGGAGTGTTGCTGTGTGTGTGTGGAGAGTGTTACTGTGTGTGTGGGGGGGGTGGGGGGTGTTGGTGTGGGGGATTGCTGTGGGTGTGGGGGGGTTACTGTGTGTGGGGGAGTTACTGTGCGTGTGTGGGGAGGTTTACTGTGTGTGTCTGGGGATTTTGCTGTGCGTATGTGGGGGGGTTTGCTGTATGTGTCTGGGGGTTTGCTGTGTGTGTGGGGGGAGTGTTGCTGTGTGCGTATGGGGGGGAGTGTTGCTGTGTGTGTATGTGGGGGGGTTGCTGTGTGTGTGGGGGGTTGCTGTGTGTGTGTGTGGGGGGTTACTGTGTGTGTGGGAGGGGTGTTGCTGTGTGTGTGGGGGTTACTGTGTGTGTGTGGGGGGTTACTGTGTGTGTGGGAGGGGTGTTGCTGTGTGTGTGTGGGAGGGATGTTGCTGTGTGTGTGGGGGTTGCTGTGTGTGTGAGGAGGTTTACTGTGTGTGGGGTGGTTTGCTGTGTGTGTGTGTGGGGGGTTGCTGTATGTGTGTGGGGGTTGCTGTGTGTGTGGGGGGTTGCTGTGTGTGTGGGGGTTGCTGTGTGTGGGGGGGTTTGCTGTGTGTGGGGAGGAGTGTTGCTGTGTGTGTGGGAGGGTTGCTGTGTGTGTATGGGGGTTTGCTGTGTGTGGGGGGGTTGCTGTGTGTGTGTGGGGGTGTTTACTGTGTGTATGGGGGTTTGCTGTGTGTGTGTGGAGGGGGTTGCTCTGTGTGTGTGTGTGTGTGTGCGTGTGTGTGTGGGAGGGGTGTTGCTGTGTGTGGGGGGGGTTGCTGTGTGTGGGGTGGTTGCTGTGTGTGTCGGGGGGTTGCTGTGTGTGTGTGGGGGGGGTTGCTGTGTGTGTGTGTGTGGGGGGGTTGCTGTTTGAGTGTGTGTGGATTGCTGTGTGTGTGTGTGTATGTGTGGATTGCGGTGTGTGCGGGGTTTGCACTGTGTGTGGAGGGGGGAGGGTGGTTGCTGTCTGTGTGTATATATGTGTTGCTGTATGTGTGAATGGGTTGCTGTGTGTGTGGGGTGGTTGTATGCACGTATGGTTTGCAGTGTGTGTGTGTGTGTGTGTGTAGGTTGCTGTATGTGTATGTTGCTCTGTGTGCGTGCGTGCTTGTGGCAGGGTTGCTATATGTGGGGGTGAGGCTGGCGAGGGGTGTTGCTCTGTGTGTGTGTGTGTGTGTGGGTGGGGTTGCTGTGTGTGTGTGTGTGGATTGCTGTGTGTGTGTGTGTGTGTTGCTGTATGTGTGTATGGGTTACTCTGTGTGTATGGATGTGTGGGTTGCCCCGTGTGTGTATGTGGATTGCTGTGTGTGTGTGTGTGTGTGTGCGCGTGCAGGGCGGGGGGTTGCTGTGTGTATGGATGGGTGTGTGTGTGTGTAGATTGCTCTGTGTGTGTGTGAGGGGAGGTTTACTGTGTGTGGAGGGATTACTGTGTGTGTGTGGGGGGGTTGCTGTGTGTGTGGGGGGGTAGTTGCTGTGTGTGTAGGGGGGTAGTTGCTGTGTGTGTGGGGGGGTGGTTGCTGTGTAGGGGGGTGGTTGCTGTGTGTGTGTGGGGGGTTGCTGTCTGTGTGGGGGGTGTGGTTGCTGTGTGTGGGGGGTGTGGTTGCTGTGTGTGTGGGGTGGTGGTTGCTATGTGTGTGGGGGGGTTGTTGTGTGTGTGGGCGGGGTTGCTGTGTGTGTGTGGGGGGGTGTTGCTGTGTGTGGGGGGTTGCTGTGTGTATGTGTGGGGGGTGGTTGCTGTGTGTGTGTGTGGGGGGGGATTGTGTGTGTGTTGGGGTTTGCTGTGTGTGTGGGGGATGTTGCTGTGTGTGTGGGGGTGGTGCTGTGTGTGCGTGTAGATTGCTGTGTGTGTGGGGGGGTTGCTGTGTGTGTGTGGGGGAGGTTGCTGTGTGTGTGTGTGTGTGTATGTGTGGATTGCTGTGTGTGTGGGGTTTGCACTGTGTGTGTGGAGGGGGGAGGGTGGTTGCTGTGTGTGTATATATATATGTGTGTTGCTGTATGTGTGAATGGGTTGCTGTGTGTGTGTGTGTGTGTGTGTGAATGTGTGTAGGTTGCTGTATGTGTATGTTGCTCTGTGTGCGTGCGTGCTTGTGGCAGGGTTGCTATATGTGGGGGTGAGGCTGGCAAGGGGTGTTGTCATATGTGGAGTGCTCTGTGTGTGTGGGGTGCTCCGTGTGTATATGTGTGTTGCTGTATGTGTGTATGGGTTACTGTGCGTGTGTATGATGTGTGGGTTGCCCCGTGTGTGTATGTGGATTGCTGTGTGTGTGGGGGTTGTTGTGTGTGTGTCTGTGTGTGTGTGCACGAGGGGGGGGGTTTGCTGTGTGTATGGATGTGTGTGTGGGGGTTACTGTGTGTGTGGGGGGGTTGCTGTTGTGTGTGGGGGGGTTGCTGTGTGTGTGTGGGGGTTGCTCTGTGTGTGTGGGGGGTTGCGCTGTGTGTGGGGGGGTGTTGCTCTGTGTGGGGGGGTTGCTGTGTGTGTGTGTGGGAGGGGGTTGCTGTGTGTGGGGGGGTTGCTGTGTGTGGGGGGGTTGCTGTGAGTGTGTGGGGGAGGTGTTGCTGTGTGTGTGGGGGGGGTTGCTGTGTGTGTGGGGGGGTTGCTGTGTGTGGGGGGGGGTTGCTGTGTGTGGGGGGGTTGCTGTGTGTGTGGGGGGGTTTGCTGTGTGTGGGGGAGTTGTTGTGTGTGGGGGGGTTGCTGTGAGTGTGTGGGGGAGGTGTTGCTGTGTGTGTGGGGGGGTTGCTGAGTGTATGTGTGGGGGGTTGCTGTGTGTTTGTGTGGGGGTGTGTGGTTGCGGTGTGTGTGGGGGGGTTGTTGCTCTGTGTGGGGGGGTGGTTGCTGTGTGTGTGGGGGGGTTTGCTCTGTGTGCGGGGGGGTTTGCTCTGTGTGCGCGTGTGGGGGAGTGGCTGTGTGTGTGGGGGGGATGTTCTGTGTGTGGGAGGTTGCTGTGTGTGGGGGGAGATGTTGCTGTGTGTGTGGGGGGGGTTGCTGTGAGTGGGGGAGGGGAGTGTTGCCCTGTGTGTGTGGGGGTCTTGCTATGTCTGTGTGGGGGGGGAGTGTTGCTGTCTGTAGGGGTGTTGATGTGTGTGTATGTGGGGGGGAGGTAGTGCTGTGTGTGTGTGTGAGGGGCTATGTGTGTTGGGGGGAGGTTGCTGTATGTGGGGGGTTGCTTTGTGTGTCGGGGGTTTGCTATGTGTGTGTGGGGTGGGGGGTTTGCTGTGTGTCTGTGTGTGGTGTTGCTCTGTGTTGGGGGGGTTGCTGTGTGTGTGTGTGGATGTGTGTGGTTGCTGTGTGTGTGGGGGGGTGGGTGCTGTGTGTGTGTGCGGGGGGTTGTTGCTCTGTGTGTGGGGGGGTAACTCTGTGTGGGGGTGTTACTTTGTGTGGGGGGATTGCTCTGTGTATGTGTGAGGGGGGTGTTGCTCTGTGTATGTGTGGTTGCTCTGTCTGTGTAGGGGGTTGCTGTGTGTGTGGGGGAGGTTGCTGTGTGTGGGGGGTAACTCTGTGTGGGGTGTTACATTGTGTGGGGCGTGTTGCTCTTTGTGTATGGGGGGGTTTGCTCTGCGTATGTGTGGTTGCTTTGTCCGTGTAGGGGGTTGCTGTGTGTGTGTGGGGGGGTTGTTGCTCTGTGTGTGTGGGGATTGCTGTGTGTGTGTGTGTGTGTGTGTGTGTGTGGAGGAGGGTGGTTGCTGTGTGTGTGGGGGGGAGTTGCTGTGTGTGTGTGAGGGGGGGATGGTTGCTATGTGTGTGAGGGGGTTTGCTGTGTGTGTGGGGGGGATTGCTGTGTGTGGGGGGGTTGCTGTATGTGGGGGGCTGTGTGTGGGGGTGTTGCTGTGTGTGTTTGGGGGGGTTGCTGTGTGTGGGGGGCTGTGTGTGTGTGGGGGGGTTGCTGTGTGTGTGGGGGGGTTGCTGTATGTGTGGGGGGAGTGTTGCTGTGTGTGTGGGGGGGGTGTTGCTGTGTGTGTGGAGGGGGAGTGTTGCTGTGTGTGTGGGGGGGTGTTGCTGTGTGTATGGGGGGGTGTTGCTGTTTGTGTGGGGAGTGTTGCTGTGTGTGGGGGGGTATTGCTGTGTGTGGGCAGGAGTGTTGCTGTGTGTGTAGGGGGGTGTTGCTGTGTGTGGGGGGAGTGTTGTTGTGTGTGGGGGGGAGTGTTGCTGTGTGTGGGGGGTGTGTTGCTGTGTGTGGGGGGGTGTTGCTGTGTGTGGGGGGCTGTTGCTGTGTGTGTAGGGGGGTGTTGCTGTGTGTGTGGGGGAGTGTTGCTGTGTGTGGGGGGGAGTGTTGCTGTGTTTGGGGGGGTGTGTTGCTGTGTGTGTTGGGGGGGAGTGTTGCTGTGTGTGGGGGGGTTGCTGTGTGTGTGGGGGGAGTGTTGCTGTGTGTGTGGGGGAGTGTTGCTGTATGTGTGGGGGAGTGTTGGTGTATGTATGGGGGGGTGTTGCTTTGTGTGTGGGGGGGAGTGTTGCTGTGTGTGGGGGGGGTGTTGCTGTGTGTGTAGGGGGGTGTTGCTGTGTGTGTGGGGGGAGTGTTGCTGTGTGTGGGGGGGAGTGTTGCTGTGTTTGGGGGTGTGTGTTGCTGTGTGTGTTGGGGGGGAGTGTTGCTGTGTGTGTGGGGGTTGCTGTGTGTGTGGGGGGAGTGTTGCTGTGTGTGGGGGGGAGTGTTGCTGTATGTGTGGGGGAGTGTTGGTGTATGTATGGGGGGTGTTGCTGTGTGTGTGGGGGGGGAGTGTTGCTGTGTGTGTGGGGGGGAGTGTTGCTGTGTGTGTGGGGAGGAGTGTTGCTGTGTGTGGGGCGGTGTTGTTGTGTGTGGGGGGGAGTGTTGCTGTGTGTGGGGGGGTGTTGCTGTTTGTGTGGGGGGGGAGTGTTGCTGTGTGTGTGGGGGGGAGTGTTGCTGTGTGTGTGGGGAGGAGTGTTGCTGTGTGTGGGGCGGTGTTGCTGTGTGTGGGGGGGAGTGTTGCTGTGTGTGGGGGGGTGTTGGTGTATGTATGGGGGGTGTTGCTGTGTGTGTGGGGGGGGAGTGTTGCTGTGTGTGTGGGGGGGAGTGTTGCTGTGTGTGGGGGGAGGAGTGTTGCTGTGTGTGGGGCGGTGTTGCTGTGTGTGGGGGGGAGTGTTGCTGTGTGTGGGGGGGTGTTGCTGTTTGTGTGGGGGGAGTGTTGCTGTGTGTGTGGGGGGTGTTGCTGTGTGTGGGGGGAGTGTTGCGGTGTGTGTGGACGGTTTGCTGTGTGGGGGGGTGTTGCTGTGTGTGTGGGGGGGGAGTGTTGCTCTGTGTGTGTGGGGGAGAGTGTTGCTGTCTGTGGTGGGGGGAGTGTTGCTGTGTGTGTGGGGGGGTGCTGTGTGTGTGGGAGGGGAGTTGCTGTCTGTGTGGGGAGTGTTGCCGTGTGTGTGTGGGGGGGAATGTTGCTGTGTGTGTGGGGGGAGTTGCTGTGTGTGTGGGGGGGGTATTGCTGTTTGTGTGGGGGGAGTGTTGCTGTGTGTGGGGGGGGGTGTGTTGCTGTGCGTGTGTGGGGGGGTGTTGCTGTGTGTGTGGGGGGGAGTGTTGCTGTGTGTGTGGGGGGGAGTGTCGCTGTGTGTGTGTGTGGGGGGTTGCTGTGTGTGTGGGAGGGGAGTTGCTGTCTGTGTGGGGAGTGTTGCTGTGTGTGTGGGGGGAGTATTGCTGTGTGTGGGGGGAGTGTTGTGTGGGGGGGAGTATTGCTGTGTGTTGGGGGGGTGTTGCTGTTTGTGTGGGGGAGTGTTGCTGTGTGTGAATGGGGGGTTGCTGTGTGTGGGGGGGTTGCTGTGTGTGTGGGGGGGAGTGTTGCTGTGTGTGTGGGCGGTTTGCTGTGTGTGGGGGGGGAATGTTGCTGTGTGTGTGTTGGGGGGAGTTGCTGTGTGTGTGTGGGGGTAGTGTTGCTGTGTGTGTTGGGGTTTGCTGTGTGGGGGGGAAGTGTTGTGTGTGTGGGGGGCAGTTTTGCTGTGTGTGTGGGGGGGGTTGCTGTGTGTGTGGGGGGAGTATTGCTGTGTGTGGGAGGAGTGTTGTGTGGGGGGGAGTGTTGCTGTGTGGGGGGGAGGTTTGCTGTGTGTGTGAGGGGGAATGTTGCTGTGTGTGTGTTGGGGGGAGTTGTGTGTGTGTGGGGGGGGTAGTGTTGCTGTGTGTGTGGGGATTTGCTGTGTGGGAGGGTAGTGTTGTTGTGTGGGGGGGGGGAGTGTTGCTGTGTGTGTGTGGGGGGTAGTGTTGCTGTGTGTGTGGGGGTTTGCTGTGTGGGGGGATAGTGTTGTGTGTGGGGGGGGAGTGTTGCTGTTTGTGGGGGGGAGTTTTGCTGTGTGTGTGGGGGGGGGTGTTGCTGTTTGTGTGGGGGGAGTGTTGCTGTGTGTGTGTGGGGGGTGTTGCTGTGTGTGTGGGGGGGTGTTGCTGTTTGTGGGGGAGGAGTGTTGCTGTGTGTGTGGGGGGGAGTGTTGCTGTGTGTGTGGGGGTGTTGCTGTTTGTGGGGGAGGAGTGTTGCTGTGTGTGTGGGGGGGAGTGTTGCTGTGTGTGTGGGGGTGTTGCTGTGTGTGGGGGGGAGTGTTGCTGTGTGTGTGTGGGGGGGTTGCTGTGTGTGTGGGGGGGAGTGTTGCTGTGTGTGTGTGGGGGGGTTGCTATGTGGGGGGGAGTGTTGCTGTGTGTGTGTGGGGGGGTGTTGCTGTGTGTGGGGGGGAGTGTTGCTGTGTGTGTGTGGGGGGTGTTGCTGTGTGGGGGGTGGTGTTGCTGTGTGTGGGGGGGTGTTGCTGTTTGTGTGGGGGGAGTGTTGCTGTGTGTGTGGGGGGGGTTGCTGTCTGTGGGGGTGAGTGTTGCTGTGTGTGGGGAGGGTGTTGCTGTTTGTGTGGGGGGAGTGTTGCTGTGTGTGTTTGGGGGGGTGTTGCTGTGTGGGGGGGTAGTGTTGCTGTGTGTGTGGGGGGGGTTGCTGTGTGTGGGGGGGTAGTGTTGCTGTGTGTGGGTGGGTTGCTGTGTGTGTCGGGGGGTTGCTGTGTGTGTTGGGGGGAGTTGCGGTGTGTGTGTGTTTTGGGGGAGTGTTGCTGTGTGTGTGGGGGGAGTGTTGCTGTGTGTGTGGGGGGGTTGCTGTGTGTGTGTGTGGGGTTGCTGTGTGTGTGGGGAGTGTTGCTGTGTGTGAGGGGGAGTGTTGCTGTGTGTGTGTGGGGGGGAGTGTTGCTGTGTGTGTGTGGGGGGGTGTTGCTGTGTGTGTGGGGGGGTGTTGCTGTGTGTGGGGGAGGAGTGTTGCTGTGTGTGTGGGGGGAGTGTTGCTGTGTGTGTGTGGGGGGGTTGCTGTGTGTGTGGGGAGTGTTGCTGTGTGTGTGTGGGGAGGTGTTGCTGTGTGTGTCGGGGTGGAGTGTTGCTGTGTGTGTGGGGGGGTTGCTGTGTGTGTGGGGGGGAGTTGCTATGTGTGTGTATGGGGGGAGTGTTGCCGTGTGTGTGGGGTTGTTGCTGTGTGTGTGGGGGGAGTGTTGCTGTGGGTGTGGGGGGGGGTTGCTGTGTGTGGGGGTAGTGTTGCTGTGTGTGGGGGGGTGTTGCTGTGTGTGGGGGGGTGTTGCTGTGTGTGTGGGGGTGAGTGTTGCTGTGTGTGTGGGGGGAGTGTTGCTGTGGGTGTGGGGGGAGTGTTGCTGTGTGTGGGGGGAGTGTTGCTGTGGGTGTGGGGGGAGTGTTGCTGTGTGTGTGGGGGGGTGTTGCTGTGTGTGGGGGAGGAGTGTTGCTGTGTGTGTGGGGGGAGTGTTGCTGTGTGTGTGTGGGGGCGTTGCTGTGTGGGGGGGAGTGTTGCTGTGTGTGTGTGGGGAGGTGTTGCTGTGTGTGTGGGGGGGGGAGTGTTGCTGTGTGTGTGGGGGGGTTGCTGTGTGTGTGGGGGGGAGTTGCTATGTGTGTGTATGGGGGGAGTGTTGCCGTGTGTGTGGGGTTGTTGCTGTGTGTGTGGGGGGAATGTTGCTGTGGGTGTGGGGGGGGGGTTGCTGTGTGTGGGGGTAGTGTTGCTGTGTGTGTGGGGGGTGTTGCTGTGTGTGGGGGGGTGTTGCTGTGTGTGTGGGGGTGAGTGTTGCTGTGTGTGTGGGGGGAGTGTTGCTGTGGGTGTGGGGGGAGTGTTGCTGTGTGTGGTGGGAGTGTTGCTGTGGGTGGGGGGGAGTGTTGCTGTGTGTGGGGGGGTTTTGCTGTGTGTGTTTGGGGGTAGTGTTGCTGTGTGTGTTGGGGGGGATTGTTGCTGTGTGTGTGGGGGGAGTGTTGCTGTGGGTGTGGGGGGAGTGTTGCTGTGGGTGTGGGGGGAGTGTTGCTGTGGGTGTGGGGGGGTTGCTGTGTGTGGGGGGGTGTTGCTGTGTGTGTTTGGGGGGAGTGTTGCTGTGTGTGTTTGGGGGGAGTATTGCTGTGTGTGTGGGGAGAGTGTTGCTGTGTGTTTGGGGGGAGTGTTGCTGTGTGCGTGTGGGGGGAGTGTTGCTGTGCGTGTGGGGGGAGTGTTGCTGTGTGTTTGGGGGGAGTATTGCTGTGGGTGTGGGGGGCGTATTGCTGTTTGTGGGGGGGGACTGTTGCCTTTGTGTGGGGGGGGTGTTGCTGTGTGTGTAGGGGGGGGGAGTGTTGCTGCGTGTGTTGGGGGGTGTGTTGCTCTCTGTGGGGGTTGTTGCTCTTTGTGTGTGACTGTGTGTGGGAGGGTGGTGGCTCTGTGCGTGTGAGGAGGGGTTGCTCTGTGTGTTTGGGGGGGGAGGGTTGCTCTGTATGTGTGTCTGTGTGTGGGGGGGTGTTGCTCTGTGTGTGTGGGGGGGTGTTGCTCTGTGTATGTGGCAGGTACATTGCTCTGTGCATGTGTGAGGGGCTGTCTCTGTGTGTGGAGGGGGATTGCTCTGTGTGTGTGTCTGTGTGTGAGGGGGGAGGTGGCTCTGTGTATGTGGGGGGGTGTTGCTCTGTGTGTGTGTCTGTGTAGGAGGTGGGTGGTGGCTCTGTGTGTGTGTGTGTGAGGGTTGCTCTGACTGTGTGTGCGTGGGGGGGTTGCTCTGAGTGTGTTGGGGGGATTGCTTTGTGTGGGGAGGGCTGCTGTGTGTGTGTGTGTGTGTGTGTGTGTGTGTGTGGGGTTGCTCTTTGTGTTGGGGGGTGTTGCTGTCCTCTCTGTGTGTGTGGGGAGGGGTTGCTCTGTGTGTGTGGGGGGGTGGAGAGGTGGCTCTTTGTATGTGTGGGGGGGAGGTGGCTGCATGTGTGTGTGTGGATGGGTTGCTCTGTATGTGTGTGGGGGGGTTTCTCCGTGTGTGTGTCTGTGTGTGTGTGGGGAGGTGGCTCTGTGTATGTGGGATGGTTGCTCTGTGTGTCTGTGAGTGTTGCTCTGTGTGTGTGGGGGATTGTTATGTGTGTGTGTAAATGTGGGTTGCTCTATGGGTTGTTGTGTGCGCGGTGTGGTGGTTGTATGCGTGTATAGGTTGCTGTGTGTAGTGTGTGTGTGTGTGTGTGTAGGGGGGAGCGTTGTGTGTGGTGTGTGATGTGTGGGTTGCCCTGTGTGTGTGTGTGAGTTGCTGTGTGTGTTGCTCTGTCTGTGCGCGCGCTTGTGGCAGGGTTGCTGTGGGGGGGGGGGGAGGTGCTGGGGAGGGGTGTGGCTCTGTGTGTGGATGGCTCTGTGTGTGTGTGTGGGTTGCTGTATGTGGTGTGTGTGTGTGTGTGTGCGCGTGTGTGTGTGTTGCTCTGTCTGTGCACGCGTTTGTGGCAGGGTTGCTGTGGGGGGAGAGGTGCTGGGGAGGGGTGTGGCTCTGTGTGTGTGTGTGTGGGTTGCTGTATGTGGTGTGTGTGTGGGTTGTGTGTGATGTGTGGGTTGCCCTGTGTATGTGTGTGTATGTGGATTGCTGTATGTGTGTGGGGGGGAGGGGGAGTTTGCTCTGTGTATGGATACGTGTGTGGGGGAGGGATTTGCTCTCTGTGTGTGAGGGTTTGCTGTGTGTATGTGGATTGCTCTGTATGTGTGTGTGCGCGTGTGGCTGGGTTGCTGTGTGTGTGTTGGGGGGAAGGGGATTGTTCTGTGTGTGTATGTGGGCTCCTGTGTGTGTGGAGTTGCTCTGTGTGCATGCGTGTGTGCATCTGTGCATGTGGGTTGCTCTATGTGTGTGTGCGCATGTGTGTGGGTTGCTCTGTGTGTGGGTTGTAAGTGTGTGTGCACGTGTGGCTGGGTTGCTGTGTGTGTGTGTAGAGGGAGAGGGTTGTTCTGTGTGTGTATGTGGATTCCTGTGTGTGTGGAGGTTGCTCTGAGTGTGGATTGCTTTGTGTGTGTGGATTGCTTTGTGTGTGTGGATTGCTCTGTGTGTGTGGGTTGCTGTGTGTGTGCGCGCGCGCCTGTGTGTGGGTTGCTCTGTGTGTATGCATGTGTGTGTTCATGTGTTTGGGTTGCTCTGTGTGTGGTTGCTCTTTGTATGTGCGCGCGCGCTTGTGGCAGGGTTGCTGTTTGTGTGTGTGGATTGCTCAGTGTGTAAGTGTGTGGATTTGTGTGTGGATTGCTGTGTGTGTGGGTGGGTGGATTGCTGTGTATGTGTGGATTTGTATGTGTGTGGTTTTGTGTATGGGGGTGTGTGGATTCGTGTATGTGTGGGTGGATTGCTGTGTGTGTGTGTGTGTGTGGGTGGATTGTGTGTGATGTGTGGGTTGCCCTGTATGTATGTGGTTTTGTGTGTGGTTTCTGTGTGGGTGGACTTGTGTGTGGTTTCTGTGTGTGTGTGTGTGTGTTGATTGCTATGTGTGCATGTGTGTGGTTGCTGTCTGTGCACGTATCTAGATTGCTGTGTGTGTGTATGTGGGTTGCTCTGTGTGTATGCGTGTGTGTATGTGGATTGCTGTGTGCGTGTAGATGGTTGTATGTGTGTATGAGTTGCTCTGTGTGTGTGTGGATTGCCTCTGTGTCTGTGTGTGTGTTGCTGTGTGCATGTGGGTTACTGTTTGTTTATGTGTGTGTGTGGGTTGCTGTGTGTGAGTGTGTGTGTGTGTGGAGGGGGGTTGCTGTGTGTGTGGTTGCTGTGTATATGTGGATTGCTGTGCGTGTGTTGCTGTGTGTATGTTTGGTTTGCTCTGTGTGCGTGTGTGTGTGTGGTTGCTGTCTGTGTGTGTATGTGGATTGCTATGTGTGTGTGTTGCTGTGTGTGTGTGTGCGTGGGTAGTTGCTCTGTGTATGTGTAGGGGGTTACTCTGTGTATGGATGCATGTGTGTGTGTTTGTGTGTGTATATGTGGCTGGGTTGCTGTGTGCGTGTGTGTTGGAGGGGAGGGGTGTTGCTCTGTGTGCATGTGGGTTGCTCTGTGTGTGTATGCATGTGCGGATTGCTATGTGTGTGTGCATGTGTGGCTGCGTTGCTGTGTGTGGGAGAGGGGGTTGCTCTGTGTGTATGTGAGTTGATGTGTGTGGGGGGGTTGCTCTATTTGTGTGGGTGTGGTTGCTGTCTGTGTGTGTATTTGGATTGCTGTGTGTGTGTATGTGGGTCGCTTTGCGTGTATGTGTGTGTGTATGTGGATTGCTGTGTGTGTGGGCTGCTCTGACTGTTTGTATGTGGATTGCTCTGTGTGTGTGGGTTGCTGTGTGTGTAGGTAGTTGTAGGTGTGTATGGGTTGCTCTGTGTGTATGGGTTGCTGTGTGTGATGTGTGGGTTGCACTGTGTATGTGTGTGTGGTTTGCTCTGCGTGTGTGTGTGTGTGTGTGTGGGGGGGTGTGTGTATGTGGTTGTATGTGGCTTGCTGTGTGTGTGTGTAGGTTGCTCTGTATGTGTGTGTGTATGTGGATTGCTGTGAGTGTGTAGGTGGTCGTATGTGTGTGTGTGGGTTGCTGTGTGTGTGTGATGTGTGGGTTGCACTGTGTATGTGTGAGTTGCTCTGTGTGTGTGTGGGTTGCTCTGTGTTTGTGTGTAGGCTGCACTGTCTGTGTGTATGTGGATTGCTCTGACTGTGTGTGTCTGTATGTGTGTAGATTGCTCTGTGTGTGTGTGGATTGCTGTGTTCAGGTGTGGGTTGTTCTGTGTGTGTATGTGGATTACTCTAAGTATGTGGATTGCTCTGTGTGTCTGTGGATTGCTCTGTGTGGGGGGGTGTTGCTCTGTGTGTGTGCACGCGTGGAGGTGTTGCTCTGTGAACGGATGTGTGTGTGCATGTATGTGTGCGCATGTGGCTGGGTTGCTGTGTGAGTGTTTGGGGGAAGGGGGATTGCTCTCTGTGTATATGTGGGTTGCTCTGTGTGTGTGAGCAGGGGGAGGGGTTTGCTGTGTGTGGGTGTTGCTCTCTGTGTGTGTGTGTGTGTGTGTGTGTGTGTTGCCGTGTGTGGATTGCTGTGTGTGTGTGTGTGTGTGTTGGCGTGTGGTGTGTGTGTGTGTGGGTTGCCGTGTGTTTGTGTTGCCACGTGTGTGGATTGCTGTGGGTTGGTGTGTGTGTGTGTGTGTGTGTGTGTTGGTGTGTGTGTGTATGAGTTGCTGTGTGTATGCATGTGTGCTTGTGGAAGGGTTGCTGTGTGTGTGGGGGGGAGCTGATGAGGGGTGATGCTCTGTGTGTGGATTGCTATATGTGTGCAGGTTGCTGTGTGTGGTGTGTGTGGGTTGTTGTGTGTGTGGGTTGATGTGTGTTGTGTGTGTGGGTTGCTGTGTGTGGTGTGTGTGTGTGAGGTGTTGCTGTGTGTGGTGTGTGTGGGGTGTTGCTGTGTGTGGTGGGGGGGTTGCTGTGTCTGGTGAGTGTGAGGGGATTGTTGTGTGTGGTGTGTGTGTGTGGACGTTGCTGTGTGTGGTGCATGTGGAGGGGTTGCAGTGCATGTGTGGGTGTTGCTGTGTGTGGTGTGGGTGTGTGTGTGAGGGGTGTTGCTGTGTGTGGTGTGTGAGGGGTGTTGCTGTGTGTGGTGTGTGTGGGGTGTTGCTGTGTGTAGTGTGTGTGGGGGTTGCTGTGTGTGGTGTGTGTGGTGTGTGTGTGGGGGTTGCTGTGTGTGGTGTGTGTGTGGGGGTTGCTGTGTGTGGTGTGTGAGGAGGGGGGTTGCTGTGTGTCAAGTGTGTGTGGGGGTTGCTGTGTGTGGTGTGTGTGTGGGGGTTGCTGTGTGGTGTGTGTGTGGGTGTTGCTGTGTGTGGTACGTGTGTGGGTGTTGCTGTGTGTGGTGAGTGTGTGGGGGTTGCTGTGTGTGGTGCGTGTGTGGGGGTGGGGGTTGCTGTGTGTGGTGCGTGTGTGGGTGTTGCTGTGTGTGGTGTGTGTGGGGGTTGCTGTGTGTGGTGTGTCTGAGGGGGGTTGCTGGGTGTGGTGTGTGTGTGGGTGTTGCTGTGTGTGGTGTGTGTGGGGGTTGCTGTGTGTGGTGCGTGTGGGGGGGGTGTTGCTGTGTGTGGTGTGTGTGTGGGGGTTGCTGTGTGTAGTGTGTGTGTGGGGGTTGCTGTGTGGTTTGTGTGGGTGTTGTTGTGTGTGGTGTGTGTGTGGGTGTTGCTGTGTGTAGTGTGTGTGTGGGTGTTGCTGTGTGTAGTGTGTGTGTGGGTGTTGCTGTGTGTGGTGCGTGTGGGGGGGGGGTTGCTGTGTGTGGTGCATGTGGAGGGGTTGCTGTGTGTGGTGTGTGTTTGGGGGTTGCTGTGTGTAGTGTGTGTGTGGGTGTTGCTGTGTGTGGTGTGTGTGTGGGGATTGCCGTGTGTCTGTGTGGGGGGTTGCTGTGTGTGGGGGGGGTTGCTGTGTGTGGTGTGTGTGTGTGAGGGTTGCTGTGTGTGTGTGTGTGTGTGGGGGGGGGGGGGTTGCTGTGTGGGGTGTTGCTGTGTGTGGTGCGTGTGTGGGGGTTGCTGTGTGTGGTGAGTGTGTGTGGGGGTTGCTGTGTGTAGTGTGTGTGTGGGTGTTGCTGTGTGTAGTGTGTGTGTGGGGGTTGCTGTGTGGTTTGTGTGGGTGTTGCTGTGTGTGGTGTGTGTGTGGGTGTTGCTGTGTATAGTGTGTGTGTGGGTGTTGCTGTGAGTGGTGCGTGTGGGGGGGGTTGCTGTGTGTGGTGCATGTGGAGGGGTTGCTGTGTGTGGTGTGTGTTTGGGGGTTGCTGTGTGTGGTGTGTGTGTGGGTGTTGCTGTGTGTGGTGTGTGTGTGGGGATTGCCGTGTGTGTGTGTGGGGGGGTTTGCTGTGTGTGGGGGGGTTTGCTGTGTGTGGTGTGTGTGTGTGAGGGTTGCTGTGTGTGTGTGTGGGGGTGGGGTTGCTGTGTGTGGTGTGTGTGTGGGTGTTGCTCTGTGTGGTGTGTGTGTGGGTGTTGCTGTGTGTGGTGTGTGTGTGGGGATTGCCGTGTGTGTGTGTGGGGGGGTTTGCTGTGTGTGGGGGGGTTTGCTGTGTGTGGTGTGTGTGTGTGAGGGTTGCTGTGTGTGTGTGTGGGGGGGGGTTGCTGTGTGTGGTGTGTGGGGGGGGTTGCTGTGTGGGGTGTTGCTGTGTGTGGTGTGTGTGTGGGGTCTTGTTGTGTGTAGTGTGTGTGTGGGGGGGGGTTGCTGTGTGTGGTGTGTGGGGGGGTGTTGCTGTGTGTGGTGTGTGGGGGGGGTTGCTGTGTGTGGTGTGTGAGTGTGGGGGGTGTTGCTGTGTGTGGTGAGTGTGTGGGGGGTTGCTGTGTGGGGGGGGTTGCTGTGTGTGGTGTGTGGGGGTGGTTGCTGTGTGTGTGTGGGGGTTGCTGTGTGTGGTGTGTGTGTGGGGTGTTGCTGTGTGTAGTGTGTGTGTGGGTGTTGCTGTGTGTGGTGTGTGGGGGGGGTTGCTGTGTGGGGGTTGCTGTGTGTGGTGGGTGTGTGTGGGGGTTGCTGTCTGTAGTGTGTGTGAGGGGGTTGCTGTGTGGTGTGTGTGTGGTGTGTGTGTGGGTGTTGCTGTGTGTGGTGTGTGTGGGTGTTGCTGTGTGTGGTGTGTGTGTGGGTGTTGCTGTGTGTGGTGTGTGGGGGAGGTTGCTGTGTGGGGGTTGCTGTGTGTGGTGAGTGTGTGTGGGGGTTGCTGTCTGTAGTGTGTGTGTGGGGGTTGCTGTGTGGTGTGTGTGTGGTGCGTGTGTGGAGGTTGCTGTGTGTGCAGTGTGTGGGGGTTGCTGTGTGTGCTGTGTGTGGTGGTTGCTGTGTGTGCTGTGTGTGGAGGGGGGTTGCTGTGTGTCGAGTGTGTGGGGGTGTTGCTGTGTGTGGTGAGTGTGTGGGGGTTGCTGTGTGTGGTGTGTGTGTGGGGGTTGCTGTGTGGTGTGGGTGTTGCTGTGTGTGGGGGTTGCTGTGTGTGTGGCGGGGTTGCTGTGTGTGGTGTGTGTGGGGGTTGCTCTGTGTGTGGGGTTTGCTGCATGTGGAGGGTTGCTGTGTGTGTGGGGGTTGCTGTCTGTGGTGAGTGTGTGGGGGTTGCTGTGTGTGCTGTGTGTGGGGGTTGCTGTGTGTGGTGTGTGTGGGGGTTGCTGTGTGTGCTGTGTGTGGAGGGGGGGTTGCTGTGTGTGGTGAGTGTGTGTGGGGGTTGCTGTGTGTGGTGTGTGTGTGGGGGTTGCTGTGTTGTGTGTGGTGTGTGTGTTGCTGTGTGTGTGGGGGGGGTGGTGGTGTGTGTGTGGGTGTTGCTGTGTGTAGTGTGTGTGGGGGGGTTGCTGTGTGTGGTGAGTGTGTGTTGGGGGGTTGCTGTGTGTAGTGTGTGTGTGGGGGTTGCTGTGTGTGATGCGTGTGTGGGGTTGCTGTGTGTGGGGGTTGCTGCGTGTAGTGTGTGTGTGTGTGTTGCTCTGTGTGGTGCGTGTGTGTGGTGAGTGTGTGGGGGTGGGGGATGCTGTGTGTGCTGTGTGTGGAGGGGGGTTGCTGTGTGTCGAGTGTGTGGGGGTGTTGCTGTGTGTGGTGAGTGTGTATGGGGGTTGCTGTGTGTGGTGTGTGTGTGGGGGTTGCTGTGTGGTGTATGGTGTGGGTGTTGCTGTGTGTGTGTGTGTGTCGGGGGGGTGTTGCTGTGTGTGGTGTGTGTGTGTGGGTTGCTGTGTGTAGTGTGTGTGTGTGGGTGTAGCTCTGTGTGGTGCGTGTGTGGGGGTTGCTGTGTGTGGTGAGTGTGTGGGGGTTGCTGTGTGTGGTGCGTGTGTGGGTTGCTATGTGTGGTGCGTGTGAGGGGGGTTGCTGTGTGTGGTGTGTGTGGGTGTTGCTGTGTGTGTTGTGTGTGGCGGTTGCTGTATGTGGTGCGTGTGGGGGGGCGTTGCTGTGTGTGGTGCATGTGGAGGTGTTGCAGTGCATGTGTGGGTGTTGCTGTGTGTGGTGAGTGTGTGGGGGTTGCTGTGTGTGGTGCGTGTGTGGGGGTGGTTGCTGTGTGTGGTGCGTGTGTGGGGGTTGCTGTGTGTGTGTGTGGGGGGGTTGCTGTGTGTGGTGAGTGTAGGGGTTACTGTGTGCGTGGGGCGTGGTGTGTGTGGTGTGTGTGTGGGGGTTGCTGTGTGTGTGTGGGGGGGTTGCTGTGTGTGGTGCGTGTGTGGGGGTGGGGTGATGCTGTGTGTGGTGAGTGTGTGTGGGGGTTGCTGTGTGTGGTGTGTGTGTGGGGGGGTTGCTGTGTGTGGTGTGTGTGGGTGTTGCTGTGTGTGATGCGTGTGTGGGGGTTGCTGTGTGTAGTGTGTGTGTGGGGGTTGCTGTGTGTGGGGGTTGCTGTGTGTGGCATGTGTGTGTGGGGTGTTGCTGTGTGTAGTGTGGGGTGTTGCTGTGTGTAGTGTGTGTGTGGGGTGTTGCTGTGTGTAGTGTGTGTGGGGGGGTTGCTGTGTGTGGTGTGTGTGTGGGGGTTGCTGTGTGTGTTGGGGTTGCTGTGTGTGGTGTGTGTGTGGGGGTTGCTGTGTGTGGTGAGTGTGTGGGGGTTGCTGTGTGTGGTGCGTGTGTGGGGGTGGGGGTTGCTGTGTGTGGTGCGTGTGTGGGGGTGGGTGTTGCTGTGTGTGGTGTGTGTTGGGGTTGCTGTGTGTGGTGTGTGTGAGGGGGGTGTGCTGTGTGTGGTGTGTGTGTGGGTGTTGCTGTGTGTGGTGGTGTGTGGGGGTTGCTGTGTGTGGTGCTGTGGGGGGGGTGTTGCTGTGTGTGGTGCGTGTGGGGGGGTTGCTGTGTGTGGTGTGTGTGGGGGTGTTGCTGTGTGTGGTGTGTGTGGGGGTTGCTGTGTGTGGTGCTGTGTGTGGGTGTTGCTGTGTGTGGGGGCTGCTGTGTGTGGTGCGTGTGAGGGGGGGTTGCTGTGTGTGGTGTGTGTGGGGGTTGCTGTGTGTGGTGTGTGTGGGGGTTGCTGTGTGTGGTGCGTGTGGGGTGGGTTGCTGTGTGTGGGTGTTGCTGTGTGTGGTGTGTGTGGGGGTTGCTGTGTGTGGTGTGCGTGGGGAGGGTTGCTGTGTGTGGTGCATGTGGAGGGGTTGCAGTGCATGTGTGGGTGTTGCTGTGTGTGGTGTGTGTGGGGGTTGCTGTGTGTGGTGCGTGTGTGTGGGCGTTGCTGTGTGTGGTGCATGTGGAGGGGTTGCAGTGCAATTGTGGGTGTTGCTGTGTGTGGTGTGTGTTTGGGGGTTGCTCTGTGTGGTGTGTGTGTGTGGGTTGCTGTGTGGGGGCTGCTGTGTGTGGGGGTTGCTGTGTGTAGTGTGTGTGTGGGTGTTGCTCTGTGTGGTGCGTGTGTGTGGGTTGCTGTGTGTGGTGAGTGTGTGGGGGTTGCTGTGTGTGTGGGTGTTGCTGTGTGTGGTGTGTGTGTGGGTGTTGCTGTGTGTGGTGCGTGTGTGGGGGTTGCTGCGTTTGGTATGTGTGGGGGTTGCTGTGTGTGCTGTGTGTGGAGGGGGGTTGCTGTGTGTCGAGTGTGTGGGGGTGTTGCTGTGTGTGGTGAGTGTGTATGGGGGTTGCTATGTGTGGTGTGTGTGTGGGGGTTGCTGTGTGGTGTATGGTGTGGATGTTGCTGTGTGTGTGTGTGTGTCGGGGGGGTGTTGCTGTGTGTGGTGTGTGTGTGTGGGTTGCTGTGTGTGGTGCGTGTGTGGGGGTTGCTGTGTGTGGTGCGTGTGTGGGGTTGCTGTGTGGTGTGTGTGGGGGTTGCTGTGTGTGGTGCGTGTGTTGGGGTGGTTGCTGTGTGTGGTGCGTGTGTGGGGGTTGCTGTGTGTGTGGGGGGGTTGCTGTGTGTGGTGAGTGTAGGGGTTACTGTGTGTGTGGGGGGTGGTGTGTGTGGTGTGTGTGTGGGGGTTGCTGTGTGTGGTGCGTGTGTGTGGGTGGGGTTGCTGTGTGGTGGGTGCTTGTGTGTGTGTGGTGGGTGTGCTGTGTGTGGTGTGTGTGGTGGGTGGTTGTGTGTGGTGGGTGCGTGTGTGTGTGTGTGGTGGGTGCGTGTGTGTGTGTGGTGGGTGCTGTGTGTGTGTGTGTGGTGGGTGCGTGTGTGTGGTGTGTGGGTGCTTGTGTGTGTGTGTGGTGTGGGTGCTTGTGTGTGTGTGTGTGGTGGGTGCTGTGTGGTGTGTGTGTGGTGGGTGCTTTGTGTGTGTGTGGTGGGTGCGTGTGTGTGTGTGTGGTGGGTGGTTGTGTGTGTGTGGTGTGTGTGTGGTGGGTGCTTGTGTGTGTGTGGGGGGTGCTTGTGTGTGTGTGTGTGGTGGGTGCGTGTGTGTGTGTGGTGGTTGCTTGTGTGTGTGTGGTGGGTGATTGTGTGTGTGTGGTGGGTGTGTGTGGGGTGGGTGCTTGTGTGTGTGTGGTGGGTGCTGCTGTGTGTGGTGTGTGTGGGGGTTGCTGTGTGTGGTGGCTGCTGTGTGTGGTGCGTGTGAGGGGGGTTGCTGTGTGTGGTGTGTGTGTGGGGGTTGCTGTGTGTGGTGTGTGTGGGGGTTGCTGTGTGTGGTGCGTGTGGGGGGGGTTGCTGTGTGTGGTGTGTGTGGGTGTTGCTGTGTGTGGTGTGTGTGGGTGTTGCTGTGTGTGGTGTGTTTGAGGGTTGCTGTGTGTGGTGCTGTGTGTGGGTGTTGCTGTGTGTGGGGGCTGCTGTGTGTGGTGCGTGTGAGGGGGGTTGCTGTGTGTGGTGTGTGTGTGGGAGTTGCTGTGTGTGGTGTGTGTGGGATTTGCTGTGTGTGGTGTGTGTGGGGGTTGCTGTGTGTGGTGCGTGTGGGGGGGGTTGCTGTGTGTGGTGTGTGTGTGGGTGTTGCTGTGTGTGGTGTGTGTGGGGGTTGCTGTGTGTGGTGCGTGTGGGGGGGGGTTGCTGTGTGTGGTGCATGTGGAGGGGTTGCAGTGCATGTGTTTGTGTTGCTGTGTGTGGTGTGTGTTTGGGGGTTTCTCTGTGTGGTGTGTCTGGGGGGGGTTGCTGGGTGTTGTGTGTGTGGGGTGTTGCTGTGTGTGGTGTGTGTTTGGGGGTTTCTCTGTGTGGTGTGTGTGTGTGGGTTGCTGTGTGTGGTGTGTGTGTGGGTGTTGCTGTGTGTGGTGTGTGTGGGGGTTGCTGTGTGTGGTGTGCGTGGGGGGGGTTGCTGTGTGTGGTGCATGTGGAGGGGTTGCAGTGCAATTGTGGGTGTTGCTGTGTGTGGTGTGTGTTTGGGGGTTGCTCTGTGTGGTGTGTGTGTGTGGGTTGCTGTGTGTGGCGTGTGTGGGGGGTTGCTGTGCATGTGTGGGTGTTGCTGTGTGTGTGGGGGTGTTGCTGTGTGTGGGGGTGTTGCTGTGTGTGGCGTGTGTGTGGGGGTTGCTGTGTGTGGTGAGTGTATGGGTGTTGCTGTGTGTGTTGGGGGGTTGCTGTGTGTGGTGAGTGTGTGTGGGGGTTGCTGTGTGTAGTGTGTGTGGGCGTTGCTGTGTGTATTTGTGTGGGGGTTGCTGTGTGTAGTGTGTGTGGGTGTTACTGTGTGTGGTGCGTGTGTGGGGGCTGCTGTGTGTGGGGGTTGCTGTGTGTAGTGTGTGTGGGTGTTACTGTGTGTGGTGCGTGTGTGGGGGCTGCTGTGTGTGGGTGTTGCTCTGTGTGGTGCGTGTGTGTGGGTTGCTGTGTGTGGTGCGTGTGTGTGGTTTGCTGTGTGTGGTGAGTGTGTGGGGGTTGCTGTGTGTGGTGAGTGTGTGGGGGTGGGGGTTGCTGTGTGTGGTGAGTGTTGCTGTGTGTGGTGTGTGTGTGGGTGTTGCTGTGTGTGGTGCGTGTGTGGGGGTTGCTGTGTGTGGTGCGTGTGTGGGGGTTGCTGCGTTTGGTATGTGTGGGGGTTGCTGTGTGTGCTGTGTGTGGAGGGGGGTTGCTGTGTGTCGAGTGTGTGGGGGTGTTGCTGTGTGTGGTGAGTGTGTATGGGGGTTGCTATGTGTGGTGTGTGTGTGGGGGTTGCTGTGTGTTGTATGGTGTGGGTGTTGCTGTGTGTGTGTGTGTGTCGGGGGGGTGTTGCTGTGTGTGGTGTGTGTGTGGGTTGCTGTGTGTAGTGTGTGTGGGTGTAGCTCTGTGTGGTGCGTGTGTGGGGGTTGCTGTGTGTGGTGAGTGTGTGGGGGTTGCTGTGTGTGGTGCGTGTGTTGGGGTGGTTGCTGTGTGTGGTGCGTGTGTTGGGGTGGTTGCTGTGTGTGGTGCGTGTGTGGGGGTTGCTGTGTGTGTGTGTGGGGGGGTTGCTGTGTGTGGTGAGTGTAGGGGTTACTGTGTGTGTGGGGGGTGGTGTGTGTGGTGTGTGTGTGGGGGTTGCTGTGTGTGGTGAGTGTAGGGGTTACTGTGTGTGTGGGGGTTGCTGTGTGTGTGGGGGGGGGTTGCTGTGTGTGGTGCGTGTGTGGGGGTGGGGTGTTGCTGTGTGTGGTGAGTGTGTGTGGGGGTTGCTGTGTGTGGTGTGTGTGTGGGGGGGTTGCTGTGTGGTATGTGTGTGGGTGTTGCTGTGTGTGTGTGTGGGGGGGGTTGCTGTGTGTGGTGTGTGTGTGGGTGTTGCTGTGTGTGATGCGTGTGTGGGGGTTGATGTGTGTAATGTGTGTGTGGGGGTTGCTGTGTGTGGGGGTTGCTGTGTGTGGCATGTGTGTGTGTATGTGTGTGTGCGTGTGGGGGGGGTTGCTGTGTGTGTGTGGGGTGTTGCTGTGTGTGGTGCGTGTGTGGGGGTTGCTGTGTGTGTGTGTGGGGGGGTTGCTGTGTGTGGTGAGTGTAGGGGTTACTGTGTGTGTGGGGGGGTGGCTGTGTGTGGTGTGTGTGTGGGTGTTGCTGTGTGTGGTGTGTGTGGGTGTTGCTGTGTGTGGTGCATGTGGGGGGGAGTGTTGCTGTGTGTGGTGCGTGTGTGGGGGTTGCTGTGTGTGGTGTGTGGGGGGTTGCTGTGTGTAGTGTGTGTGTGGGGGTTGCTGTGTGGTTTGTGTGGGGGTTGCTGTGTGTAGTGTGTGTGTGGGTGTTGCTCTGTGTGGTGCGTGTGTGGGGGTTGCTGTGTGTGGTGAGTGTGTGGGTGTTGCTGTGTGTGGTGCGTGTGTGGGGGTGGGGGTTGCTGTTTGTGGTGCTGTGTGTGGGTGTTGCTGTGTGTGGGGGTTGCTGTGTGTGGTGCGTGTGAGGGGGGGTTGCTGTGTGTGGTGTGTGTGTGGGGGTTGCTGTGTGTGGTGTGTGTGGGGGTTGCTGTGTGTGGTGTGTATGTGGGTGTTGCTGTGTGTGGTGTGTGTGGGGGTTGCTGTGTGTGGGGGCTGCTGTGTGTGGTGCGTGTGAGGGGGGTTGCTGTGTGTGGTGTGTGTGTGGGGGTTGCTGTGTGTGGTGTGTGTTGGGGTTGCTGTGTGTGGTGCGTGTGGGGGGGTTTGCTGTGTGTGGTGTGTGTGTGGGTGTTGCTGTGTGTGTGTGTGTGGGGGGGGGTTGCTGTGTGTGTGGGGGTTGCTGTGTGTGTGTGGTGGGGGGTTGCTGTGTGTAGTGTGTGTTGGGGGGTTGCTGTGTGTGGTGAGTGTGTGTGGGTGTTGCTGTGTGTAGTGTGTGTGGGTGTTACTGTGTGTGGTGCGTGTGTGGGGGCTGCTGTGTGTGGGGGTTGCTCTGTGTGTAGTGTGTGTGTGGGTGTTGCTCTGTGTGGTGCGTGTGTGGGGGTTGCTGTGTGTGGTGAGTGTGTGGGGGTGGGGGTTGCTGTGTGTGGTGAGTGTGTGGGGGGGTTGCTGTGTGTGTGGGTGTTGCTGTGTGTGGTGTGTGTGTGGGTGTTGCTGTGTGTGGTGCGTGTGTGGGGGTTGCTGCGTTTGGTATGTGTGGGGGTTGCTGTGTGTGCTGTGTGTGGAGGGGGGTTGCTGTGTGTCGAGTGTGTGGGGGTGTTGCTGTGTGTGGTGAGTGTGTATGGGGGTTGCTATGTGTGGTGTGTGTGTGGGGGTTGCTGTGTGGTGTAAGGTGTGGGTGTTGCTGTGTGTGTGTGTGTGTCGGGGGGGTGTTGCTGTGTGTGGTGCGTGTGTTGGGGTGGTTGCTGTGTGTGGTGCGTGTGTTGGGGTGGTTGCTGTGTGTGGTGAGTGTAGGGGTTACTGTGTGTGTGGGGGGTGGTGTGTGTGGTGTGTGTGTGGGGGGTTGTTGTGTGTGGTGCGTGTGTGGGGGTGGGTGTTGCTGTGTGTGGTGCGTGTGTGGGGGTGGGTGTTGCTGTGTGTGGTGTGTGTGGGGGTTGCTGTGTGTGGTGCGTGTGAGGGGGTGGCTGTGTGTGGTGTGTGTGTGGGTGTTGCTGTGTGTGGTATGTGTGGGTGTTGCTGTGTGTGGTATGTGTGGGTGTTGCTGTGTGTGGTGCATGTGGGGGGGAGTGTTGCTGTGTGTGGTGCGTGTGTGGGGGTTGCTGTGTGTGGTGTGTGGGGGGGTTGCTGTGTGTAGTGTGTGTGTGGGGGTTGCTGTGTGTGGTGTGTGTGTGGGGGTTGCTGTGTGTAGTGTGTGTGTGGGTGTTGCTCTGTGTGGTGCGTGTGTGGGGGTTGCTGTGTGTGGTGAGTGTGTGGGTGTTGCTGTGTGTGGTGTGTGTGGGGATTGCTGTGTGTGGTGCGTGTGGGGGGGGGTTGCTGTGTGTGGTGTGTATGTGGGTGTTGCTGTGTGTGGTGTGTGTGGGGGGGGTTGCTGTGTGTGGTGTGTATGTGGGTGTTGCTGTGTGTGGTGTGTGTTGGGGTTGCTGTGTGTGGTGGCTGCTGTGTGTGGTGCGTGTGAGGGGGGTTGCTGTGTGTGGTGTGTGTGGGGGTTGCTGTGTGTGGTGCGTGTGGGGGGTGTTGCTGTGTGTGGTGTGTGTGTGGGTGTTGCTGTGTGTGGTGTGTGTGGGTGTTGCTGTGTGTGGTGTGTTTGAGGGTTGCTGTGTGTGATGCTGTATGTGGGTGTTGCTGTGTGTGGGTGTTGCTGTGTGTGGGGGCTGCTGTGTGTGGTGCGTGTGAGGGGGGTTGCTGTGTGTGGTGTGTGTGTGGGAGTTGCTGTGTGTGGTGTGTGTGGGAGTTGCTGTGTGTGGTGTGTGTGGGGGTTGCTGTGTGTGGTGCGTGTGGGGGGGGTTGCTGTGTGTGGTGTGTGTGGGTGTTGCTGTGTGTGGTGTGTGTGGGGGTTGCTGTGTGTGGTGCTTGTGGGGGGGGTTGCTGTGTGTGGTGCATGTGGAGGGGTTGCAGTGCATGTGTGGGTGTTGCTGTGTGTGGTGTGTGTTTGGGGGTTTCTCTGTGTGGTGTGTGTGGGGGGGGTTGCTGGGTGTTGTGTGTGTGTGGGGTGTTGCTGTGTGTAGTGTGTGTGTGGGTTGCTTTGTGGTGTGTGTGTGTGGGTTGCTGTGTGTGGTGTGTGTGTGTGAGGGTTGCTGTGTGTGTGTGTGGGGGGGGGGTTGCTGTGTGTGTGGGGGTTGCTGTGTGTGGTGAGTGTATGAGTGTTGCTGTGTGTGTGTGGGTGTTGCTGTGTGTGTGGGGATTGCTTTGTGTGTGTGGGGGGGGTTGCTGTGTGTGGGGGGTTGCTGTGTGTGGTGTTTGTGTGGGGGGGTTGCTGTTTGTGTGTGTGTGGGGGTTGCTGTGTGTGTGTGGGGGGGTTGCTGTGAGTGGCGTGTGTGTGGGGGGGGTTGCTGTGTGTGGTGTGTGTGTGTGTGGGGGTTGCTGTGTGTGGTGTGGTGTGTGGGGAGGGTTGCTGTGTGTGGTGTGGGGAGGGTTGCTTTGTGTGGTGTGGGGGGGGGTTGCTGTGTGTGGTGTGTGTGTGGGGGTTGCGGTGTGTGTGTGTTACTGTGTGTGGTGTGTGTGTGGGGGTTGCTGTATGTGGTGAGTGTGTGGGGGTTTCTGTGTGTGGTGTCTGTGGTGTGTGTGAGGGTTGCTGTGTGTGGTGTGTTTGGGGGTTTGCTGTGTGTGGGGGGGGCTGCTGTGTGTGTGGTGTGTGTGTGTGGGGGTTGCTGTATGTGGTGTGTGTGTGTGAGGGTTGCTGTGTATGGTGAGTTTGTGTGGGGGTTGCTGTGTGTGCTGTGTTTGTGGGGATTGCTGTGTGTGGTGTGTGTGTGAGGGTTGCTGTGTGTGTGGGGGGTTGCTGTGTGTAGAGATTGCTGTGTGTGGTGTGTGTGGGGATTGCTGTGTGTGGTGTGTGTGTGTTTGGGGGTTGCTGTGTGTGTGAGAGAGATTCTGTGTGTGGTATGTGTGTGTGTGTGGGAATTGCTGTGTGTGGTGAGTGTGTTTGGGGGTTGCTGTGTGTGGTGTGTGTGGGGGGTGGTTGCTGTGTGTGTGGTGTGTGTGGGGGTTGCTGTGTATGGTGTGTATGTGGGGTTTTGCTATGTGTTAGGGGGTTGCTGTGTGTGGTGCGTGTGTGTGGGGGTTGATATGTGTGCTGTGTGTGTGGGGGTTGCTGTGTGGGTGGGATTGCTGTTTGTGGTGTGTGTGTGGGTGTTGCTGTGTGTGGTGAGTGTGTGGGGGGGGGTCGCTGTGTGTGGTGAGTGTGTGGAGGGTTGCTGTGTGTGGTGAGTGTGTGGATTGCTTTGTCTTGTATGCAGCGTGCTGTGTATGTGTGTGTTTGCCTGTGGGTTGTTCTGTGCATGTGTGGGTTGGTGTGTGTGTGGAGGTTGCTCTGTGTGGGGACGATTGCTGTGTTTCATGCTTGATGTGTGAGTTGTTCTGTGTGTGTGTGTGTGTGCATGTGAACTGCTCTGTGTGTGTATGGATTTCTTTGTGTTCTATGTGGACTGCTGTGTGTATTTGCGGCGTGCTGTGTGTGAGAGAGAGTTGCTGAATTTGATGTGTGACGTGTGGGTTGGTGTGTGTGTGTGTGTGTGGTTGCTGTCTGTGTGCATATCTGGATTGTTCTGTGTGTGTGGTTTGCTCTGTGTATATGTATGTCTGTGTGTGTATGTGGATTGCTGTGTGTGTAGATGGTTGTATGTGTGTATGGGTTGTATCTCTTCACCCTGGAGGCACCCTGCCTCTATTCCTGATGAAGGGCTTTTGCACGAAACATTGATTTTCCGGCTTCTCAGATGCTGCCTGACCTGCTGTGCTTTTTTAGCATCACTCTAATCTAGACTGCGTGTGTGCGGATTGCCGTGTGTGTGTGGGTTGCTGTGTGTGTGGGTTGCTCTGTGTGTGGGGGTTGCTGTGTGGGTTGCTGTGAGTGTGTGGGTTTCTCTGTGTATTGCTGAGTATGTGTATTGCTGTGTGTGTGTGTAGTGTGTGTGTATGTGGGTTGCTCTGTGTGCGTGGGTGTGTGTGGGTTGCTGTGTGTCTGTGTGTGTGGGTTGCTCTGTGTGTATGCGTGTCTGTGTGTGTATGTGGATTGCTGTGTGTGTAGGTGGTTGTATGGGTTGCTGTGATGTGTGTGTGGGGGGGGTTGCTGTGTTTGATGTGTGTGTGTTGCTCTGTGTGTGTGTGGGGGTTGCTGTGTGTGTGTGTGTATGTATGTATGTGGGTTGCTTTGTGTGTGTGTGGGTGTGTGGGCTGCTCTGTGTGTGTGTGCGTGGGTTGCTCTGTGTGCAAGTGGGATGCTGTGTGTGTGGGTTGCTCTGTGTGTATGCGTGTCTGTGTGTGTATGTGGATTGCTGTGTGTGTGTAGGTGTTTGTATGTGTATATGGGTTGCTGTGATGTGTGTGTGTGGGGGGGCGTTGCTGTGTTTGATTGTGTGTTGCTCTGTGTGTGGGGGGGGTTGCTGTGTGTGTAGGTATGTGGGTTGCTTTGTGTGTGTGTGGGTGTGTGGGCTGCTGTGTGTGTGTGTGTGTGTGTGTGTGTATTGCTCTGTGTGTGTATGTATTGCTCTGTGTGCGTGTATGTATGTATGTGTGCAAGTGGTTGCTGCGTATGTGTGTGGATTGCTCTGTGTGTGTGTGCGTGGATTGCTCTGTGTGTGTGTGCGTGGGTTGCTCTGTGTGTGTGTGTGTGTGTGTGTGGTTGGGGGGGAGGCAGTGTGGGTTGGTGGTAACCCAGAGACAAAAGGCAGCTGTATTTATTATTTAAAGGGACATTAAGATGGTTGTTGCAGGATCCGGGGAGCTAGCAGACAAATCTGGATGAGGAAAAGGGCCCACATTATGTTCCAGGTGACAAAGCAGCAATTTACTGGAGATAGCAGCTTGCTTTTTATATGGAGAAAGGACCAAAAGCAGAGAGCAGGCTCTGGAACAGTCAGTGTCTAATGACTAATGGGATAGGGTGAAACAAGCACTGTGATTGGATGTCTTAATGAGCACATTTGGCACAGAGTTTAGGCTGTAGCTCTCCCCTTGACCTTTGGTCTTTATCGACCAATCTGACACTTCATTTTTCACATTCTTCCAATTATCGCTTAGCTAAAGGGTCGCCCTATCCCCATTCACTTCTCCCCTCTTTATGGAAAGCTTGGAAGCAGCTGAAATTAAACCACCAAAACCAAAACTCTTTGTGTGTAAAACTAGCAATTGAAGGTTTGAAGGTGAAATCTGAAACTGTTGTGTCCCAGTTTTCACAAACTTGAACCTTATCAAACAAGGGAATGATCAGTCCTGTGTGTAATACTTATAAACTATATCTTTTTATTGATTAGACCAGAAACAGAATGTGTGTTTCTGTATTGTCTGGTTTAAAATGAAACGTTGGATTGTGTGGAATTACAGAGATAAAAATGTGCAAAACAGGCCATTCAACCCGACAAGGTGCTAGTATTTATACTCCATATGGATCGCCTCCTGTTCAGCCTTCCAGCCTATATTCCTTTTCCTTCACTTTCTCATCTAGTCTTGTTGTGAAAGGACCTAACTTATTTACCTCACCACATCACGTGGTTGCGAGTCACGGTCTCTCTGAGAAGGGATGTCTCTACATTTCCTAACTGTATTAACGAGAAACCATCCTATTTTTGGCAGCTTAGGTTTTTTTTCGGGTCTGTTTGTAGTCAGCAGGAATGGTTTGACTGCTCTGTGTACCATCTTGTGACTCCTTGCAGTGCTGCGTTTATGTTGTGAGTACGTGTGAGCTGAAGAGAATGGAGACGTGAGCTGGGGATAGATTGTGCAAGTACATGACCAGGACACACCTGTTTAAGAAGACAAATTAGGCAATTGACCCAGTTTAATTTTGTCACAAATCAACGTGCAGTCTGGAGCAGTTTCCTGAAGGGAATTCAGAAGAAAGTGAGAATGATGTGGGGATGGAGTAATTCTGTGAAGTCAAAAAAAACAAAACCATGCATTTTTATAAACAAAATGCCCGGAGAACCTTTTGAATTCTTCTCAGTCAAAGAGACATACATTTTGCTTTTCAATTAAGCTTTTTACAGGATATATGCATTGCTGGCTAAGCCAGTATTTATTGCCTGTCCCTAGTTGCCTCGTGAAGGTGGGGGTGAGCTGCCTTCCTGAACCGCTGCAGTCCAGGACCCACAATGTCCCTAAGGGAGGGAGTTCCAGGACATGGACCCAGTGACAGTGATGGAACGGCGATATATTTCCAAGTCAGGCTGGTGGAAGGCTTCATGTAGTAGCATTTCACAGATTAATTAACAATATTAATATGTATATCAGGACACAGGGTGGTATTTGGAATCATAGAGTCATACAGTGTGGAACAGACCCTTCGGTCCAAGGGGAATTTATATTTGCCAGGAATTGGTGTTGGAGAGACTGTTAGGTCTGAAGGCTGATAAGTCCCCGGGACCTGATGGTCTACATCCCAGGGTACTGAAGGAGGTGGCTCTAGAAATCGTGGATGCGTTGGTGATTATTTTCCAGAGTTGGATAGATTCAGGATCAGTTCCTGCGGATTGGAGGGTGGCTAATGTTGTACCACTTTTTAAGAAAGGTGGGAGAGAGAAAGCGGGAAATTATAGACCAGTTAGTCTGACCTCAGTGGTGGGAAAGATGCTGGAGTCTATTATAAAGGATGAAATTATGACACATCTGGATAGCAGTAACAGGATAGGTCAGAGTCAGCATGGATTTATGAAGGGGAAATCATGCTTGACTAATCTTCTGGAATTTTTTGAGGATGTAACTCTGAAGATGGACGAGGGAGATCCAGTGGATGTAGTGTACCTGGACTTTCAGAAAGCCTTTGATAAAGTCCCACACAGGAGGTTAGTGAGCAAAATTAGGGCTGAAAATGCGTTGCTGGAATATTCCTGAAGAAGGGCTCATGCCAGAAACGTTGATTCTCCTGCTCCTTGGATGCTGCCTGACCTGCTGCGCTTTTCTAGCAACACATTTTCAGCTCTGATCTCCAGCATCTGCAGTCCTCACTTTCTCCAGCAAAATTAGGGTGCATGGTATTGGGGGCAAAGTACTGACTTGGATTGAAAATTGGTTGGCTGACAGGAAACAAAGAGTAGTGATAAACGGCTCACTTTCGGAATGGCAGGCGGTGACCAGTGGGGTACCGCAGGGATCAGTGCTGGGACCGCAGCTTTTTACAATATATATTAATGATATAGAAGATGGTATTAATAGTAACATTAGCAAATTTGCTGATGATACTAAGCTAGGTGGCAGGGTGAAATGTGATGAGGATGTTAGGAGATTACAGGGTGACCTGGGCAGGTTAGGTGAGTGGACAGATGCATGGCAGATGCAGTTTAATGTGGATAAATGTATGGTTATCCACTTTGGTGGCAAGAACAGGAAGGCAGATTACTACCTAAATGGAGTCAAGTTAGATAAAGGGGCAGTACAGAGAGATCTGGGTGTTCTTGTACACCAGTCAATGAAGGTAAGCATGCAGGTACAGCAGGTAGTGAAGAAAGCTAATAGCATGCTGGCCTTCATAACAAGAGGGATTGAGTATAGAAGCAAAGAGGTTCTTCTGCAGCTGTACAGGGCCCTGGTGAGACCACACCTGGAGTACTGTGTGCAGTTCTGGTCTCCAAATTTGAGGAAAGACATTCTGGCTATTGAGGGAATGCAGCGTAGGTTCACGAGGTCAATTCCTGGAATGGCGGGACTATCTTATGTTGAAAGATTGGAGTGACTGGGCTCGTATATCCTTGAGTTTAGAAGACTGAGAGGAGATCTGATTGAGACGTATAAGATTCTTAAAGGATTGGACACTCTGGAGGCAGGAAATATGTTTCCGCTGATGGGTGAGTCCCGAACCAGAGGACACAGATTAAAAATAAGGGGTAGGCCATTTAAGACAGATGAGGAGAAACTTCTTCACCCAGAGAGTGGTGGCTGTGTGGAATGCTCTGCCCCAGAGGGCAATGGAGACCCAGTCTCTGGATTCGTTTAAGAAAGAGTTGGATAGAGCTCTCAAGGATTGTGGAATCAAGGGTTATGGAGATAAGGCAGGAACAGGATACTGATTGAGGATGATCAGCCATACTCATATTGAATGGTGGTGCAGGCTCGAAGGGCAGAATGGCCTACTCCTGCACCTATTGTCTATTGTCTATTAACTAGTCCGTTCTGACGGTAATCCCAAACTAAACTAGTGCCGCTTGCCTGCACTTGGTCCATATCTTTTTCCTATTCACGTACTTATCCAAACGTGTTTTAAATGTAACTGCACCCACATCCTCCACCTCCTCCAGAAGTTCATTCCACACACAAACCATTCTCTCTGTAAAGGAGTTGCACCTCATGTCCTTTTTAAATCTTTCTCCACTCACCTTGAAAATCTGCCCCCTAATTTTGAACTCACTCACCCCAGGGATAAAACTCTTGTCATTCTCTTTATCTATGCCCCTCATGATTTTATAAACCTCTCTAAGGTTACCCCTTAATCTCCTGCACTCCAGTGAAAAATGTCCCAATCTTGGAATTAGAACTTCCAATCTATTTTTATAACTCAAACCCTCCATTCCTGGCAACATCCTGGTAAATCACTTCTGCACCCTCTCCAGCTTAATAATATCCTTTCTATAACAGACCCACCAGAACGGGACACAGTATTCCAAAAGAAGCCTCACTAAAGCCATGTACGCTCAACATGACATCCCAACTTCAATACTCAAAGTTGTGAGCAATGAAGGCAAGTGTGCTAAACAGCTTAACCACCCTGTCTACCTGTGCCACAAATTTAAAAGAATTGTGTACCTGAACCCCTAGATCTTTCTGTTCTATAACACTTCCCAGGGCCCTACCACTAGTTGTGTCAGTCCTGTGCTTGATTGTTTTACAAAAATGCAATACTTTATATTTATCTAAATTAAACTCCATCTGCCACTCCTCAGCCCCAAGACCCAGTTGATCAAGATCTCTTTGCAATCAAACGTCCACTTTTCCACCAATTTTGGTGTCATCTACAAACTTACGAACCATGCCCCCTATCATCTCATCCAAATCATTTAAATAAATGGCAAACTAAGGTGGACCCGGTCAGCACTGAGCTGGGAAGGTCGTCCCGGTCAGCACTGAGCCGGGAAGGTGGACCCGGTCAGCACTGAGCTGGGAAGGTGGACCCGGTCAGCACTGAGCCGGGAAGGTGGACCCAGTCAGCACTGAGCTGGGAAGGTGGACCCGGTCAGCACTGAGCTGGGAAGGTGGACCCGGTCAGCACTGAGCTGGGAAGGTGGACCTAGTCAGCACTGAGCCGGGAAGGTGGACCCGGTCAGCACTGAGCCGGGAAGGTGGACCCGGTCAGCACTGAGTTGGGAAGGTGGACCCGGTCAGCAATGAGCTGGGAAGGTGGACCCAGTCAGCACTGAGCTGGGAAGGTGGACCCGGTCAGCACTGAGCTGGGAAGGTGGACCCGGTCAGCACTGAGCCGGGAAGGTGGACCCGGTCAGCACTGAGCCGGGAAGGTGGACCCGGTCAGCACTGAGCTGGGAAGGTGGACCTAGTCAGCACTGAGCCGGGAAGGTGGACCCGGTCAGCACTGAGCCGGGAAGGTGGACCCGGTCAGCACTGAGTTGGGAAGGTGGACCCGGTCAGCAATGAGCCAGGAAGGGGGACCCGGTCAGCACTGAGCTGGGAAGGTGGACCCAGTCAGCACTGAGCCGGGAAGGTGGACCACGTCAGCACTGAGCCGGGAAGGTGGACCCGGTCAGCACTGAGCCGGGAAGGTGGACCCGGTCAGCACTGAGCTGGGAAGGTGGACCCAGTCAGCACTGAGCTGGGAAGGTGGACCCGGTCAGCACTGAGCTGGGAAGGTGGACCCAGTCAGCACTGAGCCGGGAAGGTGGACCCGGTCAGCACTGAGCCGGGAAGGGGTAGGTGGGTGAGAGCACCTTAACAAAAGAAGGGTGACCTGAGTTAAAGCCGTGTACCTAGACTGATCTCACTGTTCACTGGGACTCTGCTACAGTCAATTCTCCGAGAACTGACTGTGGCCTTGACTCACTCGCTCGATAATCGCAGGATGAAATACAATGGAGCGTGATCATACAGGACTGTGCGTGTCAAGTAATGGATGCAAGTGGAGTCCTGGTGGGAAGAGGCAGGTATCACATAAGGGGGAATCCCAATGGCTGTGATGCTGGAGGGTTCCAACAGAGATACTGAGCTGACAAAAGATGCTGCTTAAACATTACAGAAATCATAGTGTTGACAAGACAATTGATGAGTGACCATCGGTGTGCGTGGCACTGCATCACTGTTTGGAAATTGCTGTGAGCTGAAGCTTTCTCCTTCTCCACGTTCTATATCGAGAAAGCTGTGTATTTTCGGAGGGGCTGCTGAATCCTGAAGGGCTCGGCTGGGGGAGTGGGAGGTGGTCCGGTGGCAGAGAGAGACGAGGAGGAGAAGGAGCTGGCTGACGATTTAATGTTTACGACAAACACAGAGAAATAAGCTTTTTACATTGAGCAAGTGCAGGGAGAGGTGAAATTGGCTGACCTGGAAGCTGCCTATCGGCCACTTTAAATAAAACAATTGATCAACGTGAGTGCAGTTGTCATTAGCAGACATCGACTGATGGCAATTTGTCACAAGCTTCGAAGGTCACCTAGGATGTGGATGCTTTAGCCTGTCTTTGATTGACCTTTACTGCTGCTGTTGTCACAGGTTTGTTTCAGCTCCAGCCTGACCCTGTTCTGAACAAAGCCACAGCTTCTCAGCAGGCTGCCTACCTCTTCCCATCCCAATTCTCGCTAAATATTTTTGTGGATGTGACTGCATAATACAAGAATAACGATGAACTGTGACGCTAATGGTTCCTTCTGATGAATCTGTGGTGATATCAACTCTTTCACCATCAGTGAAGCCTCTCCTATCTGCTCCATTGTAGTCACTTACAGAGCATCTATTAACTCCTATTGGAAATGAACAGCACTGAGGAGTCAGAAACAGAAGAAGGCCATTCAGCCCCTCAAGTCTGCTTTTGCTTTTCAGTGAGATTGTGGCTCCTCTGTGTCTTACCTTCAGTGCGGCACGGGGTATCTCAGTGGTTAGCACTGCTGCTTCACAGCGCCAGAGACCAGGGTTCAATTCCTGCCTCAGGCAAGTGTCTATGTGGAGTTTGCATATTCTCCCCATGTCTGTGTGGGTCTCCTTTCCTCCCTCAGTCCAAAGATGCGCAGGTTAGGTGAATCGGCCATGCTAATTTACCCATAGTGTTAGGTATAGGGGAATGGGTCTGGGTGGGTTGCTCTTCGGAGGGTCAGTGTGGACTTGTTTGGTCGAAGGGCCTGTTTCCACGCTGTAAGTAATCTAATCAAAGCCTTGCTAGCTCTCTATCTAACTGATTACTCACTGGACCCAAGTTCTGCTGATTTCATATTGCAGGCTGAGTTGAGTTGGCACCGTATGGTTTACAATGGGAGATTTTCACTCTTTATCTTTCAGCATTGTGGTGTTCAGATGGAAGGGTCAGTCGGGGTAACTTAAAATGGAGTAGCTTACACCCTTGTGGGCATTTCCGATAGTGACCTGGTGTGGCAGGTGCAAGAAGTGACGTGGATTTTGATCTTACCATCCCAGAGCAAGCAGGATACAGTTTTAACTGAGGTATGGCGCAGACCTGTTTAATAGACTGGCATCCAGATGTTATATTGGGCAGCAAAGTATTTTCAGAGATTCACAAGGGTTTTATTGCAAACCTTTAATTTAACAGAAACCCCAGTTTCTACCTTGCCCTATCCAGAAGCCAACATCACCAATGGGGAAGAAGCCAACTCTTTATTTCCTCGTCAACTTGTTCAGAGATGTTTTTACACACCTTGGGAGAACACACCTTGGGAGCAGCTGGGTCTTGATTCCAGGCCTCCTGGCTTGGAGGTAGGGGCCCTGCCACTGCACCACAACAGCTCTAAGTCTTCTTTTTTTTTCCCCCCAAAGATCCACAACCAATTAGTCAATGGAACAAATACAGTTCAAGCACTGTCCACAAGGAGCTCATAGAATCCCTACAGTGTGGAAGCAGGCCATTCGGCCCATCAGGTCTACACCACCCCTCCAAAGAGCATCACACGCAGACCTACCCTATAGCCCTGCATTTCCCATGGCCTATCCTGCACACCCCTAGATAATACCGGCAATTTAGTACGGCCAATTCACCTAACCTGCGCATCTTTGGACTGAGGGAGGAAAGGACACCCATACAGACACGGAGAGAATGTGTAAGCTCCACACAGACCGAGGGTGGAATCAAACTCGGGTCCCTGGCGCTGCGAGGCAGCAGTATTAACCACTGAGCCATCGTGCTGAGCTGAGCAGCAGTAATGTCAAATTAGTGTGATGGGGAGATAACGTACTGCAGCCCCAACCATACCGAGCTCTCTCAAACCCAGTGCTTGGATACTTAATCAATCTGTTCAGGAATGTTATGACATACTTCTGAAGCAGGCAGGACTTGAACCCAGGCCTGTCCATTCAAAGGAGAAAGTGAGGTCTGCAGATGCTGGAGATCAGAGCTGAAAATGTGTTGCTGGAAAAGCGCAGCAGGTCAGGCAGCATCCAAGGAACAGGAGATTCCTGAAGAAGGGCTTATGCCCGAAACGTCGAATTTCCTGTTCCTTGGATGCTGCCTGACCTACTGCGCTTTTCCAGCAACACCTTTTCAGCTCTATCCATTCAAAGGTAAGGGAACTACCACTGCACCCCAACCATCCCAAAACTCAGCCTGTTTTTAATATCTTACACACGTCACCTGTGGTATTTTTGTTCCATCTTTCACCACCACCAGTAAATCAATATGTTTTCTGATTGAATAATGTGTGTTCAAAGCCCATGGAGGACAATATAGACCAATAAAGGTCAGGGAGAGGAGGACAGGGGGGCTCAATCAAACTGGCGATGGAAGGCAGAAGACTCAGCTCCTCGATATAAAGTCCAGCCAGCATCTGCCAATCTCTGTCAGACTCTGTTTGAACTTTAAAAAGGAGCTGCATTTCTAACCTTGCCAGAGTAATGGCTGCAGCGATTTCATGGACAAGTGAATGAAGCCAGGAGGACGAGGGAGATGGGAACACCTTCACCCCTCCGTGACGAGGCTGGCTCAAAGCATTCCTGAAATGAGAAGCAGCAAATCTACTTTCCTGATACTGGTTTCCAGCCCAAGTTGAATGGCTGATCCCCTGCAGTTTGAAAGGACCCTGAGATTCTATGTACGTTTCCATTTATTGTGAGAAAGGCAGATTTGTGATCCGTTACCAATCAAATGGTGGAGATCGGCGTGACACCAGAAATGAAAAACCTTTGTGCTTTGGGAACGTACAAATTGAATGACGTTGGGACCTCGATATCCTTGTTTTCTGTGTATACACCCAGGACAGGGGATGCCTTGTTAGTCAAGTGATACAGAGTTGGAAGATGTAGAAACTGTGTAGGTAGGGCTGAGGAACCATAGAAGGAAAACAACTCTGATGGGAGTTGTGTACAGGCTTCCAAGCAGAAGTCAGGAGGTGGGGAAGAAAAATCAATCAAGAGATAGAAAAGGCTTGTAAGAAAGACACTATTCCAATAGGGAACTTCAGTTCGCAGGCGGACTGGGAACATCATGCTGGTGGTGGATCCCAAGAAAAGGAATTTATGGAATTCCTAAGAGGGGATTTTAGAGCAGCTTGTGGTTGAACCCATTCGGGAACAGGCAAATGCTGGATTTGGTGATGTGTAATGGGACAGACATGATGAGGAAGCCCAAAGTGAAGGAGCCCCTAGAGGGCAGTGACCATGATATGATGGAATTCACCCTGCAGTTCGAAAGGGAGAAGCTGGAATCCGATGTAACAGTATTACAATTGTGTTAAGGTAACTACAAAGACATGAGGGAGGATCTGGCCAGAGTTGATTGGAAGGGGAGTCGAGCAGGGAAGGCAGTGGAGCAGCAATGGCTGGAGTTTCTGAGGGTAATTCGGGAGGAACAGCAGAAATTTACCCCGAGGAAGAAGAAACATATGATGGGGAGGATGAGGCGACCATGGCTGACAAGGGAAGACTGGGACAGCATAAAAGGAAAAGGAAAAACATATGATGTGGTGAAGATTAATGGGAAGGTAAAGGATTGGGAAGCCTTTAAAAACCAGCAGAGGGTAAATTAATGAAAAGCAAAAAGTGGGTGACATATGAAGGTAAAAAATGGGTAAAAAATGAGGTCTGCAGATGCTGGAGATCACAGTTGAAAATGTGTTGCTGGTTAAAGCACAGCAGGTTAGGCAGCATCCAAGGAACAGGAGGGCTTATGCCCGAAGGGCTTATGCCCGAAACGTCGAATTTCCTATTCCTTGGATGCTGCCTAACCTGCTGTGCTTTAACCAGCAACACATTTTCAACAATGACATATGAAGGTAAGCTAGCTAGTAATATAACAGCAGATTGCAAAAGTATTTTTCACTATCAAAAGGGTAAGAAAGAAACAAGAGTAGACATTGGACTGCTTGAAAATAGGGCTGGAGAAGTCGTATAGGGAACAAGGAAATGGAGAAAGACCTGGTTAGGTACCTCGCATCAGTTTTCCAAAGATGGTGGAAGACACCAGAAGCATATCAAAACTTCAAGAAAGTCAGAGGGTGGAGGTGAATGTTGTGGTCATCATGAAGGCAAAGGTGTTAGGAAAGCTGGCAGTTCTGAAAGGGGATAAATCACCCAGACAAGATAGACAACAGCCCAGAGTTCTGAAGGAGATAGCTGAGGAAATTGTAGATGCATAGGTCATGATCTTTCAGGAATCACTGAACTCATGGAAAATGCCAGAAAATGGTTAATTTAACACATAGAAATGGAAGGAGGCAGAGACTGGAAGACCTGTACTCTGTTGTTGGTAAGATTTTAGAGTCCATTATTGAGGATGAGATTGCAGAATACCTGGAAGTACATAGGAAAATAGGGCTGAATCAACACTGCTTCAGTGAGGGTGGGGGGGATGGTCATACCTGACAAATCTGATAGAATTCTTTGAAGAGGTACTAAGCAAGTTAAATAAAGGAGAGCCAGTGGAAGTAGCCTGTTTGGATTTCCAATATGCTGTTGACAAAGTGCATTACAGGAGGCTGCTAAATAAGAGCCCATGGAGTTAGGGGAACGTCCTGGCCTGGATAGAGGATTGGCTGACTGGTAGAAGGCAGAGAGTGGGGATAAAGGGGTCTTTTTCTGGATGGCGGCTGGTGACTAGTGGAGTTCCTCAGGGGTCTGTATTAGGACCACAACTATTCACATTATACATTAATTATCTGGATGAAGGAGCTGAGGGCGTTGTTGCTACATTTGCAGATGTCACAAAGATAGGCGGAGGGACAGGTAGTGTGGAGGAAGTGGGGAGGCTTCAAAGGAACTTGATTTGGAAAATGGAAAGGCTGGGAAAGTGGGCAAAGAAGTGGCAGCTGGAATACAATGTGGGGAAAGTAGGAAGAATAGAAGTGTTGACGACTCTAAAATGGGGAATGGCTTTGGAAATCTAAAGCACTAAGCGACTTTTAGGAGTCCTAGTTAATGATTCTCCTCAGATTATCATGCTAGTTCAGTTGGCAATTGGGAGGCAGACACAATGTTAGGATTCATTTCAAGAGAGCTAGAATACAAGAGAAGGAATATACTGCAAAGATTTTATAAGGATCTGGTCAGACCATATTTGGAATATTGTGAGCAGTTTTGGGTCCCGAATCTAAGGATGTGCTGGCGTTGGAGAGAGTCCAAAGGAGGATGAAGGGCTTGTCATGTGAGGCGCGGTTGAGCACTCTGGGTCTGTGCTGGTGGAGTTCAGAAAGATCGGGGCGGGATCTGATTGAAACTTACAGAATAGTGAGGGGCCTGGATAGAGTGGACGTGGCGAAGATGTTTCCATCAGTAAGAGAGACTAGGGCCCAAGGGCACAGCCTCAGGGTGAAAGGACAACCCTTTAGAACTGAAATGAGGAGGAGTTTCTTCAGCCAGAGGGTGGGGGAATCTGTGCAGCTTATTGATGCAGAGGGCCGTGGGGAGGCCAAGTCATTGAGTATATTTAACACAGAGATAGATAGGCTCATGATTAGTGAGGGGATGAAGGGTTAAGGGGAGAAGGCAGGAAAATGGGGCTGAGAAACCCATCAGCCATGATGGAATGATGGAGCAGACTCAATGGGTTGAATAGCCTAATTCTGCTCCTATAACTTATGGTCTTATGGTGCCAATTGAACAGTGAGATAAGGAGGAATTTTTTTTCTCTGTCAGGGTTATCTGTCTTTCAAACTCCTTGCCACAGAGATGCTGTGGGAGTAGAGTCCTCGTATATATAAGGCTGAGATTGATAGATTCATGATCAGTCGGGGAATCAAGGGTTATGGGGAAAAGGGCAGGAAAATGGACATGAGGAATGTTGGATCTTTTAGGTCTGAAGACTGATTTCAAGTGGCCCTCTTTTGGCCTGGGTACACTTCCAAACGTCGACTTACCCAAAATGCTCTGCCCATTAGGACATTCCCGACCTTGATGATCAAATGTTACCTTAATTCCCTCCTAACGGGATATTTTTACTTAGCCTCTTTGGAGGTGTTGTGATGCACCTCTAGAACAGATGGGACTTGAACCTGGGCCTCTCAGTCTAGAGGTAGGAACACTACTGCACTGCTGCTACCGGAGTCCTTTGTTTCCTTGCAATAAGTGCCTTTATTGAACGTGCTTTAGTCACATCATTACCAGTGCCCTGGTAACAGCTGTTAGTGGAAATGAGTTGGCAATACAAATGCTTAAGTTTAAAATGTTTAAATATGTTGTGGCAAACATTTAGATTGTGCATGCACATGTAGTCTGCACCCTCGTCATATAGTGAGCCTTGCATGAAATGTGATAATATGCTTTGAAAAATAATGTCCGCATGATTTTTTTTTAAATGAAAGGACAGTTGCAAGCACTGTTATGGCTGATGAAATTGTGAAATGTGTTTTTTATAGGGAGTGGTTTATAAGGAGTGATTATGCAGAGTATTAAACCCCAAATCTTAAAATATGAATATTCCTTAAATGAGTTCCTGAATTTTCAGCTCATGGCTCCAAATCATTTCTCATGGTGCACTCACTTGTAATTTTGATATCTCGACTCCTATTCAGTCTGTAAAATTGTGTTTTCCAGGACATTTTCCACAAAAGCCATTTATGAAGATTTTACAGGTGTGAATAACAGCATTGAATTGCTGAAATTTCACTGAATACCCAGATTAATTGCTTAAAGTGGAAGTGAGGGCCTGAAAATTAGCATTACTAAACAATGCCAATCTGCATCATGGAAAATTCAATCCCAGAAACTTCAAAGTATTTCATTTTGTCACGGACAAACAGTAAACCTACCAGAGACACCATTTTCGATTTCAGTCAAATCTTTCAGACTAAGCACATTACATGATAAGTGTGAGAGGGTATGACCACACTCTCAATCATCTTCTCTTGATATCAAAGTTCCAATGGATCCTCAGTTGAGAAGAGGGTGGTGGCACGGTGGCTCAGTGGTTAGCACTGCTGCCTCATGGCACTAGGGACCCGGGTTTGATTCCAGCCTCAGGCGACTGTCTGTGTGGAGTCTGCACATTCTCCCGTATCTGTGTGGGTTTCCTCCGGGTGCTAGTTTTCTTCAACAGTCCAGAGATGTGCAGGTCAGGGTGGATTGACCATGACTAAATGTGGGATTATGGGATATGGTAGGGGGCTGGGTCTGAGTCTGGGTGTGATGTGTAGATTTGATGCACCAAATGTCTTCCTTCCACACAGTAGGATTTCTGTGTTCTAAGATAGGAATGAGAGGGGGCCATTCAGCCCCTTGGAGTTGTTTTCCCATTCAATTAGATCATAGTGAGTCTGTATCCGACAGAATACCAGTGGGGAGACAAACTCGGGTCACCAACACATCCTGGCAGAAGGAGCATGTCCCTTGTTCTGTGTGAGGACTCCAAATGGTAATGATTTGACCAAGTACTATCTGGATACTTCAGTTATTGATTAGTTTGCCATTTTACATCCATTTCATCCAAGGCGGTATGGAGGTTCAATAGTTAGCACTGCTGCCTCACAGGGTCCCAGGTTCAATTCCAGCCACGGGCAACTGTCTGTGTGGAGTTTGCACATTCTCCCTGTGTCTGTGTGGGTTTCCTCCGGATGCTCTGGTTTCCTCCCACAATCCAAAGATGTGCAGGTCAGGTGAATTGGCTGTGCTAAATTGCCCATGGTGTTAGGTGCATTAGTCAGGGGTAAATGGGTCTGAGTGGGTTACTCTTCAGAGGGTCGGTGTGGACTGGTAGGCCTGTTTCCACACTGTAGGGAATCTAATCGTCTAATCCAATCATTCCTCCAATAACAATCCCTGAGTTTGTATCCCAGCTGCCAATATTTGTTTATGTCTGTGGACTGTAGACAAGACGCTGGTAGAAATTCACATTTACACAATAAATCAGGTCACCTCCTAGAAAGGTATTATACAGTAAGACAACTGAGCTACAGATTTTAAAATACTCGCTCCCTTTCCTAAACTCCAAAGTAACGGGAAACGAAAGGATTTCAATGAAGCAAAACACAGCATGCAGTTTACAATCCCTACAGAACCAACATTGGAATATCACCACAATGTCCCAAATTATTCCTTCAACAGAATGCCCTGATCTTCAGATTTCCTTACTTGGAGCATCTAACTTGGACTGAATTCAGTTCAACAAACTTCCCAAAAATAGCCACCCGTGCAAAAGATTTACTGAGAGAAATGCTCATTGTTGAGTAATTAAGTTTGCACTGCCGCACAGATTAGTACATTTCAACACAAAACAGAAATCGCGTGGAGAAACTCAGCAGGTCGGACAGCATTGTGGAGAGAAAGCAGTCAATGTTTTGGGTCCAGTGATCTTTCATCAGAAAGAGTTGCTGGGGAATGATAGAATCTCTGCAGTATGGAAGCAGGCTATTCAGCCCATTGCATGCACACCGACCCACCGAAGAGCATCCCACCCAGACCCATCCCCTCTCCCGTAACCCTGCATTTCCCATGACTGATTCATCTAACCAACGCATCCCTGGATACGATGGACAAATTAAGCATGGCCAGTGCACCTAACCTGCACATTTTTGGACTGTGGCAGGAAACCCATGCAGACACAGGGAGACACAGGGAAACTCCACATAGTCAGCTGGGGGTGAAATCGAACCCAGGTCCCTGGTGCTGTGAGGCAGCAGTGCTAACCACTGAGCCACCGTGCTGCCCAGTTTCTCCAGCAATTTCTGTTTTTATTTCAGATTTCCAGTGTCTGTAGTTCCTGATTTTACTTCAGTGTATATCTCAGCTTCAGTTTAAAATCTTCAAAAGGCTTTTAAATCCCTCCTTGCTAAATATTTTCGAAAATCTGCTGCTTGTGTTATGTGAATTCTCAACGATTCACTGGTGAGAACCAGGTTGACAATAGGTGGTAAAGATTGGCAGGCAATTGTCTCATAAATTAATGCGTCAAGTTATAATTGTTGTAACAGGGTTGTTTGATTACCTGCAGATTACCCCTTTGTCTGTGATAGCTTTCACATCACTTGTTTGCTGTAAGCAATTGTCAGACGTACTGTTTATTACCCAATTGAATAACAGTAGCAAATGCACCCAAAGATAAACAAAAATGCAAGTACTTATTGACCTTGACTTGTTTTCACAAGTTGTTGGAGTTGATGGCTTTATTGCTCTTCAATTGATAACAGTGGAAATGTTGAGCTGCGAGGGGAAAAAAGCTTTAATTCCCAGAGGGGAACGGAAAAGAAATGTAGGTTTGCTTTGAGAGCCAGGGCCTGTACTCAAGTTGTAAAGTCAACCTCCACCTGAGCTGTGAGCCAGTTAGACAAAGGCGCATGGCAACATTTTTCAGTTTCATTTACAAAGGTACTTCAGCTGATGTGAACCCAGGGTCTGCGGTAAAATCATTGCAACCTCTAAACTCAAAAGTGCTTGAAATTTTATACACACCAGCAATTTGGTCTAATAATGTAATAATAATTTACTAGAAAATGCTCAGTTCACCTCGATAACAAAGATGTTTGGAATACAGGGAGCACCACGGGAATAGAAAACATTCAGCCCTTCAATCTGATAATGACAACTCAGCTCCTCCAACCTGTTACACAGGGAGATGCAGTTCAGCCCTCTGGCTACTTACACTGTTAGAGGAGGAGGCCAATCAGCTTCTTAAGCTTATTCTACCATTCAGTTAGATCATTACTGACTTGAACTTTGGCTGTCCCATACACCTTGTTTCATAACCCATAATACTTTTGCCTAACAAAATTCTTATCTCTAGAGTGAAAGCAGAGTCAACGTTTTGGGTCCAGTGACTCTTCATAGAGTCATCCAGCAGGGAAGCAGACCCTTTGGTCTAACCAGCCCATGTTGAACATAATCCCAAACTAAACTAGCCCCACCTGCCTGTTGCTGGCCCAAAGCTCTCTAAACCTTTCCTATTCATGTACTTATCCAAATGTCTTCTCAATGTAATTTACCCACATTCCCCACTTCTTCTGAAGGGTCTGATAAAGGGTCACTGGACCTGAAATGTTAACTCTGTTTCTCTCTCCACAGGTGTTGCCAGACCTGCTGAGTTTTTCCAGCAATTTCTGTTTTTGTTTCAGATTTGCAGCACCCACAGTTCTTGGTTTTGTAAAAGTCTATCTTTCTTCAGTTTCGATTGAAGAACATTTCAGCCATTGAAGAACTCTGAGGGAGAGAGTTGCACACTACTGCCTGCCCTGGTTAATGTAGAGTTGAGCTGAAGTTCCCCTTTCGTTTGTGAAAGAGACTTTTAAACAGATGTGTTAAGAAGCAGCCAGCTCATGTCTTCACCTGAAATTATCTACAATTTAGAAACTTTTGTGTCTAAAGTTTAATGGGGACGATTGCTTGCTCTGTTCTACAGTTCTGTTGCAATTTTGAGTGATCCCTGTATTTTGCTGTAAATAATTAATTAGCAGAATGTATGAAATGTAAAGTGGTTTGAGGTTAGAGGTTGCCATCTTTGTACAGACCCTTAGTCCACATCAGCTGCAACATCTTCAGAAATGAAGGTGTAACATGGTCTAACGGGCTCACAGCTCATGTGGAGTTTGACTTTACAACGTCAGCGCAGACACTGGTCTCAAAACAAACCCATGCCTTCTTCACTCTTCGGTTTGCAGAAATACTCTGAACGCTTCTCAATTTACTGCTGTTTCCCCACGCGCAGGCAATATTCATTGATAACAAATAGTTCATGAAATATAATTAGGGTTCAAGATTTTAGCTTTAGGGTGTTAGAAAGCTGCTAATGTTAACAACATTTATGAACAGAAAAGCAACTTCGTTCCACGTGTGTCTGACATTGCTGTGCTTTGCAGGATCAAGTTTAGGAAAATGCAGCTTCCTCCAAAGGAAAATGATATTTAACTTAAACTTAACTAAGAGAGAGAGAGAGTGAAATGTTGTAACTATCCAACAGATTATCTTCTATAAAAATGAAAGTGCAAATTAGGAGAGCAAGAGTAGGCCATTCAGCCCCTCAAGCCCATGGCTGAACTGGTTGTGGCCTCAACTTCACCAGCCTATCTGACAACCTTTCACCTCACTGATGGTCAAGATTGTATCTACTGCTAAATACTCAATGACTTTGCCTTCCTTGTCCTTTGAGGAAGAGAGTTCCAAAGGCTCTGAAGAAGAGGGAAGAAAATTCCCCCAGGTCTCTGTCTTATATGGGAGTCCCCCCTGGCCACCACCATCTTTTGATCATGAGATCTATGAATGAAACAGTGGAGTTCTATCTGTTATTGTTTGCAACTGGCTTTTTGGAAAATTGGAGAGAATCATTCCCTTGGATTTAGTGCAGCTAAAACTGTATGGGATGGCACGGTGGCTCAGTGGTTAGCACTACAGCCTCACAGCACCACGGACCTGGGTACGATTCCAGCCTCGGGTGACTGTCTGTGTGGAGTTTGCCCATTCTCCCCGTGTCTGTGTGGGTTTCCTCCGGATGCTCCAGTTTCCTCCCACAGTCCAAAGATGTGCAGGTTAGGGTGGATTCACCATGGGAAATGCAGGGTTACAGAGGTGGGCTTGAGATACTTTTCAGAGGATCAGTGTGAACTTGATGGGCCGAACAGCCTACTTCCACACTGTCGGGACTCTACGAAGTTGCAAATTATATCAATCAGAACAGAGGAAATTACCCCAGCACTCCCCCACCATATAATTTGCTCAGTTTAGAAGAATATTGGGGAATAAAGAATATTGTGAAGCAACTTGTGGGTAACAGGTTCATGGTTATTGTTACATGGAGTTGACAGATAGAGGAAATTTATTTGTCATTCTTTGCACACTGCTACTTTGTGCTAAAGGAAATCACAAAAGATGCAGTTTGAATGAGTGGTTCTTTTGAAGTGTTAACCACATGATGTTCCAAAACCAGTGCTTACCTGCATCACTTTCCTGGTGAATGCCCATTAAGAGAAAATGATTATTAGTTCCTTGCGTGTTCCTGCAAACGTGGGCTCATAATCTCAGCCAACACTGCAGGACCTTGGGATAGAGGTTCTGCGACATAAAGTGTGGTGTCAGACTGAGGCCCAGTTATCCCCTTGTCATGGGTCTCTTGGCTCTTTTTGCAATGGAGTTCTCCAAGAGGGTGATAGAGAAAGTAAATCAGCTGGTAATGGAGGAATATCAAACGTTTTCCAACATTAACCCAGCATCTAACTGACTTACCGTCTTTGCTGATATCAGGAGTGAGAAGGTCAGACCTAACATCACTCTCACCCAGTGCTTTTTGCAGCCAGCTGCAATCCATTTGATACGCTGCCACACATTGACCGATATTTGTGGAGTTTTCAAGATGACCCCATTCCAACCTTGAGGGAGCTGACATTCCCCCAATACTAAAGGACCTTTTGGAGGATGTCTCCTCACTCTGCCCTACCTCCACTTCCACTCAGCCTCTGCAGACTTCCTACTACAGTCCAGGACTACTCCAGGAGGCCACAGAAACTACCATGACCACCACCATCTCGAAGGACAAGGCTAGCAGATACATGGGAACACCACCCCCAGAACGTTCCCCTCCAAGCCCCACACCACGCTGACTTGAAAATGCATTGCCGATCCTTCATTGTCACTGGGTCAAAATCCTGGAATTCCTTCCCTACATCATGGATCAACTTACAGATCATGGACTGCAGCGGTTCAAGAAGGCAGCTCACCTGCACCTTCTCAAGAGGCCAACTAAGGACAGGGCAATAAGTGCTGGGCCAAGCCAGTGATGCCCTAGTCCCAGGAATGAATGAAAAAAAGCACCTTGGCTTATTGAAAACAGCACAGCAACTGGTTATTAAGTTGGAAAATCTACACCTGTACATCCTGGTATTTATCAAATATCAATCTCATACCAGGGCTGCCTTTTTAATAACAATTTACACTCCAGTCACTCTGGGTACACCTCTGTTCTTGATGCATATCACCCAAAGTCATCTTTTTGTCTGTCATGATGGATTGCATCTTGTGATAAGCCAGTGATCAGCAATGAATGGGAATGAAATCACAAGCAGCACAAATACGTGCATGATGATGAGGGCAGGTGGATTCTGAGAGACACCATTAACTTTCCAGAGAAGATCTCGTAGCATGTAGAAAGTCTGTATATCTCTGACTGATTTGGATAGCAACAGTGAGTGGGATATGGTCAGAATGGCAGGAGATCTTGCAGTGTGACAACAATGGATGTGTCAGAGATTTTAACTCTTTTCTCAGTCTCTATCTCTGTATTTCATGCGGTTAATCCCACTGGGTTTGTTTTTAGTATTTGATTTGGAGATTAGATGGGTACTATCAACTGAATAAGCTTGTATCTATTTGATCCTCATTCAATTGTTGTGCATTATCATTCACTGCCTTTAAATCCTAGAATGGAGCAAGCTAGTTAGTGTGTGTGTGCTGTTCAAAAGCAAACTTTGACCTGCTGCAGATGTCTTTCATTTCATCTTTGTCCTAAATGATACATCAAAATGCTTACCAGCCACTTCGGATTTTACAAAATCATTTAAAGATTTCGCTGCAGCTATTTCCAATCTTTCATAAAGATCTGGTTCAGCCACAGAGATTGTGTTAAGTATCCTGGTTAAAAGCTTAATTGCTCACTTTTATTCTGTTTAGAGCCGGAATAATGATGGGAATACTGTTTGAAGTGTGGCTCTCCGAGTGATGGATGTTATTACTTGCATTATTGAGACGCAGACTGAACTAAATCAAGTCCTAATACCACAGTGTTGTGCTAATTTTAACTTGAAAGCGGATGAAGATAAACTGACTACTGCTAGACTCCATATGCCACACCAGTGATAATACTGTGCTGTCCAATAATACCTCTGTTACATTTATCATATCGTTGAGATGTGAGAGTATAATTTTCAAAGGACAAAATGCCTGTTGAACTTGTTATGCCCCATTGTACTGTTCAGTTTCTGCACACGCAGCAAGCATTATAACCTGTAATTTCATTAGGATCATCGCATCATTGCCAGGCCTGTTATCCCACTGGAGTTAAGAAGGATGAGAGGTGATCTGGCTGAAATGTATAAAATCTTGAGGGGACTTGACAGGGTGGGTGCTGACAATTTGTTTCGCCTTGTGGGAGAGACTTAAAAGGAGGAGAGACAGTGTAAAAATAAGGTGCTACCTGTTTAGCTCAGAGGTTGGCCTGGTGGCTCAGTGGTTGGCACTGCTGCCTCACAGCGCTACGGACCCAGGTTCAATTCCAGCCTCGGGTGACTGTCTGTGTGGAGTTTGCACATTCTCCCCGTGTCAGCGTGGGTTTCTTCCTACAGTCCAAAGATATACAGGTTAGGGTGGATTGGCCATTCTAAATTGCCCATAGTGTGCAGGCTAGGTGCGTTAGCCATGGGAAATGCAGGGTGGGTCTGGATGGGATGCTGTTCGGAGGATTGGGATGGGCTGAATGGCCTGTTTCACCACCATAGTGTTTCTATTTTATTCTATAGGTAAAGAGAATTTCTTTTACTCAGCGGGTCTTGAGCATTTAGAATTCTCTTCAGTAGAGAGCTGCGGTGGTTGGGTCATTGAATATTTTTAAGGTGGAGGTAGTTTGACTCCTTTGCTAGACTGGAATCTAAGATAATCAATACAATTGAGGCTGTAACCTGATCAGCTGCAATCTTATTGAATGGCACAGCTGGCTTGAGGGGCTGAATGGCCTCCTGCTGCTCCCAGGTTGTTGGTCGGTCATCATTCACCTACCCAAGAGGTCTGAAGCGTAGGTTTAATTGAAAAAATAGTCAAATTCATTGGCGTTCTGTTTGAACCTGACAGGCACTGAAAAGATTCCAAACCCTATTACTGCGTCTTTGTGTCTCTGTCTCTCTATGAAAGAGGGCCCAGTTTTAACTGTTTTAAGTGGATGGATTTTGAATGGGTTAAAATCTATTCGTTGTAAAGAAATTCTAGCAAAGCTGCGGTTTTCGTTCCCCGCAGACAGATGACAGAACAGTTCAGTGTTTCATTTTCATGGTATAGTTACAGTGAAAGAGTATCTGACCTGTTTTTCTATTTGTATCTGAGGGCGCTCACAGGGTGAGGATTATTTGTTCCTGTTAAACGTAGAGTGGGAGGGTGGGTCGGGAGCAGTTCCCCTGTGGATGGTGTGGGCCTGGGAGGGTGGGTGTGGAAATCTTTGTGTTCACAACTGGCAAAGAGCTTGACCTGTGGGTGACCCTGGCCAAACAAACGCAGAGCTGAAGAGGCTACTTTTGACATGGATACCCATTGAGGGCTTTAAGCAGAGAGATAACCTGACCCCCTCACAGATTGTTTCAAAATGCCTGACACTCGAAATTCCCAAGTTTGCCTTGAGAGGAATTAAACTGTTGTAAGGTGAAAGATCTCAAACACTGCCAAAGAGGGATAAGTACAAAAGATGGGGTCACATTCCTTTTAGTCCACGCAAGATGGTGGAAAACTTTAGCCATTTCCGTTGCTAAGTTGCGACGCCTGGTTGAAGGAGCGCACACATTTTAACAGGTAATTTGATCTTAGCACCATCTCATGAAGTTGAAAACTAGGCAGGCTCCATTGATGGATATGTTTGATAAGGGCTGGGAAAAGGGGTCTGGCATTAAGCAATGCCAAACCTTCTCTCTGCTATCACTGCTTTTTGTCTTTTCCACAGGAACAAACACATCCAAGTAAATAAAAAGCAAAACAGCAGCAATGGCCCATATCATCACAGCACACATGCTCGCAAGTCAACTTCTGCAGGAAACTGTGAGAAGGGCTTGTGCAAACCATTTCCATTGCATCTTTATCTCTCCAGCTTATTGTTTGCTAAAGGCACAAGCTGCAGTTTCCCTGCGTAAAAGCTTCCTGTTGTCTTGCTTTTTAACACCAGTGTTTTCTTCCCTCCTTGCAGAGAAGTTCTTAAGTCCATTCAGTAAGTCACGGGTAGACAAAGCAATGGACAGGAGCACTCACAAAGCCTGAGAAACCAATCAAATGCTGCAGGGCAGGGAGGGTGGTGGGAGTGATGGGGAGGTGGGAGCGCCAAGTATCGAAAAAGAAAGCACAGCAAGATCCCAGGTGTCTCTGTGAACACTCAGGCTTGTGTGAGGACAACTTCCATTTCTGTCTGCGATGGAATGTTCCAAGCATTTGACGGAAGTTATTATCAGCCACCGGTCAGTGCAGAGTTACGGAAGGAAATCCCAGGGCAGATGACCAAGGTTTTGAGGAAGAGAGAGAGAGAGAGAGAGAGAGAGAGGGGTGGAGGAGCTGAGAGGTTTAGGGAGGGAATTCCAGGTGCCTTTGGGCCCAGACTACTAACGGGATTGCCTCTGCCTGCTAATGGGGAAATTAAAATCAGGGCTTAATGCACAAGAGTCTAGAAATGGAAATGGAGAAAATAGAAGCAGGGAAAGGCTGTTCAGCCCTTCAAGCCTGCTCCCCCATTCAATTTGATCACGGCTGATCATCCATCTCAGTACCCTGTTCCCACTTTCTCACCCCATACGCTTTGAGCCCTTTATTGCTAAGAGCCCTGAGGGTGGCACAGTGGCTCAGTGGTTAGCACAATTGCCTCATAGCACCGGGACCCGCGTTCGATCCCAGCCTCAGGTGACTGTCTATGTGGAGTTTGCACATTCTCCTCGTGTCCACATGGGTTTTGTCTGGTTTCCTCCCACAGTCCAAAGATGTGCAGGTTAGGGTGGATTGGTCATGCTAAATTCCCCCATAGTGGTTGGGGATGTGTAGGTTAGGTGCATTAGTCTGGAGTAAATGTAGAGTAATGGGTCTTGGTGGATTACTCATTGGAGGGTCAATGAGGACTTGGGCTGAAGGGATTCCATGAACTATACCTAACTTGAAAAGATTGGCGCTGGAAAAGCACAGCAGGTCAGGCAGCATTCGGAAGCAGGAGAACCGATGTTTCAGGCATAAGCCCTTCAGCAGGAATGTTTCACTGACAGTCAAGCATCATCCAATTGGGGAATGACTCTCCTGGTTTCTGTTCAGCAGAGGAGGGACTCTGTCATGAGGAAGGATATAAATTGGCGGAATAATAGCAGGGGGCATGGGGGCAGTCATGTGATTGGAACCTCACCTCCAGGAATTTGTTTCTTCAGAGTTTGACAGCTGTAAGAAGCAGCACAGAGATCTCAGAGAGTTTTAGAGACTACAGGAGAATGTAGAGGTAGAGAGCGGTATGAGTCCATGGTGGGATTTAAAAACAAGGAAGGCTTTTTCTTCCCAATCAAAGCATGGTAGATCGGTTAATCCAAGTTATTCCGAGCAAAGGATAAATAAAGTTCAGGCCCAAACCTGAATTGAAGACTCACAGGGAGTATTTGGAATCATCTACTTAGGGATTTATTCAGTTATACATTTCACTCAGCTGCAGGAAATTACACCACTTTCTTTTAATTCCCAGCACAAAATGCAAACATATTTCAGCCCCAAGATGGGCACAAATGGATGCAGCTTGATGCTAATCACTAACCCTAAAGGTCCTCTCAGTAACCCCGCATGCCTGGCCATTGCAGAGGAGTTAACATAATGAACAAACAGTCCTGCACCTTAGGCTCAGCCATCAGTTTCTGTCTCTGGACAAGTAATTTTTCCACCCTGAAAACCCTGGGCAATGTTCAGTCTTCAGTCTCAATGCCACACAATAGACAGTAAAATGTGACAAATACAAAGCAAAGAGTGAACACAGTGTCTAAGTTGAGGAAGGTGTCTGTGACTGTTTATATGTTGCGAGAAAATAAAGAGGAGAACATGTTTACAAGATTGCTGTGTGAAAGCAGTGAATTAAAGTTGTAGAGATGTACAGCACAGAAACAGACTCTTCGGTCCAAGTCATCCATGCTGATCCAGTCCCATTTGCCAGCACTTGATCCATATCCCCTAAACCCTTCTAATCATATACTCATCCAGGTGCCTTTTATTAAATGCTGTAATTGTGCCAGCCTCAACCACTTCCTCTGGCAGCTCATTCCATACACACACCAGTCTCTCTCTATATAAAGTTGCCCCTTAGGTCCCTTTTAAATCTTTCCCTTCTCACCTTAAACCTATGCCCTCTAGTTTTGGACTCCCCCAACTCCGGGAAAAGTCTTTGTCTATTTATCCTATCCGTGCCCCTCATGATTTTATAAACGTCTATACGCTCACCCCTCAGCCTCTGACGCTCCAGGGAAAACAGCCCCAGCCTGTTCAGCCTCTCCCTATAGCCCAAACTCTCCAACCCTGGCAATATTCTTGTAATTTTTTCTGAACCCTTTCAACTTTCACAACATCCTTCCGATAGGAAGGAGACCAGAATTGAATGCAGTATTCCAAAGGTTGTGCCACATTAACATATTGAAAATAGATCATTTACTGCACAACGATCCACCAAATTTCAGTTTGTCAGACAATTGATTAGCTACAAGCCACAGCATGGCCTGTGTCCATATCCTAAACTAATGTTTATGTTTCCTGGGGTCACAAATGTAGTGGATAGAAGCCACAGTAAAACATATACACACACCTTAACACTTAAGCATTTCAATGAAACCACTCAGGAGAAATGAGCGATTTTCCATTGCCTGATGTTGGCGTCCTTTCATCATAATGAGTCTCACAAGTAAACGAGAAGAAACTTTAAGAGCTGCACAAGAACTTGTTGGATGAACATTAGTCTGAGGGAAAGGACAGTAATTATTCCTAATTCTCCCACGAAACCTAGACGTTTTCATTGTTCTTCTGCACTATCCCTCAGCTGACTCTGCATATTTAAGAAAATTAAGAAAAACCATTTTAGAAATGGAAAACCATTGCATGCCAGTGTTTTTTTTCAAAAAGTAATATGCATGCTAACAATCTAATGGTAAAGATGAATTTAGAAACATTAATTTATTTAACTGTTCCTTGTTCTTTCTCGACCTCATCATTGCCTGTGTCAAAACAATTTCCTGATGTTGTAAAATCCATGCCAAGTATATTCCATCTCATTTACTCTCACTTAGTTGCATTTTTAAACTTGAACAAGAAATGATGGGAAGATTGCTTATGCAAAAAAAATATTGAAACAGAGACTATAGCTTCTTCTGGTCATTTGAGTGATCTTTGGTTGTTTGGACCCCTTGGCTGAGGCAATTACGAAATATGTTTTTAATACATGTCGGAAGAAATCTGCCTCCAGCTCCACTCCTCAGTTCAACAAAAATGTTAAGGAATGAGGGGGAATCCCTTGATGTCAGTCAAATCCTTGCATGGTATCATCTTTACTGTTTGAATTCAGAGTAAGACATGTTTGTTATAGGGAACAGCCAGACACATGCAGCTTACTTATCCCCCAGCCTGTGTCCTTTAGATAAGTAGTATATACAAAATTATTCATCCGCTGTGTCAATAGTTAATAAAAAGAGCTCAATTTGGTCAACTGCAGATTTGAGTTTACACAATGAATAAAGAAAGATTTGGAAACATGCTAAAAGGCTTGGAATGTAATGACTGGCAATTTCAAATGGCCCACTGGTGTGTTCTTGCTTTCTGTCTCTCTGACTCTCACTCACTCTTGAGACTGAAAAGAAACAGAGGATTTTATTACCCGTGCTAACATTGCAATCAGACTTGCACATTAAAATAATAAATCAAAACGGTTTGCGCTTAGCGTGACACAATGAGCAAGGCCACAGTCCGCTCGTTGGACATATAAATTCCACACTCTGTGATGTAGGCCAATCAGTGAGGTGAGATTTTCAATAGCAGGAGGGGAGATAGATGCTAGGACATGACAGGTCCGAGAAGAGAGAGCGGAAAATAGGAAATTATATCAATCTGTAAAAGAATTGATTTTTGGAAAGGGTGAAACCGACTCACCCTTGGGATTTTTTTGGAGAGCCTTAGATCTTACTGGAGGTGACTGCCTAATTGGGATGACCACAAGGGCAGGCTTCATTGTAGCGTACAGGCTGATATTGAGCTTTTTGAAAATAGTACCAGCTTTGTTGGATGGGATAATTGCTCTTGACTGAGGCAAATGCATCTTAACATCTTGTGAAGTCAATAAGGTTGTGCTTTATATTACAGTGCCAGACTTGTAAACCATTTTTGCAAATAGTGCAATAAATTTGCTGAACCTTTTGAAGATTACACTCATGGTTTTCGAAGGGAACTGTTGCCAAGTGTGCGCTTGAGATTATTACATTAAGAATTCGCTCCCTCCACCACTGAGGCACAGCGGTAACAGTATGTACAAGACACGTGGGAGAATGTCACCAATGTTCTTTCACAGTTCCTTCCAAACCGCATTACCTGCTTCACAGGGAAGAGTGAGGGAATCCCACCACCCACAACAAAATAAATCAAAGAACTGCAGGTGCAAAATCTGAAACTTATGCAGAAATTTCTGGAAACACTCAGCAAGTCTGCCAGCATCTGTGGAGAGAAAGCAGAGCTGACCTTTTTGCAACCACCCACATATTTTCCTCCAATCCATTCTCCGTCCAGACTTGGAGCTATACACCATTTCATCATTACATGCCTGATGTTAAAACAGTGACGACACTTCATAAATACTTCATTGTGCCAAAGCACTTTCCAACCATTCTGAAGCCACAAAAGATGATATATAAATGCAAATGTTTCCTTCTTCCCCGTTACGGGATCAAAATCCAGGAATTCTCTCCCTGGCAGCATTGTGCTTCTATCTACAGCACATGGACTGCAATGGTTCAAGAGGGCAGCTCACCCCCACCTTCTTCAGGGGTAATGAGAGACAAAAAATGAAAACTGGTGTCACCAGGGTTACCTACACCACATGAATGAATACAAAAATGCAAAATTTGAGGGATAATGTAAATGAAAGAATGTTTTACATCTCTGTATTTGTTCATGAGATGTGGGCATCACTGGCTAGACCAGTTGCCCAGAGGGCAGTTAGAGTCACCCACATTGCTGTGGGTCTGGAGTCACATGTAGGCCAGATGGGGTAAGGACAGCAGATTTTGTTCCCTAAAGGGCAAACAGATTAATTTCTATGATAATCATCAGACTAGATTCTTGTTTTTAAATGAATTCAAATTTCACTGTCTACAATGGTGAGATTTGAACCTAAGATTTATTACCACTGCACCATCTTCCCCATTTTAAAAATTCTGTCTTATAACAGTTGCTTCAGGATTTTTATAGTTATGTTTCAAAGGGTTAAAATATGTTTATTTGAGAATGCTGTCTTATTAGTTCAGTGCTCTTTAGGTTAAAGAATTGATAAGCTATTTTGACCACATAATTCTTAAAGCCATACCTATCAAAGTGCACCACAAAATATCCCGATGTTTTTAAATAACACATATTGGAAGCTAAGGATGTGACAGTTTGGCTTCCGAATTTATTTTCAATGTTGTCAATTACATTGAACCTTGATTACTCATTTAAAGATAACAGCTAATAAACAATACGCTACTGTACACAGTTGTGTTGAGATTTGTTTTAACAGAGTCATTTGTCCAGTTGCTGAACCATTGATTCAAGTGGACAAGCCTCAGTAGCTTTTCTATTCTCTGGAAAATTCTCCCATTATTCCATTCTCCTTACTCAGCCACTTCCACCTTCCTTTACTTCAGCTTCCCTAATCCCGTGCCCTAATTCCTCCTCCCCCCCCCCACCCCACCACCTGAAGGTGTTGACCCCATTCCAGAACATGCTCCGTTCATTCATTCTGAGGATGTGAGTCTCACTGCGAAGGCCAGCGTTGAATTGCCCATGCACTGGTAAGATGGTAGGGAGCTGCCATCTTGAACCGTTGCCGTAGATGCTGTTAGGGACAGAGTTCTGGGATTTCAACCCAACATCTCCGAAGGAATGGTGATATATTTCCAAGTCAGGATGGTGAATGGCTCAGAGGAGAACCTCAAGGTAGTATTGCTCCAAATGTGTTCCTTTGCAATTCTGCTGTCTATGTTTTTTTTTAAAAATGGAGGGAATGGTTGGCCTGGCTTTACTTCAGAATGAACGTTGAGGCAAATTTTGGTGCTTCCATTGTTGTCCCCAGTTTAAATTGAAGAGAGAATTGGAATACAGGGTGGGGATGTTTTGCTGTATTTGTACAGGGCTTTAGTGTGAATACATCTAGAGGACTGTGTGTAGTTTTGCTCGCCTTATTTGAGGAAGGATGTTTTGTCAAATGGAGGGAGCACACACAGGTTTATCAGACTGATTCCCAGAATGACAGGACTGGTGTATTGACAGATCAGTTAAGGTTATTAGGTTAGATTCCCTATAGTGTGGAAATTTGGCCCAACAAGTCCATACCAAACTTCTGAAGAGTAACCCACCCAGACCCATTTCCCTCTGACTAGTGCACCTAAAACTAGGGGTAACTTAGCACGGCCAGTTTACCTGACCTGCACATCTTTGGATTGTGGGAGGAAACCGGAGCAACCTCACGCAGACACAGGGTGAATGCGCAAACTCCACAAAGACAGTCGCCCAAGGCTGGAATTGAACCCGGCTCCCTGAGGCAGCAGTGTTAACCACTGAGCCACTGTGCCACCACTCTTGCTAAAAACCAAGAAGGGAACCTCAAAAAAATCTATAAAATTCCACCAGGACTAGACAGGAGGAAGTTCCCAACCTCCAGGGAGTTTGGAACCAGGGTCACAGGTTAAGGTCAAGGAGGAGGCCATTTTTGGTCTGAAATGAGGTGAAATATCTTCACCTAGAGAGTGGGGAACCTGTGGCATTCCCTACCACTGAAAGCGGATGAGGCCAAAACATTGGATGTTTCCAAGAAGGAGTTGGATATAGTTCTTAGAGTGAATGGGATCAAAGGGTATGGGGAGAAAGGGGGACGGGGGACTGAAATGGATGATCACCCGTGATCATGTTGGATGGCAGAGCAGGCTCGAAGGGCCGAATGGCCTATTCCTATTTTCTCTGTTCATACGAAACTGCAATCCGAAAAATGTCAGAGACTATCCTGAAGACGGTTCCGGTCTGGGCAGCTGTAGGTACAAAAGTTGAAGATTCCCTTTTTCAAAACAAAAGGGGATTTGTATATTATCTCAAAAAGTTCATGTTATGCACCTCCGTGTCGGGGAGAGCACACTTTAACAATGTGCCAGAAAACATGCTCACAAGCCATGACTTCACATCCTTTTGGATGGAACTGAACAAACGAAATGCAGCATTTGTCTCATTTAAAGTTGTGAGGGGGTGGATGCTACTATAAACCCAGTCCCCACCCTGAAGATTTCACCAGATGGCCCCAAGGGGAACGCCCTGGCTAGGGGAAGATGGGATTTTGCCATTTTTGAAGGCACTGCATGAATGTGGGTTGTTGTTGTATGTTTCATACAACATTGTCACCTTCCCAGACCAAGTCCACTGCTGCAGAAATCAGGGTGACCTGCACCTGGGTTTGGAGCTGAAGTAATGTGCACAGCATGGAGCTGGATCCCTGGAGAAGAATACTGAGCTGGGAATATACAGAACTGGTGGGATCCAAACTTGCACAGAGCCATTCAGCCACAGGCAATCCTGTCAAAACAGCAGAGGGAGGTCCTGAAACCACCCTAAATAAAAAAAAAGATTTTTCACCCAAGAAAAGCTGTAACACCAACAAAAACAAATTGGTATAAACATTTCTGTGAACTGATTTTTTCCCAATTAATTAATCCTTCTTGTGAACAGTTAATGCACAGGAGCTCCTACAGTTAAAAAAAAACTTCCTAATTTTGGAAGCAAATATCTGTAGTTGGACTTTGAGAATACAAGTCGAGAAAGGTATAAGAACCACCTGGTACTGGCTGGTTGTGGTTTCATGCCAACACAGTCAAAGTCAAATAGCCCTCCTAGAGCTTAATGTTCTGAAAAAAATAGGTGTTTAGGAAGCAATAGTGGGATGCAATTCTCATGCTTGTTTTCAAACCCCTTTGTGTCCTCACTTTTCTCCATATCTCTAACCCCCTTCAGCCTCATATTTAATCCACGCTCCCCCTGATTCTAGCCTCTTGAGCAACCTATTTTTAATTGAGTGCAGTTAAACATCTCAACAAACTATATAGGAACATTAAGAAGTTAAACTTGACACTGAGCTGTAGAAAGGGCTAATGGGGTAGAGAGCTGAAAGCTTGATTAAAGAGGCTGTTTTAAAAGTGCATCATAAAGGACATGAGAGAGAGAGAGAGAGAGAGAGACTGGGAGATTCAAGGAGTCTCGAGTTCAGGCACGTTGCTATTGGTGGAGGTAGTTAAAATTGAGAACTGCAAACCAATAGACTGGCATATTTAACTGTGACCTTGCAAAAGCTTTCCATAAGACAATAATTAAAAAGATACTAACATTAGATAAAAAGAAAGTCACATATATCTTTTGCAGAGGATGAGGACATGTTTATTTTAGAAAAGACAATTAACAAAAAAACGTTACTGCTATTTTTCCGAGGTTGTTTAGCAGTTTGAAGTATGTGAACTTTGTGCTAAAGTTGCTGATCTTTTCAATAACTGTACCGAGAAGGTTGAAAGCATGTGAGGCACAATGAACATGATATAGCTCTTAAAATGTGAAGCAGCTTCAGCATTGATTTCCAGTAAGTGTCTTCAGTACATCAGCTGTGCAATGCCTATCTAGAAAGTTGGGTGCGATATAAACTGTGAGAGAAACTCTTTGTAATAAATTGATTGTAAAAAAAAAGCATGTGTGCAAATGAGCAATGTGGATTCACACACAGGGAACGTCTGTAGTGGTTTTGCTGCTATTGTGAATAAAGATAGTAAAGGTACTCATTGCTTTAATCAGAGTCCAGACTTTGCTTCACGAAGGATACTTGTTACATGGATGTCTGTGCACTGATCTGAGCAGGCCATTCAGCCCATCATGTCCACACTGACCCTCTGAATACCCAACTAGACCTGCCCCCCCACCCTATACCTGTAATCCTGCCTTTCCCACCCAGCCTGCACACCATGGCATAATTTGGCATGGCCAATCACCTAACCTACACATTGTTGGACTGTGGGAGAAAACTGAAGCACCCAGTCAAGACCCACATAGACACGGGGAGAATGTGTAACCTCCACAAACACAATTGCCCAGAGGTGGAATCAAACCCAGGTCCCTGGTGCTGTGAGGCAGGCGGGCTAACCACTGAGCTACTGTACCAAGTGTTTCAGTTCTGTGGTTGTGGACTGAGATCCCTAGAAGGAATTTGGAGGGGGTGCCAGGGGTCGAGAAAGAGAGAGGAGAGCCAGGCTTGCTCGTTGTGACATTACTGTTCCTGGGCAGATTGCAGATGATGGAGTAAACTGGATCTTCCTGCCAATCATACCATCCTGCATCATTTGTACCTACCTCACCTTTTGTTAGTGCATTTCATTGGAAACAAATCATCAAACAGTCCAGCACAGAAGGAAGCCATTCAGCCCATTGAGCCTAGCCCTGACTGATGTAAGGACCAATCCATTTAATCTGCTGTGTCCCCACTTTGCTCTGCATTTATCAGAAGTTGTTGTTGCAGTTTTGGGCATGAGTTTTGTGTGCTGTAACTTGTAGGTTCTCTTTATACCTGGAGTCTGTAGATTGCTGGCAGTGATGAGCTGTTTGACCAGAGTTTGTTTGCTGTGAAAGACTGTGCCTTGAGTCTCTCCCCATGTCAATTATTCCCCCCTCCCCCAATCCCATTCGGTGGTACAGTGGTATTGTCACTGGCCTAGTAATCTGGAGATCCAGGACAATGTTCTCAGCACAGATTTATAATCCCACCATGACAGATGGTGGATCCTGAAGTCAGTAACAATCTGGAGTTGAAAATCCAATGATCATCATGAAACAATTACTGAATGTTGTAAAAAACCCAGTTGGCTCACTTTAGGGGAGGAAATCTGGTCTGACCTATTTATAACTGTAGGCCATTGACTTGTGTTTTTTTTGTAAAATTTACTCTTGCGTATGGGCGTCACTGGCTGGGCCATCATTTATTACTTACCGCTAGTTGCCCTTGAGAAGGTGATGGTGAGCTGAAGTTGCTGGTGCCCTCTGAAATGGCGTCACGCATCATTTAGTTGTTTCAATCACTGAATGGTCTCAAAAAGGGAACTGGGGTGCAGCGGCTCGCGATGGCAAGTTGCCACCATCTTCTCAAGGGGCAACTAGGGATGGGCAATAAATGCTGGCTCTGCCAGTGACACCCACATCCTGTATCTAAACAAAACATATACACATCGGAGGCGCTTTCAGTCCATAACCAAAATACAGAACGATGCCAGAAAATAGTACAAGCAACATTATTGTATCATCTAAAATTGACATAGATGTTCAAACAACTTTGGGACACAGATACTATCGCACTTTGTGATTGGCTGACGGTCAGTCACCTCCACTAACAATGCTGTATCTCATGAAACTTTCTCGGAAAACTATTTCGAATTGCCCTCTCCCTTTGCAGTGGTAAGAATCTATTTGAAAAATAAGTCCTCTTAATTTAGTTTGTCTCACCATGGCAGCTGATGACATTTAAGTATAGTTGATATAATTTAGAAAAAAAAAATCAGCTGACCATCAGCTGTTGTAAAAAATCTGTCTGGTTCACTAATGTCGTTTAGGGGAGGAAATCTGCTGTCCTTACCTGGTCAGACCTATATGACCCTCAGTAATGTGGCGGCTCCTAACAGCCCTCTGGGCAATTAGGGCTGGACAGTAAATACAGGCCTAACCAGCAATGTCCTTATCCCATGAACAAATACATCTTTAAAAGAAATCCTTTTGCAGGATGATAAAATGATTAAATCTGTCGATAGCAAGTTTGCTAAACCACGCTAAACTCATATTTTTCCTCTCTTGACTGCAATATTATAGCGACAGGCAGATAGCCTTTAAGGGGTCATCCAGAGGTGAATGGTCTCCACATCTTTTGGTCCTTTTGCCAGAAAATCTGCTGTTGAGGTGCAGTGTCAGCCAAAATAGGGAGAGGACAGAATCCTATCGTTCACACACTGCAGTGTGGTGGCAGGAAAAGGAAACATTGCCCAGCCATTTGGCTGTTTGCCCTGCTCATGCTCATGACCAGATCCTTGAGTCTAATGTATTCATACCCGAGTGGCTGCAGGGCTTTGAGATAATGCTAGTGCTGTGTGACCGGACAAATAAGACTGCTGTTTTTAAACAGCATTTATCCAGGAAACCGAATGAGACATCGTTTGCTACAATTTATCAGCGAAACTCATTCATAGTGAACTGGGTTATTTCAATAGTCAAAGACAACAGCTTGGGAAAGATCAGTGCCTATAGCACTCGATGCTTCTAACTTAGTTTAAGAGTTTGTTGGGGATAAAGTCCCAATTTTCCGATGACTAGCAAAAATATAAAAGGAGAGCCTTAAAGGAACCGTATTTTATTCACATTTCTTGGCAGTTCAGGCAAGACAAATGTTACAAAATTTGCCAAACGGAATAAATAATATTATGATATAAATTTGGATTAATTTCTTTGAAGCTAAGTTTAAACCCTGCAGATAAAAAGTAAATAGAGGCTAAAATATAACGCAGAAAACACGCACACATTGTTAAAAAAATACAGGAGTGTAACACATTTGCAGCCATGAAAGAAAAGACAACTAAAATATTTTTATAGCGTGGCTAGATTTTAGGGAGGAGGGGGGAAGAGTGCTTTGACCTGTGTGAAGGGGAACCCCTGCAGACATAACCATTCTGACCCATTGAATGGTCTGAATACGATAAATGCTGCTTTATCTTTTCTTGAAAGGAACAAGATAGAGAGGCCTAAATGCCTGGGCATGCTTAAATGGACAACTGTGCAATGTTTGAGCTGAGTGGGTGTTTGAAATCTGAGCAATCCGACAGACTAAAAGCTGAACAGGTCACCTGCTGCCCTCCATGGGGATAGGCACAGACCTTATAAGAAATTGCCCATGGTTGAATTGTAATACAAATTCCTTTCTCTACTGACTGGCCTCTTTCACCAGACCATGGCCTATAAAATTTTGTAAAAACAATTCTAAAAAAAATTTTTCAAAGGGCAAGCCAGTGTGATGAAAGGCTTGACAGTTTTGACTTACAGTTCATGCTCTTCATTACTAGAAAATTGAATTGCGGGGACCGTGTCTCAGCAGTGTTTGTGACTGATCCAATGGCATTCTTAAATAAGGCATGTTTGTTGTGCTTTATTTTTGTTTCCGCTAGTGCTCACGGCTGTAAAACAGCAATGTGTGTCAGCACCGCTGATTTTAAATCATATTTTTGACCAAATTGTGAAGAGCACAAGGGCAGTTCGCACCTTGACTCAGCAAATAAATGGGATCAGATATGGACAATTAAAGTGGCATTCCAGAGCCTCCGATATCGAAAGAGATTAGCCTAAATTCATCTGATAATGTCACACTGCGCCCACGGAGATGGGAAGGGGAGCTCCAGTCCGTTTGAATGGATCAACCTCATCAGAAGGTCAGCAGGAGCAGTGGGCTGATGCTGGTTCGCACATATGTGAGCAGAGATTGCAATGTCTGTGTGACCCCACCCCCACATCCCCCAATCTCCACCCTTCCCCTCTAACACCTACCAACCCCCACATCCCCAATCTTCACCCCTCCCCTCCAACACCTACCACACCTCACCTTCCCCCAATCCTCGACCCCCTCCCCTCCAACACCTACCACCCCCCACATCCCCAATCTTCACCCCTCCCCTCCAACACCTACCACACCTCACCTCCCCCAATCCTCAATCCCCTACCCTCCAACACCTTCCACCTCCCCACCTCCCATACCTTCCACCCCCCACACCTTCTACCCCCCCACCCCCCACACCTTCCAATCCCCCACCCCTTACACCTTCCAATCCCCCACACCTTCCACCCCCTCACCTTCCACACCTTCCATCCTCCCACCTCCCACACCTTCCATCCTGACACCTCCCAAACCTTCCACCCCTCCACCTCCCACCCCCACCATCTCCACCCCTCCACCTCCCACACCTTCCACCCCCCCACAATCTCCACCCCCCACCTCCCACAACCTCCAACCCCCCACCTCCCACAACCTCCATCCCTCTCCCCTCCAACACCTTCCACCCCCCACAATCTTCACCCTGCTCCCGCAGCATCTTCCGCACCCCCACCCCCCCATTCCAAAATAGCCAGGGGCGATTGAAAACTGCCTGCAGCCGCCTCCCTTGTTGGCCTCCCGCTTAATGGCCACACGGGGTGGGTGACACCTGGGTGGATGAGATGACATTCTGAGTTACAGTCACGGCTGAAACGCAGCTCACACTAGTCGCTCGGAATCTGTCAGAAGCTGTTAGCAGTTGGCAGCCAGTTGCCCTGTGGCATTTCCTCATGGCATCAGCAGAGAGAGAAAAAAAACCCCAAGCATAAATCAGCGAGAGGAGCCTGCTGCTGTACTAATGAGGCTGTAAGCTTGTTTATGGACTAGCATCATTTCTGTGATTATTTCCACCTTTTCAGTTTTCCCTTCATAATTTACCTTTGCTTTGGAAGACGGGGGCAAGTCAGAGCGAGAAATGAAGTCAGCGCTGATATTTTGCAAATGTGGCCTGTAGCTGCTGCCATATGGCACTCTGTGAGTGAGCTTGGAGTCTGGAGAAAGAGAGAGAGAGAAAAAGAGAGAGAAAAAGAAATTAGCCCCAGACCTCACAGAGATGCTATCAAATTACAGCGAAAATGGGAATGCCAATAAAATTGATGCTCTTGAGTTTTCTCCAAGGTTTCAGCTCTCAGAGGTCAGTGCACGAGAAAAGTTTTTTTTTAGAAAACAGTGTTTAAAAGGAGCAATAAAAATGAGGCAGAAACATGTCTGTGGAGAGAGTAACTTCCGTTGGCACCTGTACAGGTGCAGCTCTTACCCACACCTTCGACTCCCCCCCAGAGAAGCTGAGTTATCTAACCATTTCTGTTTGCCATCTCTGAAGCCGAGGATTTGAAAGCATTTGCTCGCAATGAGAATCTTGTGTTCGATTTCAAGCCGGCAACGTGATTTCCCCTCCCCGATGAAAGCAAACGTCCTCGGCCTACTAACAGGAGGAAGAGCAAACTGTGCATGAGAGTTGAACCATTTCCTTTTGGGGGCCTGGGACGAATGATGTGACGGAGGCCAGTTGTTTCGGGTAAATCATTCTTTACAGATATGAGGGGCTTATCGTCCTCCCTTCAAATACATATGTCGATTAAATGGCAGAAACTTTAACTTAAATTTCTGTGTCTCGTGTGTTGGTGCTTTCACGACATGAGAGAAACAGGAGAGGTACTGGTGAGTGTTTTATATGGCATGCAGAAAGCCTTTCCTTCTCCTAATGGTGTATATAATTCAGGTGCCCTGAAGGCATACTTTCAGGAATTCTTTTGCCTGAGGTAATGGGAAGCAAAGGCTGTTTTAAAGCCTCGATTATTCTATTGATGCACAAAGATGGAAAAAGTCATCTCTGGATTATAGTAGATATTTCCATAAATTATCAATGAACCCTTCTCTAGTGAGGCAGTAGGGCATTACTAGTAAATGAATTTGAAGGTTTTTTTGGCATAAATGGAAAGTTGTATGTACAGAGGTTTGGTGCAGAAATATTAGGATGGGGGGAGGGGATGCCAGTAGATTGGATGCTGTGACAGATTGTGGATCGATAATCTGTACCCATGACTTCGATGTTTAATTGTGAGAGTAATCTAGTGTTTGCAGTATTTATGTACCTATTTGAGCAGCTGTTGATTTTTTTTCTGTTCCTGTTCTTTTAATAAATTATAATGAGGAGGAAATAAACTGCCTTTGCCTCTCAACTCCCAGCATCCACCTCTGACTCAGTGACAGTACAACAGCACTATGCGTTATTAATGAAGCAGCGAGTGTATTTTTGTGTACTCCGGTAAATGACACTCTATTTCTGGCAGTTATTTTTAAGCACTTTCAGGCCCCCATTAACTTTGCAAATTGTTTGCATTTCGCATTCGCTACTAATTTTAATGCCAGTCAGGAATAAAGCTGGGGAAATGCAAGACTTTGCATGCAGTGTCTGCCTCATACACTTTTCAGGTCAGAAGTAATACAGATTCATTGTCTATTCCTCTGCACTCAGAGTAACCTTTTGCCTCAGAATGGCACCCCCTGCTGCACTGGCGCAGAATCTTCACTCCCCGTGGTGTCTGGCCTTACTCTCACTTTCAGCTCTTACTGAGGTGATGGTCAGTCACCTGGATTTGTATCCACAAAGGACAAATGTACAATTGCCCAAACTCCAAATCGAGTAGGGCACTTTTAACTTCCCGACCCCCTCGTCTGAGAATGGAGAAGCCAGCCTTTACAGATTTAGACAGCTCATTAACACCGTAGACGTGGGAGAAAGTAAAAGTGTGTCAACAATGTTTGTTTTATTCTGCACTGAAGCTAAGGTTTAGATGCATAAATTGGTTAGGGGGACTGAAAATCAACACTCCATCCCTGCCATAATTTTTGTGGAGATTTAGAAAGAGAATGTGGGACCTTGTGGCGAGTGCTTCTGGAGTAGTCTATGTGTTAATGGCTCGTACCTGTTCCCCACACTACAGGTGGGATCTTTTACCACTTGGCTTTGTATAACTACATCATTGTTAATTGTAGTAATCCATGTGACTGCACTGTCTGTGTACTGTATACAGTGTTGTCATAAACTGCAGTGTGAAGATTCAGGCGAGAGCAATAATGGTCTCAAACTCTCAATCCTGGCATGGACTTTAAAGCCATTTGTGCAAACCAAACTGTGCATTATGTACCCGGTGTAAGGACAGGCAGATGGTTTGAGTCTGTGCCTGAAATGTTCCTTGTTCAATAGCTCTCCAGCAATGCTGCACTGCAGACATTCAGAGGATTGTACAAGTCCAGACTGAGGTGAATGACTGGACCGCACTAGCTGTCTCCAGCCAAGTTTTTGTGCTTCAATAAGACCTGGGCACAGATAGCACTGTCTGGCCTCCCCTTTCAATGTAAACAATGACGAAAAGCAAGGAGTAAGTTAGTAATCCTAGCGAGGAAGGGGGAGGGGGATTGGGCATTGAAAATGGCCGTTTTGTCCGAATGTTGAAGTGACTGATAAAGGGTTGGAAAAGCCATGGAGTTTAAGGCTGCACCGAACGGAGGAGTAGATTTTTAGGAGTTCCAGGTACAAGTCAATTGCCACTCTGTGCACTTTGCAAACCAGACTGCTCTTGTGTCCCAGTGTCAGAAAGTGAGAACAAAGTTATTTTGAGTTTTCTAATCATTAACGCAGCGAGATCAGGACAGCGCCCTGTACTGTGTGCGGCTGAAGAACATAAGGAGAAAAGGAAATCTCCTGGTTTTGTGTAGTATAAAAGAGCATTACAGAAAGTCTCACATGACCAAAAACAAAAGATTGCTTTAAAACTGCGTTTTTTAATGTACTCACAGGTGATGGCTTGGACAACAGTGTAGCTTCACCGAGCACAGGAGATGATGACGACCCGGACAAGGATAAAAAGCGACAGAAAAAGCGAGGGATCTTCCCAAAGGTAGCCACAAACATCATGCGAGCATGGTTGTTCCAACATCTAACAGTAAGTGAACCATACCTTGATACGGTTTGAGATACGGTTGGATGACAGAGGGCAGATCTTTCTTGTTTTCCGCTGGCCAGGGCTGTCTGAGTGGAGTATTTTGAGTAGAACTGGGTGGGGAGGATTGCACACCTACTTTGGAATCCATACGACTCTCTCTCCTTTGCTTGTCAGAAGGTGATTGGCTGTTTCCCCCTGACTGGCTGATGTTCCTCAGACCACTGTTGTAGCAGTCACTGGAATTTGTGCGATAGGTCAGGTGAAAGCAACGCAGGGGCTCAGTTAGCTCAATTGGCTGGACAGCTGGTTTGTGACGTAGGGTAACACCTGGGGTGTGGGAAGTCTCAGGTTAAACTCACCAATTGTCTATCTTTCCGACGAGAAGGCAATCCTCTGAGACTATGGTGACTCTTGTCCAGCAAAGCAAACTCTGGGTTTTACTTCGAGAGAGAGAGCTGAGTCAAAGCTGTCATAACTCTTGGTTAGAGTGCACTTTCTATGTTCATTTTGGGATGTCGTATTATAGATCAGATAGCAAGGCAAAGCATTGGTGCAGGAAGATTTATAAAGATAATCCCAGAAATCTGTGTTGGGGAAGGATGGACAATCTAGGTTTTTTTTCTCTCTTGATAAAAGAAGGTTGATAGGTGACTTTAAAATAATGAAAAGTGTTGATGGAGTGGTTATGGAGGCACTGTCTCCTCTTGGTTGGAAGAGTATAATCAGTGTAAAATAGCCACCAAGTAACCCAATAGAGAATTCAGAAGGAACACTGTGCCAGAGAATGGTGTGAAGGTAGAACTCAGGGAATAGGGATAACTTGAATAATATTTGATTTCAGACAAAACCAGACCAGCAAATGAGGGAGGAGAGATTTATATGAGAGAGAAAAAAAATAAGAGGATGCCCAAGGAGGATCATAACTAGTTGGGCTGAATGGCCTATTTTTGTATGCCACTGTTGTAGCAGTCACTGGAATTTGTGCGACAGGTCAGGTGAAAGCAACGCAGGGGCTCAGTTAGCTCAATTGGCTGGACAGCTGGTTTGTGACGTAGGGTAACACCTGGAGTGTGGGAAGTCTCAGGTTAAACTCACCAATTGTCTATCTTTCCGATGAGAAGGCAATCCTCTGAGACTATGGTGACTCTTGTCCAGCAAAGCAAACTCTGGGTTTTACTTCAAGAGAGAGAGCTGAACCACAAAGCTGTCATAACCCTTGACAGAAAAAAATAAGAGGATGCCCAAGGAGGATCATAACTAGTTGGGCTGAATGGCCTATTTTTGTATGCCACATAATCCTACCTGTATGTTTTACACGGCTAAATAGAGTCCAGGATCTGGTGAAGCAAGGAAGTAAGATGGACTGCTTTTCGCAGAAGACAGAGCATTGGAAAATGACACATATCAAACCATTAGGTTGCAAATTGATTTTCTGGGCTTTAATCTCTGGACATGACTTTAGTTATTGACATTTGTAAAACCTCAATGTCTCAGGAAAGGTTTGGAAGGAGCATGCCCAAAATAAAAAAACAAAATTCCCTAACTCATGACGAATTGAGAAGCTTTGAAGTGAAAACTGTAATAACTTAGAATATTATATCAAATTGTAGATGATTATCTTTGCTAAGGAAATGCTATGAGTGAAAACTGGTTGTTATTTTGTTTTAACCCTCGCTATTTCTTGTTATAATGCATTTACCTTCTGCAGAGGTTTGGTTCCAAGGTCAGCAATGATTTCGGAGGTAGGAGATAGATAGCCAGGATTCTGTTTGGTGTCAGATGGTAGTTTAGTGGAAACTATTGGACTAGTTTTCCTCTCAGAATACAGGGAGAACTAACCATTTGGATACAGAACTGGCTCAAAGGTAGAAGACAGAGGGTGGTGGTGGAGGGTTGTTTTTCAGACTGGAGGCCTGTGACCAGTGAGTTGCCACAAGGATCGGTGTTGGGCCCTCTACTTTTTGTCATTTACATAAATGATTTGGCTGCGAGCATAAGAGGTACAGTTAGTAAGTTTGTAGATGACACCAAAATTGGAGGTGTAGTGGACAGTGAAGAGGGTTACCTCAGATTGCAACAGGATCTGGACCAGATGGGCCAATGGGCTGAGAGGTGGCAGATGGAGTTTAATTCAGACAAATGCGAGATGCTACATTTTGGGAAAGCAAATATTAGCAGGGCTTATACACTTAATGGTAAGGTCCTAGAGAGTGTTGCTGAACAAAGAGACCTTGGAGTGCAGGTTCATAGGTCTTTGAAAGTGGAGTCGCAGGTAGATAGGATGGTGAAGAAGGCGTTTAGTATGATTTCTTTTATTGGTCAGAGTATTGAGTACAGGAGTTGGGAGGTCATGTTGTGGCTGTACAGAACATTGGTCAGGCCACTTGGAATATTGCGTGCAATTCTGGTCTCCTTCCTATTGGAAAGATGTTGTGAAACTTGAAAGGGTTCAGAAAAGATTTACAAGGATGTTGCCAGGGTTGGAGGATTTGAACTATAGGGAGAGGCTGAACAGGCTTAACAGGCTGGGGCTGTTTTCCCTGGAGCGTCGGAGGTTGAGGGGTGACCTTATAAAGGTTTACAATATCATGAGGGGCATGGATAGGATAAATAGACAAAGTCTTTTCCCTGGGGTTGGGGAGTCTAGAACTAGAGGGCATAGGTTTAGGGTGAGAGGGGATAGATATAAAAGAGATCTAAGGGGCAACTTTTTCACACAGAGGGTGGTATGTATATGGAATGAGCTACCAGAGGATGTGGTGGAGGCTGGTACAATTGCAAACATTTAAGAGGCATTTGGATGGGTATATGAATAGGAAGCATTTGGAGGGATATGGGCCAGGTGCTGGCAGGTGGAACTAGATTGGGTTGCGATATCTGGTCAGCATGGACGGGTTGGACCGAAGGGTCTGTTTCCATGGTGTACATCTCTATGACTGCAGTTATTCAGACACCCCAGGCTAATGCGTAGTGTACATGGGTTCCCATCCTACCATGGCAGTTAGTGGAATTTAAATTCACTTTATAAATTCTGGAGTGTAAAGCTAATCTTGGTAATGGTGACCACAAATTGACTGACCCAGAAAACTGGGAGAAAGTGAGGACTGCAGATGCTGGAGATCAGAGTCGAAGAGTGTGGTGCTGGAAAAGCACAGCCGGTCAGGCAGCATCCGAGGAGCAGAAGAATAAATGTTTTGAGCATAAGCTCTTCATCAGACAGGCAGAAATCTGTCTGGTTCACTCATGTCCTTCAGGGAGGGAAACTGCCGACTTTACCTAGTCTGGTCTACACGTGACTCCAGACACACAGCAAAGTGGTTGACCCTCAACCGCTCTCTGAAATGTTCAGGCAGGCTGCTCAGCCAAAGAACAATTAGGGATTGGCAACAATTGCTGGCCCACCAGCAATGCTTACATCCCACTAGGGAATAAGTGCAGTCAGTGCTCCCAGAAATTTGTATTGGGCTTTGGTTTTTGAGTATCCTGCACTGACTCTTAGGAAGAAAGAGTGAGCCGTGTGTCCGTGAGGGACCAGCGCGGTTCGATATGGTCAAGTGTGACATCACTGACTTGGGGTCCAAAAAGAGGAGAATCAAAATATTTTCCTGATGCTGAGAGCATTAGAAACCTTGGACTGGTAAGGTGTTCTACATATCCATGTTATTAGAAGCACACTATGCTGGTGGAGAAGTGTTAAAAATAATCAAGGAGATCAATTAATTGAACTCTGGTCTTCATCCAAGTGGGTTTGGAATACAATTGGGAAGGAAGTTATGGAGCAGATGGATTTAAGCTCGATCTGATGGTCATTTAATTCTGCTCTCCAGACCTCAGGCAGGAGATTGTGGTTTGAAAGGACAAAAATGACTTTTATTTTGTTTTCTGAGTGCACCACTTGAGGGTTCTCTTTTGATTTTTGGGCCTATATTTTGATTTCCAGGGGCTTCTTTTTCATTCTCACTAACTTCTTTAGAATCATAATATGATGGAGGCAGTCTATTCAGCCCATCGAGTCCACACCCATCCTCTGAAAAGCATCCCACACAGACACACCACCCCTACCCTGTCCCTGTCATTGTGTATTTTCCAATGCTAACCAACATACCCTGCACAGCCCCAGTCACCACAGGCAATTTAGCTTTACTCATGTAGTAACATTCCCTTCTCTATCTGTGTTGATGTGTGTGGAATTTAAATTTATACAAAAACAGAATTGCAAGAGTTCATCAATATCCTCAGTAATTATCAACCATCCATTAAACACAAGGGCACAGCACCCAGGGAAAAACATGAACTTCCTAGAAACCACCGTGTTTAAATGGGCACAAGCTTACAGGTATACGTTCGCAACAAAATTCGGAATGGTTAAATCATGAAGGAAAATTTATACAGTATAGATCGGGCTTATATTCCCATGGAATTAGCAGATTTAAAATGATGAATGGGTAAACTGAGGCTGATGCAGGGACTCTTGTAGTGCAGTGGTAGTGTTCATACCTCTGAGCTAGGAGAACCGGGTTGAAGCCCTCTTCCTCCAGCTGTGTGTCATAATATTTCTGAATAGGTTGGCTGGGAAAATGTCCAGATTAGAGTCGGGATAGACTTTAAAAATAAAGGATAAATGCTAGGCTATTGTGGTGCAGTGGTAATATCCTGATCTCTGAGCCAGGAGACCTGGGTTGAGATCCCACCTGTTCCAAAGTATATCATAATGTCTTTGGATCATTGAGTGTAGATGAAGCTACAGTATTGCCTCAGATGGAGAAAGGAGGGGAGAGCAGGGCCCTGAATGAGGGAAATCAGAAAGAACTTGCACATATGTGAGAGGCCATTCAGCCCATAGAGCCTGCTGTGCCATTCAGTATGATCATGGCTGATATGATTATAACCACAAATCCACATTCCTGATTAATCTTTCAACCCCTTGTTTAACTGGAATCTTATCTACTTTTGCCTTAAAAATATTTAAGGACACTGCCAACTTTTCAGGAAGAGAGTTCCAAAGATTCTGAGGATGAAAAGAAATAGCTTTCTCTCTGTTTTAAACAGGGGGTTTTAAACAGTGGCTTTTAATTCTCGATTCTCCCATAGGAAGAAGCATCCTTGCCACATCCTCATTACACAGGGCTAGTGGAAATCTGGAACTCTGTCCCCCAACATATCCAGAGATGACAAGGGTCAATTTCAAGCCTGACCTGATATTGATGATTTTTTTATATCTATTTATAGAGTAAAAAGTGAGGTCTGCAGATGCTGGAGATCAGAGCTGAAAATGTGTTGCTGGTTAAAGCACAGCAGGTCAGGCAGCATCCAAGGAACAGGAAATTCGACGTTTCGGGCCAGAGCCCTGATTCCTGATGAAGGGATCTGACCCGAAACGTCGAATTTCCTGTTCCTTGGATGCTGCCTAACCTGCTGTGCTTGAACCAGCAACATATTTATATCTATTTATAGGCTTACAGTAAATTATTGATTATGCAACTGGGTCAATAATCCCGAGGCCTTGACGAATCATCCAGAAATTTGAGTTTGAGAGCCACCGTGATCAACATAGTATCCATCTGGGGACAAGTTGTCCTGTCTGGTCAGCAATGATTCAGGAACCCATAAAATGTCATTGCCTTCGGTTAAAAATGAGCAAGGAAATTTACTGCTGATTCCCAACTATTGTTTCTCCTCCCCTGACCCAACACCACCACCTTAGCCCCCCACTTCACTCCCACAATAAGTAGATTAATCAATGTTCCCTGATGTTGAACACTACTTGGAGGGAGAGTGGGTAGGGAACAGAATGTACTCTGGGTGAGAGACTTAAATGTCTATCACCAAAAGTGTCTCAGTCACATTACTGCTGACAGGAAGATAAGGAGCCATGATTCATTCCCATCAATAATGATGATGGAATCCAGTGTTCAATTGAAAATGAAAAGGCTTTTGTAACCATCTTCGGCCATATTGGCTCAACCACCTTGGACTCCCCCTGAGGTCCACAGCATCACAGAAGTCAGTCATTAGTGAATTCAGTTCAGTCCACATGACCTCAGGAAACATATGGCAGAGCACACTGGAGACAGGAACGGCTGTGGATCCCAACAGCATCCTGGCTGTGTTACTGATGGGTGGCGCTCTCGAATGAACTGTGCCATTCCTCAAACTGACCCAGTACAGCTTCAACATTGGCACCTACCTGAGAAAGTGAGAAATGACTCTGTCTGCTAAGAACCTATGCAACATTCAGGCTTGGGCTGAAAGTGAGATTAGATTAGATTACTTACAGTGTGGAAACAGGCCCTTCGGCCCAACAAGTCCACACTGACCCGCCGAAGCGCAACCTACCTAGACCCATTCCCCTATATTTACCCCTTCACCTAACACTATGGGCAATTTAGCATGGCCAATCCACCTAAACTGCACATTTTTGGACTGTGGGAGGAAACCGGAGCACCTGGAGGAAACCCACGCAGACAAGTGGCAAATAACATTCAAATAACACAGTGGCCATCTACAACAGAGTCTGACTGTCTCCCCTGGATATTCAAGGGCATTTCTGTCATTTCTCAACCCCTTTATCTTGCCTACTCATAGAGTCATCCAGTCATACAGCATGGAAACAGTCTCTTCAGTCTAACCTGTCCTTGCCAGACACATTTCCTAAACTAAACTATTCCCACCTGCCTGCGTTAGGCTCATATCCATCTAAACCATTCCTATTCATGTATCTATTCAAATGTCTTTTTAAATGTAACTGTACCTGCATCTACCACTTCCTCTGGCAGTTTCATTCCATATTCTCCCCATAATCCTTGACCCCCTCATTAATCAAGAAACTATTTATCTCTGACTTAAAGACACTCGATGATTTGGCCTCCACAGCCTTCTGTGGCAATGAGTTCCACAGATTCCCCACCCTGAAGAAATTCCTCATCATCTCAGTTCTAAAACTCCCTTCCCTCTGAGGCTGTGCTCTCAGATTCTAATCTCTCCTACAAGTAGAAACATCTTCTCTATGTCCACTCTATCCAGGCGTCTCAGTATTCTCTAAGTTTTAATCAGATTCCAACCCCTCCCCCCCATCCCCTCCACTCCCAACCCATATCCCCCTAAACTCCATCGAGTGCAGACATACATAACTGGAGCATGTATGTACCATAGTTGCAAGAGCAGGTCAGAGGCTAGAAATGCTGCAGCAAATAACTGAACTCCTAACTCTCCAAAACCGTCCATCATCTACAAGGCACAAGTCAGGAGTGTGATGGAATACTCCCCACTTGCCTGGATGGGGTCAGCTCCAACTACACTCAAGAAGACTGACACCATCCAGGACAAAGCAGCCTGATTGGAATTCTATCCACCATATTAAAAATTCATTTCTTTCATTTGGCTTATTTTGAAAAGAATAGCGACAAAGGGTCACGGAAGTAAATAATTAAAAAGGCAAATCACATCCTATCAGGATCACTACGAACAGTGATCAAGTACAGGAAGGATTTTCAGACAGAATAGTGGAGGTGTAGACATTGAAATCATTTCAAAAAACAACTGGATCCCGCAAGGGGATGTAGGAGTGTTTTTTGTGGGTCATGCCAGATGGATGAATGACCTTTCCTATCTGTAATTATCTTCCAATCCTGTGATAGCAATTAGAAGCCAAGATGCTGGCTGGCTGATTTTCCACTTCCCAATCTGCACTCAGCAAGGTCAATTGTCCTCCCTCCATTCCTGTTGCCTTGACTGAGGATGTACATCATCAGTGATCCCCAGTCTGCAGAGCCTACGCTCCCTGTAGAGTCATCGCCATCTCGTGGTATTCTTCCAAAGATGTTGCAGGGAACATTAAAAGTTGAACTTGGTCAATTTAAGGTCTCTTTTTCTCATATCTTTACTTCCAAGTCCGATTCACCCATCTGCCCTGTTCCTAATCATCTTCATTATCTGACTTCAATTTCAAAACTCTCATCCTTCCATGATCTTGCCGCGCCTCCATCTCAGTAACTTTCTTCAGCCAGGAGCATCTCTGATATCCGCGCATTCATCTAATTCTGGCCTCTTGACCACTCCTCGGAGCTGACACGGTGGTTAGCACTGCTGTCTCAAAGTGCCAGGGACAGGGGTTCGAATCCAGCCTCGGGTGACTGTCTGTGTGGAGTTTGCACATTCTCCTTGTGTCTGCGTGGGTTTCCTCCCACAGTCACAAAGATGTGCAGGTTAGGGTGGATTGGCCATGATAAATTACCCATTGTGTCCAGAGATGTGCAGGCATGGGAAATGCAAGGTAACAGTGATAGGATATGGCAGGTCTGGGTGGAGGGTCAGTGTAGACTTGATCGGTTGAATGGCCTGCTTCCACATTGTATGATTCCAAATTTTGTTTACTCCACTGCTGGTGACTGTATCTTCATCCATCCCTAAGCCCTGGTACTTCTGTCTCTTTACTTTGCTTTCTGAAGATGTTCTTTAAAATCTACTTTGACCACGCTTTTGATAATTTGCCCTGATATCCCTTTAAATGACAGGACTTTGGATTCTGCTCTTTGATGCTCCCACACATTGCCTTTGGGTGCTTCTTTTTAAGTGAAAGGCACTATATAAATTTAAATTGCCAGAATGAGAGGGAAGGGAGTCAGCTGAGAACAATTATTAAGGTATATCTGAAAAATCAAGAGGAACATTTTTTTTCTGTTAGGGAGCTTGCTTCTGGAGCAGCAGCTTGGAAGATAAGCAAGTGAGAATTGAACTGTCTACTTGTACAAATTTATAGTCAAGCACTTTGCTTCTCTCACAGTTCTTTATTACAACAGAAGTGCTTTCTGGCAGCACCAATTACTTACTGCGGTAATATGTACCAGCCTTTCTCCTTCGCTTGTGACCCCCTTGCTTCAGAACTCCACCAGGTCTCTGCAGACAATCAGTCTTGAAAAGGGGCTTTGAATCAGCACCAATCAGTGTTAAAACAGAGCACAACCAGTTATACTTGCATAGCACCGGAATCGTTTCAGGGGTGGCGAAAGTGTAGCCTGGATGGTGCAATTAAGATCGACAATGTTTTCACAGGCAGAAATTCTGCCACGGCATCCTGACCTCAATCTCTCACCAGAAAGCAGTTTCGTCAGATTGCGAGCTTCCAGCCTTAACATGCAAAGCTTACCACTCTTCATTCCCATAACTATGGAGGAGTTACCACTCTTCATTCCCATAACTATGGAGGAAAATAACGAGGTGCACTCAGACCTTACTCTGTAGATCTTAGTGCCGTGTCAAAATGGAATAAGAGTTTATTATTCTTGTACTGCTTGCATTCATTCCCAAGTTCTGAAAAGCAGAAGAGATAGCACTGTAGCCCGATGTAAGCTGCTGTAAAAATTCATGCACGGATTAACCAACGAAGCAAAATGGCAAAGTATTCATCCAGTTAGCAAACTTTTACTATCGCTGTGTTACACATGTGCACCCGGTAAGTTTTGAATATTTTAATTATCCAGACTGTGGGGCTGAGGGAATCTTGAACACTAGGCTGTTGGGCAGTCATTTGTGTCAATGATGTCAGTTTGTAATGGTGCTCTATCAAGTTGGAGTAAAAAGTGAGGTCTGCAGATGCTGGAGATCAGAGCTGAAAATGTGTTGCTGGTTAAAGATTCGACGTTTCGGGCATAAGCCCTTCATCAGGAATTCCTGTTCCTTGGATGCTGCCTGACCTGCTGCCCTCTATCAAGTTGGAATCTAGGTGTTGTCCAAAGTTTTCTGATGAAATGTGCAATTACCTTGTTAGTACTAAGTCGCAGTGTGGGTCTACCAACACTAAACACAGGAATTGCTGGAGAAACCCAGCAGGTCTGGCAGCATCTATGGAGAAAGAAAGTTAACGTTTTGAGTCTGGGGTATGACTCTTCTTTAGAACTGAAATGTGTTGGAAAATGTTTTCTTATATACTGTCAATGGAGACAGAGACCCAATGCATTATGGTTTTTTTAAATTCATTTATGTGATGAGGTGTCTTTGCTATGACAGCATTTATTGCCCATCCCTAATTTCCCAGAGGGCAGCTAAGGGTCAACCATATTCTGGTCACCACATGACCAGAAGGATGTGGATATTTTGGAGAGGGTACAGAGATGTTGCCTGGTACAGGGGATTTTAGCAATGAAGAAAGTTTGGACTGGGTTTGTTTTCACTGAAACGCAGGAGATTCGGGGCGTGGGGGTGGTGGAAGGGGGGTTGCGGCCTGATAGATGTTTATGAGATTGTGAATGGCATGGATAGAGTGGAAAGTATGAGGTTTTTTCCTGGGGGGAGGGGGCAGAGGGAGGGGGTTAATTACCAGGGGGACACAGGTTCAAGGAGTGGGGGGAAGTTTAAAAGAGATGTGCAAGGCAGATTTTTCACACAGAGGGCAGTGAGTGCCTGGAACAGGCTGCCAGAGGAGGGGGTGGAAGCAGACACATTAGCAACATTCAATAAGCACCTGGACGTATACATGAACAGGAAGGGAATAGAGGGATACGGATCCTGTAAGGGAAGACAGTTTCAGTATGGAAGGACAAAATGTGTCAGCATGGGTTTGGAGGGCCGAAGGGCCTGTTCCTGTGCTGCATTGTTCTTTGTTCACATTGTTGTGGGTCTGGAGCCACATGTAGGCCAGACCGGGTAAGGATGGCAGTTTCCTTCCCGAAAGGATATCCATGAACCAGATAATTGTACCAGTAAGAGTGAACCAGTGACTGATGATTAACAATAGCTTCATGGTCATCTTTAGACTCTTATTTCCTGATTTTTAATATAAATTCAAATTCCACCGTCTGGCATTTCACTATCTTCTACACTTCAACCAGGACTGGGGAAATGCCACCCTGGGCACTGCTGCTACATTCTACACCCTGCGGGGAGCAGCGCTGATCCCTTCAATATTTGTTTTATTTCCAGATAAATGTTGATCAAGGGTCATACATATGTAAAGATGTCTGTTGGAATTGTAAAGTCTGGCCCACTGCGACACTCTTAAGTTGGTTGAGTTTTGCCGTTGAACACTGGCCTACTCAGGCTTCTTCCATGCTGTCTGCTTCACTATTCAATGGAATGAGTGCTGAAAGATTGATGTGAACACACAAACACTTTGACGTTTTCTGTTATGATTGTCCAAACCTTATCATCTTATAACAGTGTGACCAAGCGAGAACAGTTGGAACTCTGAAGAACAAAGGTTCTGCTCCCACAGCATCTACCATCTGCCCTGGGTGCTCTCAGCCGGTTGTGTGCCCATGTATCTGTGCACTTGGTGTCGGTATAGATTGAGATGGTGAGGAGGGCTGTTGTCTCTATCTCACTGTGACACTGGTGGTAGGCTACAGCCACTCTGACATTGAGCTCAAAACGTTTGGTGCGCTGACATTGATTGCAGCATCGACGGCTAGTTCCAGAACTCTGTCACATGTGAACTTTGGAGGTCCACGCAGAAGACAAGAAGAATGAGAGAGAAGACTTGCTACTGGCCTTGGTCTGTTGCTGTTTCTCTCACTCCAGCCCATAGTGTCCTACTGTTGTTGAAACAAAGAAAACAGGAGGTCATTTGGCCTTGCAAACCAGCTCCACCATTCCATATGATAATGTCTATCCATTCAAATCAGTCCCCAGTTCCAGCTTTCTCCTCATAACTTTTGATCACTTTAGTCCTAAGAACTGTATTGAACTCCTTCTCGAAAACACTGTGTTCCTCCCTAAACGTACTTGACCAGGTAATCCATAGCCACAGACTCCACCTGCCTTTCTGTTCTTCTGCTGCACTGGGAGTTGATGTGCATGCCCCTATCACTATGTCCAGTTCGTGCTCGGACCAGTCACATACAGCACTTCCTCATTGCTGATGCTGTCTCAAAGGGCTAAATGGCCTACTCCTGCACCTATTTTCTATGTTGGATGGATGGACAACCTTTGGCGTATGTGACCCCTTGGCTGTTCTGTATCATGTCTCATAGGCAGAGCTGGTGGTTGGTGCTCTGAGGGTCATGTGGACTCTATCTTTTACGAATGTGTAGATGCTTCTGAGTGTCCCTGCAGTGGCTTGCTGATTCTTGTATGGAGATCAGTTATAAATTGGGACAAAAAATTATGGAGCTATCTGAAAATGTCAGTAGAAATCTCAGTCAGAAAAGTCAGATAATAAGGACGCAGAATGAGAAACTGCAAAATGCCTCCTTCTCTGTCAGCCTTCGCATCTCTGGAAGAGACTCTCATTTCCAGAGGTTGTCTGTTTCAAAGAGCACGTTCCTCACGACAAATTGACTGTTGAAAGATGGCAGTTCTCCCATTTCATAAAGGAAGAGAAATATGACGGGATGAATGGGAACATGATCTCGTGAGGACTTAGTGAATTAAACAGTGCAAACAGGGGTCACAGTCCAAGAATGAGGAGTGAGCCATTCAAGACTGAGATGAGGAAGCATTTCTTCCCTCAGAGTTGTGAACTTGTGGAATTCTCTCCCACAGGAAGCTGTTGGGGCCAGTTCATTCAATATATTCCAGAATGGCCCTTGTGGCTAAGGGGACCGAGGGGGATGGAGAGAGGGTGGGCGTGGGATACTGAGATTGCATGATATGCCATGATCATATTGAATGGTGCTGCGGGGTGGAAGGGCTGAATGGCCTACTTTATGTTTCTGTGTGTCATTTTGACAATGACCGTAGGCCGCTTTGAAAGATAAACAGCTATACTAAAATTCTTCAATTCCACCCAATCAGAAAATCATCCCCACCACTCAATTGAAATAAATCGATCAGTTATTGAGACAGAGTTGAGCAGAATATTGTTTGACCAGAACTCTGTAATGTTTGAGAAAATGCCATCATTGCTGCTTTTTGACCCAAGTGAAATCACAATGTGGTAAAAAAAGTTTTCTTTGTTGAAAGTGAATGAGTGTGAGTGATCCGGCTTCTCATTCCATTTCCACCCCCCTCTCCCATCACCATCACAAGCTGACTCTTTGTTCCTCTTCACCAAGGAACTCTCATTGCCTTCTCCCCATCATGCAACTCTCAACTCCTTCCCTTTCTCCCCAAGCCAACGTCTCCCTGAAAGCCTCATCTTCCCAGGCCTGGTCAACTCACCATACTGCAGCGGTTCAAGAATACAGCTCAAACCCACCTTCTCAAGGGGCTTACAGGGATGGGCAATAAGTACTGGCCCAGCCACATCTCACCGGTGATTTCAAGAAAATAGCTGTGTGCTGTAGGTAGACCCACAATGCTGTCAGGGAGTGAATTCCAGGATTTTGACCCAGCGACAACGATGGAACAGTGATCATTTTCCAAGTCAGGATGCTGCGTGTCCTGGAGGGGAATTTGCAGGGGGTGGTGTTCCCATGTATCTGCTGCCCTTGTTCTTCTGGATGGAAGTGATCATGGGTTTGGAAGGAGATGTCTCAGGAGCCATTGTGAATTGCTGCAGTGCATCTTGTAGATGTTACACACTGCTGCTACTGAGCATCAATGGTGGAGGGAGGGGATGTTTGTGAATGGTGGTTCCAAGTCATTTTAAATGTTTTCTGTTAAATGCAGTCAGGATTCCTGGTTCTCAAAACCATGGATGCAGTGAGTTCTAGACACCCCCAATCCTTCGGGTGAAACGATTTCACCTCAACTCTGCTCAGAAGTAAACAATGTAGGACTATGGCCATTGTTCCAGAAAATGGGTGCAATGGCAGAGGAATTGGCAGAGCTTTAAGGCACTCTCTATTAGCTGCTAATTTCATACTTGTTGAATTTGCATGCTTGATTGAGGGTGAGATAAGATTACTTTAAAAAAAAACTCAGTGGTGTAGCAGTTCAGGTTTCATGACAACATTTGATTGATTTCAAACTTATTATTTTTCTGTCTTAAATTTTCTGGATGCACCAAGATTTGAGCCATCTTAAGCTCCAGAGAATGTTTTTACATAAACTCTGAAGTATCTTCATTTATTGTTGTGGGTCACAGTGTTAATGTATACACACTATGGCGGGTACTGTCAGTGCTGCTTAAATCTCTCCCCCTTACAATCATTGTATTGCTGGAAAAGCGCAGCAGGTCAGGCAGCATCCAAGGAAAAGGAGATTTGACGTTTCGGGCATAAGCTCTTCTTCAGGAATCATGATTCCTGAAGAAGGGCTTATGCCCGAAACGTTGAATCTCTTTTTCCTTGGATGCTGCCTGACCTGCTGCGCTTTTCCAGCAACACATTTTCAGTTCTGATCTCCAGCATCTGCAGACCTCACTTTCTCCCCTTACAATCATTACCAGCTCAGCAATTGACAGCTTTGCTGATACAGAGAGCTGTATTTGCAATCTCACATTGTAGATATGTTCCTCATTGTAAATAGATCAATGCTTGTTATTTTCAGTGCAATAAAGAAACTGAGGTTTAAATCTGCATTGTTTTAATCCTCTGATATTTGACTTACTTTGTTCTGTGGAGTCTGTTTGATATTGCTGGAACAGAGTAGGACAGAGAAATACCAAATACAGTAACTGTTGCATTGGATTTGCCATGCTGAAGCCAGTCTAGTTCCAAAAAGGTCAGTGTCACAACCACAAAGTTTAGACCATAAATATAGGAGTTGGAGTAGGCCATTGGGCCCACTGAGGCTGCTCCACCAATCAGTCAGGTCAGGGCTGATCTGATCATCCTCAACTCCACTTTCCTGCCTTTTCCCCATACCCCTTGATTCTCTTACTGATCAAAAAGCTGTCTGTATCAGCCTTGAACACACTTAATGACCTCAGCCTCAACAAAAATTCTACAGATTCACTATCCTCTGGGAGAAGAAATTCCTCCTCATCTGTCTTCACTGTACCACCCCTTATTCTGAGATGATGCCCTCTGGTCCTAGACTCTCCCACCAGGGCAAACAATCTTTTTGCATCTACCCTTTGAGTCCTCGAGAATCTTGTATGTTTCAATACGGTCGTCTCTCATTCCTCTACGTTCCAATGAGCAGAACTCTGTAATGTTTGAGAAAATGCCATTCCTGGTTATACTAACACATTGCTGCTTTTTGACATGAGTGAAATCACAGTTTGGTAAAAGAAGCTTTCTTTGTTGAAAATGAATGAGTGTGAGTGATCCGGCTTCTCATTCCAATTCCCCAAATCCCCCCCATCGACTTGCTGTTCCTCTTCACCAAGGGACTCTCATTACCTTCTCCCATCATGCAACTCTCGACTCCTTCCCCTTCTCCCCAAATAGGCCCAACCTATCTACCTCTCCTCATAAGACAATCCATCCATCCCTGGTGTCAGCCAAGTGAACCCTCTCTGGACTGCCTCCAACACCAGTGTATCTTTTGTTATATAAGGTGCCCAGTAATATTTATAGTATTCCAACTGTGGTCTGATTGGTTCCTTGTATAGTTTTACCAAAACCTCCCCACTTTTTTAATTTCCATTCCCTTTGAAATAATAAGCCAGTCAATGGCCACTACCTGAATTGAATAAATTCCATGCTCATTTGATGAGGATTGCTTTAATTACTTAAGGATTGGCTAAGATTTTCGTTTTCCTATGTTGGGTTATTTATCACAGCATCTTCAGGGGGTGGGAGGTGGGTAATGATAGCCTAGTGGTATTGTCGCTAGAATATTACTCCAGAGACCCAAGTAGTGTCCAGGTGATGTGGGTTCTAAGCCCAGCACAGCAGATGGTGGAATTTGAATTTGGATTCAATAAACATCCAGAATTGATCCATTGTTGATTGTCGGTTCACCAACAAAAACAGAAATTGCTGGAAAAGCTCAGCTGAGTTGGCTGTGTCCGTTGAGAGAAATCAGAGTTAACTTTTTGGATGGTGTGATCCTTCCTCAGAACTCACCAATGGGTTCACGAATGTCCTTTAGGGAAGGAAACTGCCATCTTTACCCAGACAAGCCTACATGTGACTCCAGATCCAAAGCAATGTGGTTGACTCTTAATTGCCCTCTGGGCAAATAGGGATGGCCTGCCCTCATCCCTGAATGAATTTTTAAAAATCCATGAAATTGTTACAGTGCAGAAGGAGGCAATTTGCCCAATTGTGTGTGTGCCAGCTCTCTAAATGGGCATCGCTTTGAGCGCTGGTAACTCTGCATAGTGTTTCTTGTCAAATAACGATCTAATTCCTTGTTGAAAGCCTCAATTGACCCTGCCTCCACCACACTTTGAGACAACACATTCCACACCCCAAACTGCAACTCCATGCAGAAGCTTTCTCCTGTATCTCTTATTTTGTTTTCTGCCAATGACTTTGAGTCCATTTCTCCCATCCCCTTCACTCTCCGCTCGCACTCCTAATTCCCATGGATAAGAACACACATACTCACTCTCTCTCTCTCTCTCTCTCTCTGCGGTCCTACCTTGGACAACTCCAGAGTATTTCTGTAAGTCTCATCATTCCGGATTGTAGGAATTGGCCATTTGATATTGTGCCAAGAATAAGTTCCAGGATATAATTAATGAAGCAGTTCTTAAAGTGCAGGGAGATTTAGTCAATGTCTTTTTGGAATAAAATGCAACAAGTCATTGTGAATTTGCTGGGCGGAAGGTGCATCCTTTTCATTGATATCATTGGGGATTGTCGTGTACATCAGGGAGAACCTGTTACACAGGATTTCCTTTCTAATGCCTTCAGTGTGAGTAAAATCCAAATAAGCAGGTAACTGAAAATTATAACCCAGCCACAATCCTTGGCAGGGCAGGTTTCTCTTTTAAGATTATCTGTGGCAACTAAAGACAGACCTGTGTGCCTCTTGCAGGTGCAAATTTGTGACAATAACCACCTCTTTTATCTTAATAACAACTCCCAACGTGTGAAACCTACTGCACTAAGACAGAAAGTGAATGTCGGAAATATGAGCTCATTCAACGCCACATAGTTAGTGTTTATAACGCAGTGTTACCACGTGGTTGCTTTTGGTCAGAAGTAATTTTCCGGAACTGGCTTCCCTCCCATTTTTGCCCCCACCCTCCCCCTCCCCACTACCACCCCATGCTGCTTTCTGTTTTCATGTTGAATTTATCGAGAGGGATGAAGCACTGTCTGACTTTCCACACAGAGCCTTGTTCCTTTTTTTTTGCACACAGCTCCCCAGAAGAAAGCCAATTTGTGAAATTATGTGATAGAGTAATTAGCGAAAGCCAGAGCTTTCTGATTACTGCCATGTGCATTCATTCAAAGCATCTTAAACACTGCAGTAATACGCTAACAGGCTGCAGAAAGTGCCCTGGTTTATTTGTAAATAAGACTGCAGGAGAACCACATATGAAAGCACTCAAAACACTACCTCATGAATTAGTCACAGTAAAGCTTTTGAGATCTGTAAAATGCACATGTAAAATCTGAGCTGAAAAAGCTGCATGCCTCTTATAATATAATTAGGATCTAATTTACCACCCTTTGCACACAGATGTAATAACGTCTAGATATTTATTTTCTCCTTAAGCACATTACATGTACCTCTGCAAAGCAGTTACTGAATAGAAACAGGTGTGTGAATCCTTAATTCATTTCTTCACTATAAACACAGAACAGTTTAGAAGAAATATTTACCAAAAGGACGTAACAGAAAGAAATGAGAATGCCGGTAAATGGCATGTTAATGGACAGTTGCCCTTTACTTACTGATGGATTTTGTGATGGTTAAGTAAATTAAGGCAAATGCAAGAAAAATCAATAGCCATGCAGAGGCCTGGCTGAGGCTCATAGACTATAGACAGAATGACAGATGTTCTGCATATGACCTCGCTAAGAATTAATGCTTGTAGTACTAGGCACACATTGAACTGTTTTTTCCCTCCACAGAATTTTTTTTTCACTTGAACACTGCAAACCCATTGTAATTACCAGAAACTCTGCTTCTAGCACTGCTTATGCACAATAGAAATTTGTGGATCTGTTTTAATATCAGAATCAAGACAAATTTATATATAGATATTTGTATGCCTGTGTCAAATTGCCTAAGTCCTTTTACTGATTCATTTAGTGTTCTTTTGTGAACATTCTAAACATTTGACCCATTCAACCCTGTTGAAAATTGCTGAACTCCATCAGAGGGCAATCTGTTTAGCATGGTCATATGGCATTTGGAAAATCAGATGTTGTGATTTCTTTCAGTCGAATATTGGCACTTGAATAGAAATGCCTGATAAGGTTTGAATGTGTATCCAGACATTCGACTGGATGAATGTTCATGGAACTATTTACATGTGTGTCGGTGCTAACATCGAGTAACGTGCCTCACATCTTCATGACTGCCCACTGTCTGTCCATCATCTCCAAGGAACAAGTCAGGAGTCCGATGGAATATTCCCCACTTGCCCTGGACGGGGGCAGCTCCAACAACACTCCTGGCACCATCCAGGACAAAGCAGCCGCTTGATTGGCACCACATCCACAAACACCCACTCCCTCCACCACTGACTCTCAGCAGTAGCAGTGTGTACCATCTACAAGATGCACTGCAGAAACTCAGGTCCTCAGACAGCACTTTCCAAACCCAGGACCACTTCCATCGAGAAGGTCAAGGGCAGTAGATACATGGGAGCACCATCCCCAGCAAGTTCTCTCTGAACCATGCATCATCCTGCTTTGGAAATATATCACTGATCCTTAAGTGTCACCGGGTGAAAATCTTGGAATTTCCTGCCTTAAAGCATGGAATGTTCCTGCAATTCACGAAGGTGGCTCACTGCCAACACCCCCAGGAAATGGGATTGGACAATAAATACTGGTCAATGGCTACTGGTGTCCATACCCTGAATGTATAAACGAAATCCCTAATCAATTGGCACCAAGCCAGCCTTGTTCCTCTTGATACCTTTTTAGCTTTGTTTACAACATCAAGTTAGCTTCACTCCCTCTAGTTACTGATGCAATTCCTTGACCATGAGACCATGTAAAAAACATAGAGTCATTGAGGTGTACAGCATTGAAACGGACCCTTCGGTCCAACCCATCCATGCCGACCAGATATCCCAACCCAATCTAGTCCCACCTGCCAGCACCAGCCCATATCCCTCCAAACCCTTCCTATTCATATATCCATCCAAATGCCTCTTAAATGTTGCAATTGTACCAGCCTCCACCACATCCTCTGGCAGCTCATTCCATACCCGTACCACCCTCTGTGTGAAAAAGTTGCCCCTTTTATATCTTTCCCCTTTCACCCTAAACCTATACCCTCTAGTTCTGGACTCCCCAACCCCAGAGAAAAGACTTTGTCTATTTATCCTATCCAGAGATTTTTTTTTCCAAAACAGTCCTACTGGAACTGGTATTGTCTCTAATTTCAATTTTGGAAGCAGTGCAGTAGAAATTCATGATATCTGTGTTAAATTACACAAGGGGGGCATATATTGTCAGGACACAGAAACTGTTTCTGTTGTTTTGAGGAGCTTAGAACCAGGAGGGAGACTCTAATTTGCTTTGTATTCATTCATGGATTGTGGGTGTCACTGGCTAGGCCAACATTTGTTGCCCATCCCTAATTGCCGAGAGGGCAGCTGAGAGTTAACCACATTGCTGTTGTGGGTCTGGAGTCACATGTAGACTAGACCAGACCAGGTGAGGATGGCATTAGATGAGATTTTCTCAACAATCAACACCAGTTTCATGATCGTCATTGGAAACTTAATTCCAGATTTTCAAATTCCCCTGTCTGCCATGGCAGGATTGAACCTATGTCCCTGGATCATTCCTGGGTGTCTGGATTAATAGCCTAGTGACAATACCAGCAGGTCGTTGCCTCCCCATCTGGAAATAGAGAGAAATTGGAACTCTCTTCCTCAAGTGGTGCCTTTATACCAAATTAAATGTTACCCCTAAAACTGAGATGGGCAGAGATTTTGAAGGGGAACAGAAAAAAGATGGTATGGGGAGCGAGGTCACACAGCTGCCATGGTCTCATTGAAAGGCAGAACAGACTGAAGGGGTTAAAGAGCCCCCTTCTCTGCCTATGTTCCTGCGTCTTAGGGAAAGTCTGTGTACTGGCACAGCTGTGAATCGGATTCGAACAGGTTCAGAGTCGAGTACTCCTCCAAGAGCAGTTGGGATGGGCAATAAATACTGGTCGGCCAGCGACACCCATGTCCCACAAGTGAATTTTTAAAAACTCCTGCTTTACAGCATCAGGAATGGCATGACAAATATTTAGTGTTACATTTTCTGCGCTCTTATGAGGAGGAGCTGATTGGAAGCAATACTGGGCATTTTCCAGCAAGTGGGAAAAGGTTGGTCTGGCTATTTTGAGCAGTAATTTGCTAATGACTATAATTTATTATGTATCATGACATAGGTGTGAAGCAAATAATAAAAGCATTTCTCAAAATACTAATTCTGGATGTGAAAAATGATTGCATGCAACAGAATTGAGTGAATACTCAAGGGCTAGATTGTAATTTAACAGGTTGTTAGTAAATTCAGATAAATTATTATTTCATTAATGTACTGTAAATTAAGACACTTTACAATTTGCACATAATGTTTTCAATATCAAGCTAAACAGATCATCTTTTTTTTAGAATTTATTAGTTAAACTGTTACAGTTACTAGGTTTCCAACAATTTTTAGATATTTTGGGGAATTCAGGAAGTTCAGTTTTGATACTTGGAGTTTCCCGTTTATGAGCCTGTAGTCAGAGTTAAGAGACCTCAGTCACTGCCAGTTTCAGCCGCCTACTGCATGTTTCAGCTTATTCCTGGAGCAATTCTTATTCAGCCGCTGTTCTCTTCTAGACTTGCAGTAGGTAGCCTCAAACATGTCGGAGCAGAAAAGCCTTTAAGCAGAACCGACCCCTGCTTTCGTATTCGATCCTTACCTCGCTGCCCCACCTTCTCACAAATTCTTTCTCTCTTCACACGTTAATCCCATTGCCGTTAGCGCCTGTTTTTACTATATCTCCTTTATTTGGTGCTTTCTGCTGCATTTAGCTTCAAGACAACTTTTCCCAGACCCTTCGTTGCATGAAGAAGAAATCACTTGATGCTACCTTCCTACCTTGTTAGTATTCCCCACTTTTCTCAGCTTTTTACCAACATGTGTAACCCCCCTGGATCACCTTTTGATCACATTTACGCCTGACTAATTAATGGGGAGAGAGCTCTGTCTATTTTATAACAACACTCACTGTTTCAAAGCAAGTTGCAAAATAAAGACACTTTCACTCTGAACCTGCACAGGAGTAGGCCATTCAGCCCCTCATGATTGCTCCATCATTCTATAATGGCTTTCCTCAATGCCAAATTCCTGCACAATTTTTATATCCATTGATGTCATGAACAAGAAGAAACCAATCAGACTTTGTCTCAAACTAGCTTAATGATTGAATTGGGGTGGAAAATTCCACCGTTTGAATGAAGAAGTTACTCCTCATCACAATCTGAAAAGGCTTGTCTTTTATATTGAGACTCTGTGCCCTTTTCTAGACTGCTGAGCCAGAGGAAACATCCTGTTTACATCTACACTGTCCACCCTTTTAAGAGTATTCTAACTTTTAGTGAAATCACCAATGAGGTCTGGCTTGTGCCTTAAACCCCTTTTGCATTCTGTAAAGTTTTAAACATGCATTCTGAATGTTAACTCATAAGTGCAACCCACATCTATCCATAAATAAAGTGGTTTTAATTTTCCTTTTAAAAGGTTTGTCAAACCCCTGGTTATTTATTTTTTTTATATACATGAGGTATAGTGTTCCTGGTTGGGCCAGTATTTATTGCCTATCTTTAATTGCCCCTTGAGAAGGTAGTGCTGGGCTGTAGTCCACGGGCTGTTGATAGACCCTGAACATTGTCAGGGAGGGAATTCCAGGATTTTGACCCAGTGGCAGTGAAGATGGGTTGGAGGGAAGTCTTCACGTTGTGATGTTCTCATGTGTCTGTTGCTCTTGTCTTTCCAGTGAGTAGAGGATGCGGGTTTGGAAGGTGTTGTTCGCGAAACCTTGGTGATTTACTTCTGTGCATCTTATAGAACAGTACACACTGCTGCTACTGAGTGTTAGTGGTAGAGGGAGTGAATGTTGAAGTTTGTGGATGTGGCACCAATCAAGTGGCTGCTTTGTCCTGGATGGTGTCGAGCTTCTTGAGTGTTGTTGGAGCTGCCCCCATCCAGGCAAGTGGGGAGTATTCCGTCACACTCTTGACTTGTGTCTGTAGATGGTGGACAGGCACTGGGGAGTCAGGAAGTGAGTTACTTGCCACAGTAATCCTCGTTGAAAAATGTGTTGCTGGAAAAGCGCAGCAGGTCAGGCAGCATCCAAGGGGCAGGAGAATCAACATTTCGAGCTTAAGCCCTTCCCTCCTGAAGAAGGGCTTACGCCCAAAACGTCGATTCTCCTGCTCCTTGGATGCTGCCTGACCTGCTGCGCTTTTCCAGCAACACATTTTTCAGCTCTGATCTCCAGCATCTGCAGTCCTCACTTTCTCACGGTAATCCTCGTCTCTGACCTGCTCTTGTATCCACTGTATTTATATGGCTGGTCCAGTTTAGTTCTGCTCATTAAATAATTTTAAGAAAGAAGTAGATTGATTTGTGTTTGATGAAGTCAGTCCATGATTACTGGGAGGTTGGTGAGAAGCTGGAGTTGACACCATGATCAGTCATGACCATATTAAACGGCAGGGCCAGGCTCAGGCACCTGAATGGCCTACTCCTCCTCCCATGTTTGCAGTATGTTTGGCCAAATGTTATGGCAAACTCTGTTTAATCAGTAACTGTAATAAGGCTTTCCACCTTGAAACCTTTAACAGGTTTATCAGGCAGCTTTAGGATGAAGCTGGTAGGATAGACTCTGCTGTTGGATGTTTTACTGTTAGTGAGAAGAATGTGCCCGAATACAATCCTCACACAACTGTACATGTGTCACCACCAGGGAGACCAGCCATTGGACCCTGTATTGAAAGATCTTTAACTCTCACGCAACCGTTGACATGATTGACATGTCTTGAGCACAGCAGGAACTGTCTCTCCAAACAAACATGATGATTCCTTTTTCAAGTTTGTTTCATTTCTCTCCTTCACTTTCTCTGGTTGTGTTTTCTCATTGAGACTATGGAGGTTCTCAGGTTTTAGATCCATGCCTTTAATGGTGATCCAATTCCAAGATATGGTCGACTTGTCAATCCAGGTGGAAGTGAGATGACAGTAACCTAATGGTATTATCGCGAGATTATTAATCCAGAGACCTGGTAATGTTCTGCGCACTTGGTTCAAATCAAACGATGGCAGATGGTGAAACTTAAATCAGGAATCTGGAATTAGTTTTCTAATGATGACCATTGTTGAATGCCAAGAGGAAAAAAAATCTGGTTCACTAAGGAAACTGCTATCCTTACTTGGTCTGGCCTATGAATGAATCTAGACCCACAGCAATATGGTTGATTCTTAACTGATCTTTGGGCTTATAGGGATGGGCAATAGATGCTGGCCCAGCCAGTGCTGACCACATCCTGTGGATGAAAAAAAACGTCAATGCTTGATTGTATCTCTGTATTCTGGGACATCTACCAGCTGTGTTCACGTTGATAGTCACCAAAATAAAGATCTAATAGATTGGGTGTATTTTCAGTGTCACTGTGAAAGACGTATTTGCATGGCATTGTGTGTTTTTTGTAAGAAGCGAGCGATGTTCTTGAAAGGCTTGTCTCATTCTTAGCCTGTAGATCAATCAGTGGAGGATATAATTTCACTCGAGTTACCTCGAGGAGCAGGGATTGAAGATGTGCAGCTGTTCAGGTGGGTCTCTTATGAACCAGACGTGAACCTGTGGATGTAGTGCCCAAAGCAGTTCTTCAAAACCCATACCATTGAAGTGCAGAGTATTTTTGTTGAGCTTGCTCGTGGAGAACTGATTTGCTGAATCACAATAGATTGAACAAAGATGCTGCATGTGCTCAAGCAGGGGGGATTGGCAAGCCCGTGCTGTGTACCTGAGAGCACAGAAACCTTTCAGCCATTCACATCCACTTCCATTGCTATGGTGACCATGCACCACGACGAAAACTATTGGACAGCTCTGTGTCTTGTTAATGCAACCAGAAGCCGCCTTGTTGCTGTGTGTTGGAAATGATGGTCATTGAGTTTGCACAAGATATCTACTGAGGGTGCCATTTCCTGGGGTCTCTGACTGCCTTGGAGGGAAGCTTGTAACTCCATTGACCAGTGGGTGAATGTTGCATTTTTGAGACATTTTTCTAATTAGCTCCTGTGTTTGACCAACAGTGTCCTAAATTGAAATGCAGGATGGGAAACATGCCAGTCTAATTGGCCTTGCCTATGTGGTCACTCTTGATTATTTATCACACCCATGTTCACAGAGCAGTTCACTTCAAATCGCACCTCTTGTATTGAATTCATGACACGGTTGTTTTGGCAAGTGGGCGCTCCCTCGTTGCCATGGTCCCCTGCCAACAGATGCTATTTGCTTGTGAGACTGACGGACAAGTTGCTTGTTTGACTTTGTTGCCCTCACCCCCTCCTTCCCCCACCCCCTCACCGTCCTGGATCGTTTGTCAAACTGTCCAGGCCATTGGGAGTCAAAGGTCACCCAGACTCCTGAAGTCATTAGTCGTTGGATGTTTATTGCTTGAGCCCCAAGTGGTCACCCGTAGCAACCTGGGCAAGGCATGTTGCCACCGACTTGGCAGAGAGTCGGTATCTTATACTGCCTGGACACCACCTTCGTCTTACAGGGCTGTTCCTGGTTTTTTTACCATGTTCAGCTTCTTTACCGGAATTTTACTCAACTATAAAAATAATTGGCCACAAATCCAAATGCAATCCATTTTAAATTTTGAAAAATGTGTTTCCCGAGTGTAAAAAAAATGGACATGACTTTGGGGACATTAATTTTGTTGTTCTTTGTGATGAATTGTAAAGCATGCTGCACAATTATTTTCATGGCAGAAGAGAGGAGGAATATTTGATGGTTTTACCAACAGGTCCTGTTAACTTTTATTTGTTCAAAGTTTTGCCACAATATTTTCCTGAATAAAGGTCTTTAGTAGTTCAAATTAGTCCAGTCACTAAACCTCATTAGTGCGCTGGCTTAAAATTTGCCAACATTTTATATGCACAGTGATAATATGTCCCCTTTCAACAAAAAAAATGAAAGAGCAGTTGGAATTAATGAGTTTATACTTACAGGAGTCACCAGAAAAAGGCACAGCTGAGTCAATTCATACAGTTTAGCTCCCCATTGGGCCCTAGTGCATCCCAGTCCCATAGCTTACAGTGAAAACATCATCAATTACAAGGCTGACAGGCCCCTGGGACATTGTATAAGGAGCTCCTCTGGGTCTATTCACGGTGGACCCAAACCTGCTGGCACTAAGCAACATTCATCATTTCCACCTTCATAAGCCGATTGAATAAACTGCAGGGTTGAATTATCAAAGAAGATCGATTCAGAAAAGAAGTAGACAACAAATGATTTGATCAAGGGAACCGGCTGAGGTGTTTCTGGCTGGCTTCAATTAAGCAGCCCCAGTAGGAAAGGCAAATGCATATTGTAAATTATAGCTACCAAGCCAAGACCCGGTTTGTATTTAACCAGTTAACTCTTCAAGTAATAATTTAAGGCCTTTGGCAAAATGAACAGATTTAGCAAAGAGAAAAGTTTGTTTAAAGTTAACGTGGATATCTTTTAATAGTTCATAGATTGCCAACTACCTTAGGATAGCCTGTTGAGGTAATGAAATGCCGACATTTATCTGTAGTAGAAATTATTCCATCAAATATCTGGAATTAATTTTCTTGTACATTAGTTGTTCAGTGATCGTAATTAATATTCTGAACCATGATTGTTGGCGTATTTCCAAAGACATGATTTTTTGGGGGGGGCTAAGAACGTGGCTTATCTTTCCTGACTGATTGTTTTACGTAGAGATTTTGAGAATCGTTGCTGGTGCAGTGTGCAAAGTAAACAAGAGATTGTGAGAAAGAGGTTTATCTGCAAACCAGCGCTGGTTATCATACTGTTGCCCCTCTTTCATTAGCAGCTGCGTGTGGAGAGTTTGCAGGCACTGATAACCTTCACGTAATGGCTCAATCAGACATTACAAGACCAACAGCAACAGGCATCACTGCCTGACCTGAGGGGGTGGGGAACTAACAGTGCACTTTAACAGGGAGGCAGATAGGTTTGCAAATTCAAACCAAATCCCATCCGTTCTGTGATCAGAAAGCCCAGATGTGACATGTACAGATCATTTCCACTATAACTACAAACGCTGTTACATACAAGCCTGCAGTGACAGGCGAGAGCTGTGTGCCTTTGGTACATTAGGGATGGTGTTGGTCATCTCCCCTACATCAAACATGGCACAGACCTAATTGCAGGCAGTCCCTACCTATTTGGCTTTCATGGCAAGTATCCGTCCAGTCCCTGGGATCACTGCTGTGGTAGTGCATATAGTTCCACAGTTTCAGAAAAGGAAACATGAGGTTACTTCTAGGACAGATAATTGAACGTTAATACCCATTGTCGTTTGAATAATATGTCAAGCTGACAGGGCGAATGAGCTTGCATCTGCTGATTGGCGATGGATGATAGCTATGTTTGTCAGGGCACTGGATGAGGCAGCCATTAATCACAAGCTGCCATCTTTGACCTGACACATCTTCTAAAAATGTACTACTCACGTGTTCGCGCAGTCTGGAGCTCTGCAAATACCAGACAGGGCTGCAAAATCACTCTCCTTCACAGGATTCTTATTAGAAATAGTGGAGAGGAGAAACACCATTGCAGATATGGAAAATGGAGATATAAAAGCACGAGGTGCAGAAATCAAGTAGAGAACATGAACTCCAACAAGATGATCTAAAAGGATCTAATTTCGGTACTGAGTGTTCCTTAGAAGTCAAACCAAATTACCCAGCATGGTAAAGAAATGTCTGTACCATAACCTAGCAGCTCGGCGAATTAACCAACGATCCCACCCACAACCCGAGCTACAGGTCTTTGCAAAACCCTTAATTACTACTTAACCTCCTAAATCATGTTGCTCTGCGCAAGCATACATTCAGCTAATTAATGTATACATAAAAAGACTCTAGAACAGTATTGTTTTGGAAAAATAATGACTCTGGCTGTGAAATTGATCCAAGCCAGCATCATGAAAGATAGTTAAAGGAAACCAGAGGCTGATTTTTCAACGCACCAGTTTTATTGTCTATTGACTTGGAAGATATTGCCAAGTTTTAAAGTATAAGTGATGTCAAAGTAGGAGATGGGTTTCCAAAAAGAGTTTGAACCAAAGTGTTCTGTGAGCAGTGACAAACTTCCCCTCCAGTCTGTTTGCATGTTGGTGTGTACCTGTTTCTTGCAACGTATTTGAAAACACTGCAACTTTTGCAATAAAATGTTTGTGTTGCAATTTGTCTTTCCTTCTTTGCTCAGTCAGTTCAGAAGCTTTCAGGCCAAGTTAACTTGTTGAATTCACAAACAGAATTTTCACTCCTAGATTATACAATTTGTTTCATTCATTGGACAAAAGGCCACAGACATCTGAAACATTAGCTGTTTCTCTCCATTGATGCTGCCAGACCTGTTAAGCATTTCCAGCATTTTATTTGTTTTATTTCAGATTGTCAGTGTCTGGAGTATTGCTTTAGGACAAATTATATCAGTGAGGTTTAATGTTATTGCAGGTTTGATAATCTGTGGACAACTTCAGTTCAGATAGTCACGAAATCCAGAGGACAGTGCTAATTCATGCTGAATCCCTCCATTATCCACGCTATGTGGTGCCTCCTGTAATTCATTTATGATTGGTAATTGGCTATATCAGTATCTGCTCGTTTGTTTTTTTTTGATGCTGAAAGTCTGTAATTGAATTGATTGTGTCTGTGTGTCAGAAGCTGTACGCTGCCAAAAGCATAATGAGATGGTATTAATCTAATAGCATACAAATCGTAGAATTGACTAGGTGCTAAACAGCTTCTGAAATATCCATTTGTGTTGAGCTGTGAATGTGATGCATTTGAGAAATAAGGTTGGAACATTTGCAATAACTCCTTCATTCCTAAATTAAACAGTGAGAGTATTAATGGCTCATTAAGAGTAAGGATGTGCATCTTTATCCTGAAATCCTACATTACCTTATTTTTCTTAAAACTGCGATATTCTTTCTGGAGTTCCATTCAGTGTCCTCTAGGAATTGACCCCAGTGGCTAGTTTTCACATTGGTGTGTAAATGTGCTTGTTCTCACTGGGCAGTTTGACTAAGCCATGATTGACACCCCATCCACCACCTTAAACATTCACTCACTCCAACACTCACCCAAAGTTTCAGCAGCTCATAGCATCAACAGAAATCTGGAGGTCAGAATCTACTAATGACCATGAAACCGTTGTCGATTGTCAGAAAAACCCCATCTGATTCAATAATGTCCTTTAGGGATGAAAATCAGCCATCCTTACCTGGTCTGGCCTGCATGTGACTCCAGACCCACAGCAATGTAGTTGACTCTTAGCAGTTTAGATTACATTACTTACAGTGTGGAAACAGGCCCTTCAGCCCAACAAGTCCACACCGACCCGCCAAAGCGCAACCCGCCCATACCCCTACATTTACCCCTTACCTAACACTATGGGCAATTTAGCATGGCCAATTCACCTAACCCGCACATCTTTGGACTGTGGGAGGAAACCGGAGCACCCGGAGGAAACCCACACAGACATGGGGAGAACGTGCAAACTCCAGTCAATTGAACCTGGGTCTCTGGCGCTGTGAGGCAGCAGTGCTAACCACTGTGCCACCCAGTTAGGGATGGGCAATAAATGCTCAGCAGTACCCTCATCCTGTAAATGAATAAAAAGCAAATGCAGTGCAACCTTGACAGCAAATCCCAAATCTGCATTCTCTACCTCCCACCATGGAACACCTTGACCTGCAAGTTCCTCTCCAAGACTTGGATCTCTCCTGCAGTTCCACCACTTCAGTTGTACAGGAGTTTGGTTTGAATGCACATGAACCAACGGCCTTCTTATCTCAGGAAGATAATTGCTGTCATGGAGGGAAAGAGATGGTGGAAGTGTTCTATGAAGAGAGATTGAGCAAACTGGGCCACTATTCTCAAGAGGTTTGAAGAATGAGAGGTGATGAAATACTGAAAGGGATGGACAGAGTAGATGCAAGTGAGATGCTTTCCCCAATTGAGGAGTTTAGTACTGGGGGGGGGCACCGTTTAAAAATAACAGAAAGGTAATGTAGGAACAAGACAAGAAGGATGTTATTTTTGCTCTCGGTGGTAAATATTTGCAATTTTCTATCCCACAGAAGCTGCGCAAACTCAGTTTTTGAATCATTCACAGGGTGTGCATGTCTCTGGCTGAGGTGCAAGGGATAATGGGGATGGAGTGGGTAAAAGTCATTGAAGTGTTCAGTGAGCCGTGACCTTACCAAATAAGGCAGCAGGCTTGAAGGGCTGAATGGCTGAATATTTAAATCCTGGAACTAGCTGCCTGATAGCATTGTGGCAGTACCTACAGCACATGGGCTCCAGCAGTTCAAGGAGATAGCTCACCACCACCTTCTCAAAAGGACAACTACTTTTATAGATGCTCTATAGAAAGTATCCTTATCTGGGTGCATCACAGCTTGGGAGGGCAACTGATCTGTCAAAGAATGAAAGAAATTACAGAGAGCTGTGAACACAGCCCAGTCCATCACACAAACCAGTCTCCCATCCATTGGCTCCATCTACACTTCCCACTGCTTTGGGAAAACAACTAGTATAATCAAAGAGGTAAAACCAAGGACAGCAGATGCTGGAAACCAGTGTGGCGCTGGAAAAGCGCAGCAGGTCAGGCAGCATCCGAGGAACAGGAAAATCGATGTTTCGGGCAAAAACCCTTCCATCAGGAATAGAGGCAGGTTGCCTGCAGAGTGGAGAGATAAATGAGAGGGGAGTGGGGGTGGGGAGAAAGTAGCATAGAGCTTCAGGGCAGAGGCGATGGCCTGAGGGTTGCAGTGAGAGAGAGACTCACTGAGATCCTTGTAGAGAGAGGAGGAAAACTTCTTCAAGGCAGGCATCCTTGCAAGAGGATCCTCTTTCACTGCAAACCCCCAGGCTATCTCCTCTGCCCTGAAGCTCTATGCTACTTTCTCCCCACCCCCACCCTCTTCTCATTTATCTCTCCACTCTGCAGGCACCCTGCCTGTATTCCTGATGAAGGGCATTTGCCCAAAATGTCGATTTTCCTGCTCCTCGGATGCTGCCTGACCTGCTGCGCTTTTCCAGCACCACTCTAATCTAGGATATAATCAAAGACCCCTCCCACCCCAGTTATACCCTCTTCACCCTCTTTCATTGGACAGAAGATATGAAAGTTTGAAAACATGTGTGAACAGATTCAAGAACAGCTTCTTCCCTGCAGTTATCAGACTTTGGAATGATCTCGCTCTCTGCACTTTCTCTGGGGTGTAACACTGGATCCTGCACTCTGCTCTGCTGTTCTGATGCACTTTTGAACAGTATGATCTGTCTGTAGAGCACACAAAGTAACACTTTTCACTGTATCTCGGTACATGTGACAACAATATATCAGTCAAATAAATTAATCCATCAATTAGGGATGGACAGTGAATGCTGGCTTCCTTGGTCATGGCCACCTCCTGTGAATGAATACATTTTTGAATGAAGAGCTAACTGAGCCTAGTCAGAAATCGAGGCTTTGACCTGTATCAGAAGCTGTATCTAGTATTTCCCAGTCACTGTATGCATGGCTATGACGACTGAGCCTTTGTTTGGAAACTTGAAATAGTCCCACAAGTCAAAATTCTAAACACTTCATCGGTTTCTGTGCAAACCAACCGTCAATCTGCGTTTACACAGACCTCACAACTATGCGTTCTTTCGTAGTCCCACAGTTAGTATTGTTACCTTTGTGCACTGTATATGTGAATGATGCTATTTGAATGTTTCGGGTATTGATCAGTATATAATTACTGCTTACAATTGGTCAAGTTTGCCAGAAATGTTTGAAAAGCTCTGCCAAAACTCCAGATATGTTTTATATATCAAGACATTTAACATGGTTTTGAAATCTTTTGACAGAAGCCCTGGTCCTTTGGGCTCAAACTAAAAGGGCCGTGTGATTGGCAGCTAGGGGCTGGCTGTCTTTGCATCAGCAAGACCAGATTAAATGGCAAACAGAGTTCAAGCAGCTAGAAATTCCCATGACTCCAGTGCTTCACAGAAACTGAACGTAAGGCATAACTCGAACCCTTGTCCAAAATATCAACTATAACTTCAACAGCGAAACAATCCCAGAGTGTGAAACAGTAATCACAATAGTAATCCACGCTGTAGTACTAATATTCCCAAAACCCTGTTTAGTTCTGGTGCCGCAAGGACACAATGTGTCTGATTGCTCTTAGTTATTAATCTTCTTTCTGTTGTTTTAATTCCCATCCTGTGTTTCGTATACAGGAGCCAACTGCAATATTTTAACCAGTGCCTGATTAGATACTGCATGCTAACTTCTGCTACCCACTCAGAGCACGGAATGGAATTCAGTTCTGACCCTTGCACATTCCTGATTTTCATTGGTCCGCTGTGACTTCAGTTACCCGTGGCCAAAGTGTAGGAGCAGCTCTCTGCTCGCAGCACCAGGGATCCGGGTTCGATTCCAACCTTGGGCAACTGTCAGTGTGGAATTTATACATTCAGTCTGTGCATGGGTATCCTCCAGTTTCCTCGCACAGTCCAAGGATGTGCAAGTCAGGTGGATTGGCCATGCTAAATTGCCCCTAGAGTCCAGGGATGTACAGGCTGGATGGGCTGGCCATGAAAATTGCAAGGTTATGGGGATAGGATGGGAGAGTGGGTTTGGGTGGGATGCACCTTGGAGCATCAGTATGGATTTGATGGGCTGAATGGTCTGCTTCTTCACTGTAGTGAAGCTATGAAAGCTCCAACTGTCATTTTGAAATCCTCCTGCTTCCTATTCCTCCTCAAAGCTTACCTCTCTGTCCTAGCTATCAGTCTCAGTATATCCCCCTCCTCCCTTTACATGGCTAGGTAGTATGTTACTACTTTGCTTGGTAATCAGTCACATGACACTTCTTTGTTTTAACAGTGGCTCAGTGGTTAGCACTGCTGCCTCACAGCGCCAGAGTGCCGGGTTCAATTCCAGCTTTGACCGACGATCTGTGTGGAGTTTGCACGTTCTCCCCGTGTCTGTGTGGGTTTCCTCCGGGCTCCTGTTTCCTCCCACAATCCGAAGATGTGCAGGTCAGGTGAATTGGCCATGCTAAATTGCTCAAAGTGTTAGGTGTATTTGTCAGAGGGGAATGTGTCTGGATGGGTTACTCTTCGGAGGGTCGGTGTGGACTTGTTGGGCCAAAGGACCTATTTCTACACTGTAGGGAATCTAATCTAATCCAAAAAATGGTGCTATGTGCAGTTGCTGATGAATTTTCTGTTCAAGTAATGTGGGCATCGCTTTCTCAATCAGCATTTATTGCCTCATCCCTAATTGCCTAGAGGGCAGTTAAGAGTCAGCCACATTGCCATTGGTCTGAGTCACATGTAGGTCAAACCAGGTGAGGATGGCAGATTTCTTTCCCTAAAGGACATTAGTGAACCAAGCTGTTTTTTTTTAACTAAATGATTGCTTTTAGCTCAGCTTTTCATTCCAGATTTTTATTGAATTCAAATTTCACCAGTTGTTGTGATGAGATTTGCACCCATGACTTTAGAACATGGGAGTCCAATGACATTACCATGACGCCACTATTTCCCAAAGAGAAGCAATTGGTAAAGATGTAGTTTACAAGGCTTGTGTCTGTTGCAAAACACTTCTTTTCTTTGCTTCTCTATTGCTAAATTTCTGCAAGAGATGTTGGGATTTCCAGTGCTGAATTGTAAAATTTGGTTTAACAAGGCCAGTATATGAAGACTGGCTACAAGAGACAATCTAACTGTCCTGAGGTTTTGTGTTCTTTCAAGAAAGTGGTTTGAATGATGTGCCTGCATAGGTTCCCCTAATGATTGCAGAAATGTAACATAGGCTACAAAAGTTGTAGATATGTTTTCATTTCACTCTGATGTTAGTTTTAATCCACAATGCCTTTCATTATGTACGTTGCAGTCATTTATATAGCTCACCATCAGCCTGTTTTTCTTTAAGCAAGATTGAGTGTCTTTAAGCGCAATACCTTTGCTGATGCTGTTTTGTTTTACCTGCTAAGTGTGCTTCAATTCATGTCCCTACAAATATAAGGTTCCCGCAGCCTCCTGGCAGGCTGCTTCCAGCTGTGGAGAGCATGGCGTGGTGAATTGGCTTTGAATGTTCTTTACTCAAATAGGCAGTAATTACAAGCTTAAAGAGGTTTAGTCGTCCAGTAAACTACATAATCACCCCTGAATTAGCCTGAACTCATCAGTTGCACTCCAGCAAGTCCCAACCAGTGGTCCTCTGTGGTTCCTAGTGAACAGAAACCTGAGCAGCAGGTGTGGAATGGCAAGTTGCCCCTGAAATGCAGCCATTGCTGAGGCTGGTGATCCCTGAAGAAATGCAATTACTGTGCTGTAGTGACTTAATGGGGAGCATAGCTCCGGTAAGTGTGCTCAAAGTTTCAAGAAACTAATTTTGTGTACACTGACCACAGTCCCCCCTTCAGCAAGAGTGGTTTTTTCCCCCCCATGGTTATTTGGATCCCCCATAATGTTTCTTTCAGGAACTCAACAGACAAGGGCTTGAATTCATATCTTACAGTCTGTAGATCATTGTGGAGAGGAAACTCAGGCTTCAGAAGTCAGTGCCTTGTTCTAAATGTAGACATCAGCACAATAGAGGCTTCTATAATTTCTACTAATTCTCAGCAACAGTCGTAGCTATTCTTAGTGACAACCTCAGGCTTATAAACCTACACTGAGGTGCCTGATCCAATACGTTATCCTTGATTTGCACTGTTCTATATTTAAAAAAAAGGTCCTGTATGTATTGTGCACCATTCAACATGAATCAAGATTAAGGCTTTTTATGTTTGCGACTTTTTATAGAAAGAAAACATTCCTGGTTTGTAGGGACACCCTGAATAAATAATTACGTTGGTTTTAGGCATTCTGTGCTCGCCTTATAGAGCAGGCAGAAAAAAGTGTGTGAGAGAGGACTGAATCGACACTATTAATGCTGTATGTCAAGTGCCAGTCAATGTAGTTTGTTATTTCTTTATATTTTACACAGGACCTACACCCTAGACAGCACTAATAGGAGCAACTTCGTGGCATTCTGTGACTAGTTCACATTAAATGAGCCACTTCACAATCCCCCTCTCCCTGAGGGGACACGGTTGACATTTGTGCCATTTGCTACAATCTCAGCATTTTCTTGATGAGGGTGGGGGTGACGATAGGTTGGGGGGGGCAGTTGGCAATTGTGAGGAAGAAGGACTGTCATAAATGGGTGGGTGGGAGCTGTCTGCTTCATTTACGAGTCAGAGGAGTGACCATTCTGTTTAAAAAAAGCGTGAAAGCCTCACTGGATAAAAGACACTGGCAGAAGATTGTGATTAACACGTCCAGTCGAACACTGACGTTACTGACAGGAGCAAAACATTGCTGTCTTTTAAAATGTTAATGTCATAAAAACTCAGAAGCATTGATGAGCTCATCTTAAATACTCAACCTTCCAATCACTTGACGCCTGGTCATATGGTGAAATTTGTTCCAGAGTCAAGGTGAAGGGATGGATTAACATGCAGATCAGCCATGATCAAACTGACTGGCAGGATAGGTGGAGGGCTGACTGGCCTTCTCCTGTCCCTGTGTTCTAACACTAGGTTAGAAATCTGGTTAGACTTCTGAATGGACCTCTCAAATCTAATGTTGATTTTACTTTTTCTTTGCAGACATAATGCTATATTCCTCACTCTGTCTGATCACCCTGTGATCGTTGTATGGTATGATCTGCCTGTACTGAACGCAAAACAAAACTTTTCTCTCTACTTAGGTACATGTGACAATAATAAATCAAATCAAAATCATTCTATTATTAGCTAGCAATACCAGTGAATTAACATTTGTGTATGGTATGCCTGTAGCATTTTAATGAAAGAGTGTCATGCAAACACATTATCATGTTTGTCGAATCAACTTTATATCCTCACTTGCTAAGTACATTAATCTAATCGTTCTAGTCTTGCACATGAAACTTTACTTTTGAGTAGTTGCTCAGCAGAAGTTGCTAAACAGATAATGAAGGGCTTTTACCCGAAACGTCGACTCTCCTGCTCCTCGGATGCTTCCTGACCTGCTGTGCTTTTCCAGCACCACTCTAATGTAAACTCTGGTTTCCAGCATCTGCAGTCCTCACTTTCGCTTAGAAGTTGCTAAACAGATTACTTTACGGCAGTCAGTGCAGGAGACTGCATGCCGACCTTTGCATTTCACTGATGATTTTAACGATTACTGTTTTCATTTGCATTTATAAGATAGCCTTTAAACAAATCTTCCTTCCCCAAATTTTCATGACAACGCGGGGGGCTGCCTGAAAGGTCTAACTCTGCTATTCCAGCAACTGGGCAGGAAGGAACCAAACCCCGCCCCAGTCACCCAGCAAGTCTTTTTCTCTCTTTCGACAAGGACTCTTTGGAAATGCTAACAAGCAGCTAGACTTCTGTCATAACCTCAAACTGTGTCTTTGCTGGTCATCACAGCCCTCCTCTCTCACTACATGGAAAGTGCAAATGCAAGCGCAGGAGTGCATCTTTGATCTCATCCAGTGGGGAAGAAGCAAGGCACTTTTCACACTCTCTGAACAATTCAGACACACGCTGAGCACTGAACAGGTTCCTCCAATGTAATGAAAATCTGTGAAAAAAACATTTTTTTTGCTGTTGTTGTTATTGTGAGATGGAAAGTATCTATCTAAGCCATTACGTTCCAGAGTTTAACTCAAGGTCAGACTATATTAGTGTGCATCGGGCTCGATTGTGGAGGAGTAGGGCTGGAGGAAAATGGATAAAAGAACTTCCGAAATTGTTCTCCAACATATTTAGTTCAGCAACAGAATGCTGTCCCTGATAAGAGTTACGTTGGACAGTTGCCATGTTACCTCCTACTTTTTAAGCGTTCAAAGTGCCTGTTCCCAAAACATTTTACAACATCAGGATTTTTTCTCTCTCTCACTTTTTTTTAACATATCTTTTCTTCCCCCCGCCCCCCCATCAGAGTCCTTGAAAGAGGTTTTTTTATATATATAAACCCCAGGGCCATCTGGCTGCAGTTATTCCACAAACCTTAGTGCAGGAGAAGGGGTCACATTGAGTGAAATTACAGATCGCTGGCCTACATTGAGGGGAGGGAGGGGGGGGGGGCTGGTGGTGAACAACAGTCTGCCTCCCATTATCACAGCTGCTGCCTCTGCACAGGATTGTTTTGCAATGTGCTGCAGCGATTACATTGTGCTGTCACAGAGAGAGAGAGAAAGAGGGAGAGCAGCCAGTGAGGGAGGGAATGTTATTGATATTTGCTTACAAGCCGAGATAAGATATAAAGCTTGTATCACTGTCCTGGCATCCACATTTTGCAGACTGCGGTGGAAAATTTGATGAAAGGAGTACATTTGGACAAGGAGTATCATTAAGATAGGAGGACTGGAAATTTTCCATCACTACTTAACTGCTTTGTTTTCCCATCATTACTGGACTGGGGGAAGCGCTCCCTCGTTATTCACTAAAAGACATTTCAAAAATAGCACAGTAGCGTGACAATGTCTCTTAGGAAAGCTCGCGCCTTTTGAGTACTAAAAACACTAGTTTGGGGTTAGATATATCAGTGCTGGCATTTGTTAACTGGCCCATCCTAGTTTTCAATTGTCCCTCAAGTGAGTACTTTGCGGAAGCGTTACTGGACCCTCTGCTTTCTCTCTGCACAGATGCTGCTGAGTTTTTCCAGCATTCCCCATTTTTGTTTCTGGTTTCCAGTATTCAGGTTTTCCAAAGTGTTAATTGTTCATGAGCCAATGTGGAAGCACTGGAACCCTACCACTGTAACTCAACAATTTCTGTTAAACTGTTCCATTTACCAAGGTGATCAACAAGCTGAAAGTAGGTTCAGTAGAGATTCCAGCATTTGCAGTAAATTTCTCCTTGATCACCAACCTGGGACTATGTTATGTTTGGTTAAGAAGTAACACATTTCTCTATTTTATTCTCTTTCCTGCGAACCTTAAGAAGTCAGAGGTTACACAGCACCATGCACTCCTTCTGTAGCCAGAAAGCTTGTGATTTCAAATAAACCTCTTGGATTTTAACCTGGTGTTGTATGACCTCTGACTTTGTCCACCCCAGTCCACCACTGGCACCTCCACAATGTAACTTTAAGGAGCAACACGCTTCTCTAGATTATTTTTCTCCCTGTAAACTTTTGAGAAGCAATGAATTTCTCTGCTTTATTCTCGTCTCTGCTAACTTGGCTCTTGTGGGGTTGGTCTCCCCAGCTCCTGCTATTTTTAAGGAGCCTCAGTTAATAAGTTAAAATAATGTGCAGTCTCAAATGGGATCTGATTTGTGAGGTTGGCCCTCATTTCTTTGACAGTTTGAAAACACTCCGTTGATCTATTGCATATAAACTACAAAGAGAAAAAAAAAGTTTCATTATTAAGTAAGGAATAAAATAACACGTTCAAATTGGTCCTCCGATGAGGGCTGACCATGTTTAAATTGGTGGACCCTTCCCTGTATTATGGCTCTCCTGTGAGGCTTCTACTTGAGCTCACGTACTTTGTTGCTTTTTCCGACAGGAGTTTGAAGAGGGTGAGTTTGTCCAGGCAATTAAAGAAATATTCTACTTGGTAAGGCTCCACTCAGCTAAATGATGTCCAACCCTGGCTGCAGGTCAAACGCAGGTCAAATAATATCTGAAACTCTTCCGCTAATAAACTTAATTGCTGTCAAGCTTTTGTGCAATTAAAAATGAACAGCTTAATTAAGTTTGGAGGGGCTACAGCTCCTGCAGTCTTTGGATTCAGCCATGCTTCATGTTAACAGAAAATTCCACCTCTTTGTCCTCTCTAAACATTTTCTGTTATATAGAGATACTCCAACTGACACTTAAATAATGTGGACAATCCAGTTATCTAGTGGGAGGTGTTGGCAAAGTGGCAATGCCTTTGGACTACTAATCCAAAGGTTTGAGCTAATGTTGTGGTTCTGTTTGCTGAGCTGGGAATTTGTGTTGCAGACGTTTCGTCCCCCATCTAGGTGACATCCTCAGTGCTTGGGAGCCTCCTGTGAAGCGCTTCTGGGATATATTTCCTCCGGCATTTGTAGTGGTTTGAATCTGCCACTTCCGGTTGTCAGTTCCAGCTGTCCGCTGCAGTGGTCAGTACATTGGGTCCAGGTCGATGTGCTTATTGATTGAATCTGTAGATGAGTGCCATGCCTCTAGGAATTCCCTGGCTGTTCTCTGTTTGGCTTGTCCTATAATAGTAGTGTTGTCCCAGTCAAATTCATGTTGCTTGTCATCTGAGTGTGTGGCTACTAATGATAGCTGGTCATGTCGTTTCGTGGCTAGTTGGTGTTCATGGATGCGGACCAGAACTGCAAAAAGAGGAAGAAAACACCTATACAATGTATTTGCCAAAAACGGATACCCCCGCAATTTCATCAACAGATGTCTAAGAGAAAGACAATGGAATCTGGACATGCCACAACCCAAAGGACTAGCCACACTACCATACATCAAAAACATTTCTGAACTGACAGCCAGACTACTGCGACCACTAGGACTCATAACAGCACACAAACTGACAGCCACTCTCAGACAACAACTCACTAGGACGAAGGACCCAATACCCAGCATGAGCAAAACCAATGTAGTGTACAAAATCCCATGCAAGGACTGCACAAAACACTACATAGGACAAACAGGAAGACCGCTAACGATCCACATCCATGAACACCAACTAGCCACGAAACGACATGACCAGCTATCATTAGTAGCCACACACTCAGATGACAAGCAACATGAATTTGACTGGGACAACACTACTATTATAGGACAAGCCAAACAGAGAACAGCCAGGGAATTCCTAGAGGCATGGCACTCATCCACAGATTCAATCAATAAGCACATCGACCTGGACCCAATATACCGACCACTGCAGCGGACAGCTGGAACTGACAACCGGAAGCGGCAGATTCAAACCACTACAAATGCCGGAGGAAATATATCCCAGAAGCGCTTCACAGGAGGCTCTCAAGCACTGAGGATGTCACCTAGATGGGGGATGAAACGTCTGCAACACAAATTCCCAGCTCGGCGAACAGAACCACAGCAACAAGCACCCGAGCTACAAATCTTCTCCCAAAATTTGAGTTTGAGCTAATGCTTAGGATGACTAGTGGGATTTCAATTAAACAATCATCTCAAATTGAAAGTTTGTCTCAGTGATGCTGACCATGAACCTATCCTCAAATGTCATGAAAACCCATTTGGTTCACTGATGTGCTTCAGAGAGGGAAATTTGCCATTCTGGATCCTTACCCAGTCTGGCCTATGTGTGACTTCAGATCCACAGCAATGTTGATTTGATTCAATTCAATTTGATTCCCTATAGTGTGGAAACAGGCCCTTCGGCCCAACAAGTCCACACCGACCCTCCAAAGACTAACCCACCAGACCTATTTCCCTCTGACTAATACCCCAAACACTATGGGCAATTTAACATGGCCAGTTCACCTGACCTGAACATTTTGGACTGTCGTGACTACTTTCAAAGATAGTTAGGAATGGGCAATAAATATTGTCTTTTTCAGCAGTGCCTGCATCCCGCGAATGAATGAAAACAAAATATGATGAAAGCCAAACCTTCAAATAAAAGCAACATACTGGAAATCTGAAGTAAGAAAAGAATACTGGAGATACTCAGCAGGTCTGGCAGTGTCTACGGAAAGAGAAACACAGTTCATGTTTCAGGTCCTGTGTGACTGTTCTTCAGAACAGATCATATTGGGTGCGGACCTCAAACCTGCTGAGTTTCTCCAGCACTTTGTGCTTTTTTAAATGAGAGTACTTGAATGGTGCATATGTTCACAATGTATTCTGGCAATGTTTTAGATGTTTGCTTCCACACAAGCCCTCCTATCTTAATCCTGTTTCCTATGTCATGCAGCAGGATAAGAAGAGCACCATGGGTGAGATCCCAGTGTTGGTGTTCTTACAGGGGAACCTCAAAAGTGAGATACTCGGGTCAACTTCTGACCTGATGGAATTGCCCACCTCAGCCAATCAGTGGTTGTTTGATGTGACATGTCGGTAAGTGGCTGTCCTGTGAGAGAGAAGGGGTTCAGAGGGTCAGCCAGGGGCATGGGTCTCACTGTGGACTAGTGTAACTCAGCGTTGGTTTCAAAGCACGATTTGGACTGGAGGGCCAGACCAGCAGGAAAGTAGAGAAATCTGTGACCTTCTGTCTTCAACGGCAGCTTCACTGGAGGCTCACTGGATGATGTTACTCAGTATGGTGACGAAACGTCTGAGAACAAACCTACCAACTCAGTGAGCAAACCTACAACCTTCTTTTCCTAGACCTAGACCCTATATACCGGCCACTGCTGCAGACAGCAACTGACAACTGGAAGCGGCAGATTCAAACCACTATAAATGCCGGAGGAATCAGCACAGAAGTGCTTCACAGGAGGCTCCCAAGCACTGAAGATGTCACCTAGAAAGGGGACGAAACGTTTGCAAAAAAAACTCCCAGCTCGGCGAACAGAACCACAACAACGAGTACCCGAGCTACAAATCTTCTCACAAACTTTGAACCTTCTTTTCCCTTTTAAACAAAACCCAAAGGTCTACCTTCTGACCTTGCAGCATGTGTTGGTGACTGTAGGATACATATCTTGTTTGATCTCTGCATCTGCTGGTGATATAGCTAGGCTGTACCATGAACTGGTACATATCTTTTAATATCCTAATCATAACGTTTCAGTATTAAACTGTTATCGCAGATAATTCGGTTCATCCCGATTCACAGCTTGTTTCAGCTTTGCTAGATATTGGAGAATGATAATCAGATTAAAGGGGTGGTTAGGACTATTTCTGAAACTTGATGGAAAGGTGTCTGATATCACTCTTGGCAAGTAGTAATCTCACATCCTGCTTGACATTAAAAAAAAGGATAATTGTCCAGAATGTCAAACGCCATCAATGACCTCTTAATGTACATGGAGCATTTGATGTGTCTCAGTGATGGAGATATGAGGTTGCACAGCAACTTCATGGTCTGGTAACCATTTCTTTATTGGCACAGTAACCTTTTCAGCTTCCTTTGCAAAAACGCTGGCTGCAGCATGCAATAAGATGTGGAGCAAGGTCTCAGAAGTTGTGCCGTGATGTTGTGAAGTTGCCATAAATAACCAGTCACTTGGAGCTCTGTATCGATCAACTTTCTTTATCGGCACTCTGATCTCAACAGAGCAGGCCTTGAGAACAGCAACAGTCCAGTCTTACCTACAGAAAACACCCTAATTCCTACAGCAGCAAGGGTTTAATTGTTTGTGTCTTGTCTTTTTATGACCTAAGGAATCAAATATATGAACAAGGCAGTTGGCCATTCAGTCTCTCCCAGCCCTGAATCTGATAGACCATTAAATAGGATCATGGCTGATCTCAAATCCACATTCCTGCCTGTCCCCAATAAACTTTCACCCTCTTAGCTCTCAAGAATTTGTCTCTGTCTTAAAAAGATTCAGGGACTCTGCTTCCACCCGCATTTGAGGAAGGGGGTTTCAGGATTCCAAGAGAAATAAATTCCACCTCCATTTTAAATGAGTTACCTCTCATTCTTAAACAGTGAACCATAGTTTGAGATTCTCCCAAAAGAGGAACCATCCTCTCCACATCGATCCTGTCACGAACACCGTTAGGGCCTTACATGTTTCAATCGGATTGCTCCTGATTCTTAAACTCCAGTTGATACAAGTCTTGCCTGTCCAACCTTAACCCTCACAAGACAACATTCCAGATATCTGTCTCACAAACCTGCTATTGACTGCTGGTTGCATCCTTTGGTAAAAATATGCTTTTTCTGTTTTCATGTTTCTAACAGGTGCAGCAAACCGCCTTAGCAACATTAAATTGCAACAATACACCATTATAATGTTCAAACATAGCTCTTTAACCTTGTCCCTACCATCTTTAGACTCCATTGTTCATAAGAACACAAGATGTGGAGGTGCCGGTGTTAGACTAGGGTGGATAAAGTCAGAAATCACACGATACTAGATTATAGTTCAAGTAAGCCCAATATGAACATAAGAAATGGGAGCAGGAGTAGGTCATCTGGCCCGGTGAACCTGCTGCACCTCTCAGTAAGATCTTTTTGTGGACTTAGCTCCAGTGATGTCTTGGTCAGACACAAACCGGAGTTCAGATGGAATGCCATTCCTTGTATCCCGACTTGCGCTTGAGTCCTGTTCAGTCATCAAAATAGAGTGCTGTCTGATCTTTGTCAGATCTTACCCCAATGAAACCACAACGTAAAACTTCATCTCCAATATCTCCATGGCCTCACCCCTCTCAGAGAGCTTTTCCATCCCCAAAACTCTTGAAGTCTGGTCTCTTGCATGTCGTGAATTTTTTTCTGACAGAAGAATTTGTATTTGTGACTTTGGGAATTCCCGAAGTGTATTGCAGCCAGTTGAATACTTTTAAAATGAAGTGACTACTGTAATGTGGGAAACACAGTTGCAGACAGCAAGTTCCCACCAACATAACATGGAAATGACCTAGTTTATTGAACCCACAAGCAATATCACAACAAACAATGTTGACCAGGGCACTGGTGGATACTTCCACAGCACTTCTTCAAAACAGGACCTGTAGCACCTTTGACATCCACTTGAGAGGGAAGGTTGAGTCTTGGTTAAATGTCTCATCTGAGAAACAGGACCACTGACTCCCTCAGTACTGCACTGAAATTTCCACCATTGGAGGCCTGGTCATCAGTCGCGCCTCTGTCCCTGTAACCCTTGACCTCCCTCTGGCACTCCTGCAAACCTACTTTTTTTGACCACGCTTTGGATCCTCTATTCTATCTCCTCAATGTCATATTCCGTTTGGTGATTGTTCTTGTGATGTACCTCAGGGACATTGTGCTGTATTAAAGCTGCTACATGAATGCAAGCTGCTGTTGACTTGAAGCCCAGTTGTTCTGAGCACTCTCTTTTCTTTACAGTCAGTGGAAATGTTGACACTGATACGCAACAGAAATAATTTTTCATTGGTGCGTTTCGCTGAAGCCCACTCTCACTTTGCAACAATAAGTCTGATTTTTGTGAAGCAAATGTATTAAGGAATATGGGCCAAAAGCAGGTATATGGAGTTAAGTCACATATCAGCCATGATCTCATTGAATTGAAAGGCTTGAAGGACCGAATGGCCTCCTCCTACTCCTATGTTCCTAATGCAAATCTATTCAGTGTGATTTGCTAAAAATGTGCCTTTGTGCTCTTTTATGAATGAGCAACTCCTCATGGTGAGCAAGAACAGACTGATCAGTCAGTTTACTCTGGACACACATGCAGGGGTGAAAAGGGGTTATGCAGGTTTTGGTATTATTGTTGGATGACTCTTCACCAGGACCATGAGGTGTTAAAGTGGACCCAGTTAAGAACAATCCCAACAGGGCAACAACATTACAACACAGTCTGCACATCGGCCTCCTCGTTAATTTGTATTGTAAGATGCAAAGTTAATTTTGTTTGCACTCCTAATGCATTACTGCTTTCCCAGCCGTCTATGACATAACCATTCTCAAATTCCCATTCGAATCGATTGTTTGCAAATAATTAAGCTTTTAAGAGATGGAGGTTTGTACACGACAAATTAGAGGTCCTGATCATTATAGATCATAGAATGCAAATTTACCTGGATAGTGTGAGATGGCTATGGTGATTGAAGTGTATTTGACTATAAATATTTTTGCTAAATACTTAGGGAGTCATGGTTGCCTTCTGGGGACCATGAGAGAAGCTGGTGTAAGCAAGGGGTGGGGAGGGACAAAACATCCAGGACTAAAGCTTTGATGCAACTCTATAAAGCAGGTTGGAAAGAGACAGATACCTTCCATCTTTAAGAATGAATTCTCTGTTGTGTAAAAGAGTTGGCAGATTTTTGAAAAGCTGTTGTTTTGCTTATCTCTGGCTGATGACGTGATGTCGGCCAGGGTCTAGGATACAGCGTTTTCACTCTGCTTGTGGTGAGAAGCTGAAGTTAGTGGAATGCTTGTACAGTAGCCTGGCCTGTAGCAAGCTGGTTCATTATGAAGTCATGGGGTTCTATCAAGGACAGTAAGCCATTCACTTCTTTGAGTTTGACACAATTCACTGTTAAAGCCCTTTAAGTACCAATTCGATTTTTTTCCCAAAAATGGTGTATTCCTTTCCTTCCTGATATTTTGCTTCAAAGGTTGGGGGTTAACTGCGGGAAGTCACGGTTTTCATGTGATTAAAGCAATTATTATGACTTTCTAAATCTACAAGTCGTCCTTGGCAAACAACAGGCACTGCATTAAAGAACAGATCAGCTGATCTCGGGAGTTTGAAGTACCACAAAATGAAATCTCCCTGTATTTTTGCTGATATTATTAGCATGTTGTTTTGTCATTTAACTTAAATCCCAGCATTGACCAATGCTACCGTTTTAAAAGGAACCACCAAATACTTTGCATTACAGACCAGAGACAGAATTCTTGAAAGTCAATAGCTGGAGGCAGTGTATCAATTAACGTTTAGCACGTCAAATTAGACTCAGTTCATAGCAATTACCTAAAAACCAAATCACATGAATAGTAACAGATTTGAGAACAGTTATTAAATAATAAACAAGGGGGATTTATCTATTTTGGAAGTAGAAAGTGGCAATTTTGGCTTAAAACAAATTAATTATCTCCTCAGAAAGGAGATTTTAGGCAGGAGATTATTATTTGTCCATTATGTTCATTGTTTGGTGTGGATCATTGCCTATATCTAGATTCATGGCTTATCTCCATTTTTTTTTAGATTAGGTTCTCTACAGTGTGGAAACAGGCCCTTCGGACCAACAAGTCCACACTGACCCTCCGAAGAGTAACCCACCCAGATCCATTTCCCTTTGGCTAATGCACCTAACACTATGGGCAATTTAGCATGGCCAATCCACCCCGACCTGCATATCTTTGGACTGTGGGAGGAAACTGGAGCACCCGGAGGAAACCCACGTAGACACAAGGAGAATGTACAAACTCCACACAGACAGTCACTTGAGTTTTTGTCAAAATGCAACAATTTTAAAAATTTTCCCAAAAGACATTGAGACATCCTCAGGCCCTCAATGTATATTCCAAAATACTGTCACATCATTGGAAGTTTAAAGGCAGCGGTTTGCGACACATCGGACTTTTCTGAGTTCAGTGGCTTTTTCAAGATACTGCAGCTACCTCAGAATCACTTTCTGGGAACAGCAGACTACATATCGGTGGTCTGAGGCTGAATACCTGGTGCTCTTTAGGAATTAATTCAAGCTGGGCACTACACTGAGTTTAATTTTAATGCTGCCATTATGGTGATAATGTTTGCAGTGTAAAAGGTTTTACAGTGTCAGACCACAGGGCACTTTCTGCTAACACAGCAAGGGGTGACTGCTTAGCCGTTGAATGAGGACTCAGTTTGCCAGTTGGCACTATAAAAGGCTTTACTGTGTTGTTCTGGAATTCTTTAAAAACAATTGTTGAAAACATAAGCAAGAGATTTTCTTGCAAGTCAGAAGATCACCCTGCAAGTCTGGCCTATTTATAATTCCGAACAATTATGAAGGAGATCTATGGAATATATAAAATACTCTACTTCAACGTTCTTGGAAAAGACCCTGATAGAGTTCCAATAAACACAGTGTTATTTTTGTAAGCAACAGGAAACTTAACAGAATCCAGCAATCTGTACGACATGAGGTAATGGAAATGTGAAGAAACAGTGCTGGAATTAATTGTTGTATCTGACTATTTATTGACTAAACTAGAAAAGGATTGGAAAGACTCTAGAGTTTCTTTCTAATGTGGCCTTTCAAAGCCTAGTGATAAAGAGGAGTCCATTGCCTAAGGCTTATTATGCGATGTCAGTGTTTATGAGGTGGCGATAAAACAATTTCTTTCAGAAACTATGATGTCTCAAAGGTTTTTTTTAATTCATTCATGGGATGTGGGTGTCATTGCAAGGCCAGCATTTGTTGCTCATCCCTGATTACCCCTTGAACTGACTGTCTTGAAGGGAGTGGGTTGCGAGGCCAGTTCACAGGGTAGTTTAAGAGCATTGCAATGGGTCTGGAGTCACATGTAAGCCAGACCGGGGAAAGATGGTAGATGTCCTTCCCTCAATGAGATTAATGAACCAGGTGGAGTCTTATGACATAGTGTAGTTTAATTGTTTGTGTGTCTATCTTTGCACATACCTCTGCACAATATCGTATTCCTTTTTTCCCACTGCATCTCCATTGTTCACTCCTTCATGGTTTCCTAGGAGTAAACGTTTGTTGAGTATGTATTGTCAGTTAGTTTGGTGATTCAATTTCATTAATTGAATTTAAGTTCCATGATCTGCTGTGGTGGGATTCAAGCCCATGTCCACAAAGCATTAGCCTGGTCCTCTGGATTACACTGCTGTCCCCTTGTTTTTAAGGAAGATACTGTTTGATCTTGCATAGATTGCCGAGTTTTTTCTGCGTATTATACCAATATACTTTCGTATGTTTTATAAGGTAAGTTAAGAGAAACCTCGTTATGAGGAAAGGTCACTCGACCTGAAACGTTAACTCTGATTCATTAGCAGAGGGATTGAATTCAAGAGTCGTGAGGTGATGTTGCAGCTGTACAGGACCTTGGTAAGACCACATTTGGAGTACTGTGTGCAGTTCTGGTCGCCTCACTTTAGGAAAGTTGTGGAAGCTTTGGAGAGGGTGCAGAGGAGATTTACCAGGATGTTGCCTGGAATGGAGAATAGGTCGTACGAGGATAGGTTGAGAGTGCTAGACCTTTTCTCATTGGAACGGCGAAGGATGAGGGGTGACTTGATCGAGGTTTATAAGATGATCAGGGGGATAGATAGAGTAGACAGTCAGAGACTTTTTCCCCGGGTACAACAGAGTGTTACAAGGGGACATAAATTTAAGGTGAAGGGTGGAAGCTATAGGGGGGGATGTCAGGGGTAGGTTCTTTGCCACTCCCACAGGCAGCGCATTCCATGCCCCCACCACTCTCTGGATAGAGTCAGAATCATTGGTGACCTTTTAAGCAGCAATTGGATAGGTACATGGATAGATGCTTAAGCTAGGACAAATGTTCTGCATAACATCATGGGCCGAAGGGCCTGTTCTGTGCTGTATTGTGCTATGTTCTATGATTCCTCTCCACAGATGCTGCCAGACTTGCTGAGCTTCTCCAGCAGTTTCTGTTCTTGTTTTTAAAAAAACTGGCATTTGTATAGCATCTTTCACATTCTCAGGACTTGCTAAAGCACTTCACAGTCAATGAAGTGCTTTCAAACTGTAGTCATTATTTCACTTCAGCCAATGAATTTCAGCACAGCAATAGAGAGCAATGAGATAAATGACCCGATTGTAGCGGTGTCAATTATGAAGAATTACTGTCTATTTGTAGCACAGAATTAGGCCATTCAGCCCTTAGGGCTCATGGCTCCACATGAATCTCCTTGAAGCCCATTGATGAGTTACAAAGTTCAGTACTATCTGGGGTAACACTGGTTAAAGCTTGATGATTCTGACTGGGGCATTGCTTTCACCTTTAAAGGACATGTAGCTCAAATAAAAAAGAGCTAATGCTAATTAAAGCTAATGCCAGTACAGGAAGCCAGTTAGAAAGTAAGAACTAGGAGCAGGAGTAGGCTGTCTGGCCCACCGAGCCTGCTCTCCCATTCAATACGATTCTAGCTGATCTTTTCATGGACTCAGCCCCACTTAACCTGCCTGCTCACTGTAATCCTTAATTCCTTTACTGTTCAAAAATCTATCTATCTTTGTCTTAAAAGCATTAAACCTTGAAGCCTCAACTGTTATACAGGGAAGGAAATTCCACAGATTCACAACTCTCTGGGTGAAGAAGTTCCTCCTCTGTTCCGGCCTAGCTCAGTTGGTTAGACATCCAATGGTGGTTCAGGATACTGCTGACAATGTGGGGATTGGTTCCATTCTGACTGGGATAGACCTCACTTGCCCATACAATCTTGGAATAAAAATGCAGGTTAAGAAGTGGTTCGGAGACCCTGGAGGAATTGAGGGTGGGTGAAACATGAAGAAGAAAGCACCATCTCTGAGGAATGCACCAAGCAATCACAACAAAATAAACAAATTAACGTCTTCGAGTGGATGCAGTTTAATAAAGTCTCTCAAAGATGTAGTTGCAGCGAGACGGAGCTTGACAATGAAGAATTCCTGCATTTTCAGCAAGAAGGGACAAAGGAGGAGAGGTAGCTTACTGTAAGAGTAAATCTTGGGATAAAGACAGTCAAGAGAAAGGGTCTCAGCTCAGAAAATCAAGACGTAGAATCAGTATGGATGGAGCTAAGAAGCAGCTAGAGGACAAAGAGCTTTGATGGTAGTAATGTACAGGCACTTGAGCAGTAATTGTGATTTATGAGCATGGTATGAGAGGGGCACATGACAAAGACAATGTTGTAACCATGGAAATTGGACTGAACTATCTAGGGTTAAGGGGGATGTACCCGAACCCACCCCCACTCCTTCAGAAGAAAGGGGGTTAAAAACTCACCGGATTTGACAGAAAGCAGTCTTAACAAGCTGCCTGTCAGACCTCCACCACCCATTGGAAAGAAGTCCCATGCCTCAATTCTGGTCTGGCTCCTACAGGAAAGATGTTGTGAAACATGAAAAGGTTCAGAAAAGATTGACAAAGATGTTGCCAGGGTTGGAGGATTTGAGCTACAGGAAGAGGATAAGTAGGCTTGGGCTGTTTTCCCTGGAGTGTTGGAGGCTGAGGGGTGTCCTTATAGAGGTTTACAAAATCATGAGGGGTATGGATAGGGTAAATAGATAAGGTCTTTTCCCTGGGGTGGGACAGTCTGGAACTAGAGGGCATAGGTTTAGTGTGAAAAGGGAAAGATTTAAAAGGGACAACTTTTCACACAGAGGATGGTGCATGTATGGAATGAACTGCCAGAGGAAGTTACAACATTTAAAAGGCATCTGGATGGGAACATGAATAGGAAGGGTTTAGACATATATGGGCCAAATACTGGCAAATGGGACTAGACTAATTTAGGATATCTGGTCAGCATGAACGAGTTGGGCCGAAGGGCCTGTTTCCATGTTGTACATGCCTATGATTCTAAGAGCTGGGTAAGTCGAACCAATTTGAGCAGGGGGGTAGGAGCAGCATAGGGAGTGGGGCAAGGAAGGACAAAAGGGAAAGATCAGGTCTGAGGGAGGGATGTCCTTGATGCCCCCACAGTGACCCCCACCATGTTTCTACCTCAGACAGTGGAAAATAACCTCTGCACTTGCATCTGCGTTACAAAGCCCAGGGAATCAGGGCAGTGTTAGTCCTTACTTGCCACTTCTCTGGGTCATTAAAGGTCTGTATAAACCCAAGAGAGGTTGCCCTGGTGCACATTTTACTTACGCACTTGGCATATTTTACCTGCCCCTCCCCACAGAAAATATGCCCGTGTCATATTTTCGGGCATATTTTCTGTGGGGAGGGGCTTGTAAAATCCGGGCCATAACAGAGAGGGCATGTTGATCAAACCTAACCAGTGCATTAAGGAACCAACTAGGGAAGAGGCCATTGTAGGTCCCCTGGCAGGGGTGGGAGGCGAGGGGAAGATCTGTTTGACTGTGGTTACAAGCCAGAGAGTTGCGAGAAGTTTAGTATCCAGGAGAGAATGAATGAGAAATTGGTGAGGAAAAGAACAGAAAATATTTGTCGAAATGGATGGTGAAAGAAATAGACTATGAAGCTTCCAAAGTTACGTGAAAATGGAAAGAATTAACAACACTCCATCCTTAGATTCAGAGACGTTAAAACAGGGATTAAGAAAGTGGCAACAAAACAAATATTTTGTCATCAGCCTTCTTGACGGAAGACACATAAAACATTTCAGAAATAAGAGTGGACCATTATTATTTATAAAGAAATGCACTAAAGAAATGATTGGGACTAAATATTCACCAATCCTCTGTATCTCTGAACAGAAGCAGAAATTGCTGGAGAAGCCGGCAGCATTAGTGGAGAGAAAGAGAGAGAGAGAGAGAGAGAGAGCAGGGTTCATGTTGTGTCTGATTTCCAGCATCCGCAGTTCCGGTTAATCATCTGGGCACAGAGGTTTGAATCCCCTTGCGGCTAATGGTTAAATTTGAATTCAGTTTTTAAACAGCTTCTCCAATGGTGACCGTGAAACTATCGTCAATTGTTGTAAAACCTCGAATGGTTCACTAATGTCCATGAGGGAAGGAAATTTGCTGCCTTGACCCAATCTGGCCTGCGTGTGACTCCAGATCCACAGACCCAGATGGGCAAGCAATCCACGATGCCATTATCCTGTGAATGAATGAAAGAGAAATCCACAGGAGAGGGCAGATGAGTCTTTGCAATGATGTTTCTGAACTAACTGCACAGAGGCTGGTATCCTGTCGTTAAATCACCCTTTATTTCAAAACTGAAAGAACTGCAGATGCTGTAAATCAGAAACAAAAACAAATTGCTGGAAAGGCTCAGCAGGTCTGGCAGCATCGGTGGACAGAAATCAGAGTTAACGTTTTGGCTCGAACAAACTGCACCCTGGGAATGCAAGGGCTTTCTCAAAAGCGCCACTGCAGAAGGAAGGGAGTGGGAGAGGGAAAGAGATGCACATCCGAGGAAAAATGCCAAAGGGGAAACAAGATGGAGAAAGGTAATGAGAGAGGCTGACAGAGGTAAGTGGAGAGAGAGAGATGGAGGGAGAGCGTGGGAGGCACAGGTTAGAGAAAGAAAGTGAGAGGAAGAGCCAGGGAGAAATAAAAAGGAAGAGGAGGAGTAATAGATTAATAGGGGAAAGAAAGTGAGATTAACAATGAGAGAGAGAGAAATATGGAGAACTAGACAAAGAGAGGGAGATTGATCGAAAGAGTCAAAGATCACGTTGAGATCAAGAGAAATGGAATAGCTTTTTTCCTGTATTACACTGTCACTGCAACAGAAGAGCTTTCAGATAAAGCCTGTCAAAAAGTATGGTGCTGGAAATTTACAGCAGGTAAGGCAGCATCTGAGGAGCAGGAGAGTCAACATTTCAGGGAAGCAGATTTTAAGGAGAATCCCAGATTTTAAGGATCTGGGAGAGGTAGAAAGCCAGCGAGGTTTCAAGAGGGAATTCCAGAACTTGGGGCCCAGTCAGCTGACAACACCGTTGCCAATGGTGAAGCAATGGGAATCGGGGGGAGCTGAAGGGATGATTATCAGAGATATTCACTAACCTTTGAGGGTCCTGGGGTTGGAGGGAAGAAAGAGAGATTTGGAAACACGGATTGGAATTTTAACTGGAGGTGTTGCCTAACTGGGTGCCTGTGTTGGTTAGGGAACAGAGAGGTGATGGATGAACAGGACCTAACGCAAGCTCAGGCTCATGGCTGCAGAGTCCTGGAGGACCTCACGGACGAATCCAGCTAGGTTGTTAATTTAGTGACAATGCAAGCTGAATACCGGGCATAACATTAGTACCTTTGCTTGGCTTGCAAAAAACTGAAGAGAGTGTAGGAGGTCTTGAGGCACAGTAGTAGCATCATTACTTCTGCTCCCAGAAACTCTGAGTACAAAACCATTCCAGCTCTTGCTGGCCATGAATTGATCATGGGCCAGACAGGTTGACTTGTCAGTTTGTAAATTCCTCCAGTTCCCTTAGTGCCTGGCGACAAGATCAACAGAGTGTCCTAGAGAGCCATCCCTGCAGTAGACTCTGTCAAAGCACCGCAGTGTAGTGCTCGTAAATGTGCACCAATGCATTAAGTCTATGGTCCCATTCTCAGAAATGAGGACAGGACAAGGTAGAGGCAAATGAAGAAAATGTTGAGTATGGTATATTCCTCAAGGTAGAACAGAATAAAAGCATATTTCACTTATCATGACAAAGATATCCAGCATCGTGCACATTGTATGCTAAAAGCAGCAAGTACACTTGCATTTCCCTTCAACGTAAATCTAGACAGAATGCTTATGGATCTGCCTCCCTAATACACTGGATGTCATATAACTGCAGTCAGTGGAAGGCACCTTTTCAATGGGTGCATAGGGAATTGACTTTTTAAAATGAACAAGTTTGTGGCCTCAGTGATTGCAGCCTCAAAATATTGACATGTGATCAGGCTGGGAGGGGATATCAATGCATGTCCAAAGATATTCAGCCTTGGACTCTCCCTTACTGATCGTACCCTTAATACTGTGCAGCGTACAGTATAACTCTGGCCAGAGGTAAGACAATGCATTCTGCACCTATCCCTCAGTCTCAGGCTAGAGTTTCGGTTTGATCTCAATATTGTGTTCTCCAATTATAGTCTTGAGAGGAAGATCCCATACGTCATTCAAGTCAAACTCAGAAATACTTTTTTGAATGTTGCTTTGTTGATTAAAGATTTTAATATTTTTTGATTATTGAACTACTTTTTTCCCCTTCTGAGGGAAAGCACAAAATCTTGTTATTTTTACTGTACATATATAGTAACATGTAGTATATGTGTGTGGTGCAGAGAATTATCCCCGCTTCGAATCATGCATAATTCTTTTCAACACTAGCTCAGATTTCTGATAATGCATTAAATGCTATTTAAATCCATTTATTTATTGTTCCTGGGATTTGGGTGTCATTCTGATTGTCCGGGAGAAAGTGGGAATGAGCTGTCATCTTGCATCAGTGCAATCCACATCGATCCACAATGTTGTAAGGGAGGGAGTTCAGGATTTTGACCCAGCGACACTGAAGGAATGGTGTGTTTCTAAGTCAGGATGGGGAGTGCTTGGAGGGGAACTTGCAGGCGGTGGTGTAACCATGTATCTACTACTGTTCTCTTTTGTGGTGGTGGAGGTGTGGGTTTGGAAGGTGCAGTCAAAGGAGCCCTGAAGAGTGGCCGAAGTACAGTTTGTATAATCATGAACACCAAGGGAGATGGCGTCTACAATTAACTTGGTAGAAAGTGTGTTGATCAAGTGGGCCCCTTCACCTTGCATGGTGTCAAGCTTTTTAATGTTGTTGGAGCTGCACTATCCAGGCAAGTGGGGACTATTCCATTACGCTGACTTGTGCCTTGTGATAGTGAGCAAGCTTTAGAAAGTCAGTAGATGTGTTAGCCACTGCAGGGTTCCCAGTCTCTGGCCTGCTCTTGTAGACCCAGTCTTTAGATGGCTAAATATTTTTGGTAACCCCAGGATGTTGATGATGGGGAGAATTGAATGCCAAGAGGAATGGCTCCAGTTTAGTTTCTGGACATCAGCTCTGGTTTTATTATCCGAGATAGGGATCACATTAATGATTACTTGAAAATCTCTGGAATGGTGCAATCAGAAACTTTGAATTAGTGGGCTTGAGATTCCAAGGAAAGTTTGGTGATTGTTTTTTCAAAAATTAGAATTTTATAATATTGCACACCCGAAGGATAAATGGGAAGCAGATACTAATTAATTTTTACGGTCTTCTGTGAAATTGCCTGTCTAGTTCTCTAATAAACTTGAGTGAGCAGGTACAGCTAGCATCTTAATTAATGTAGCTGTTTCTACACTTCAGTTAACTTTATAATTGGCTTCCCATTTGCTGTCATTAATTAGATGATTTCAGATCCCACTAATGCTTAGGAGACTACCAAACCTCAGCTTACTTGCGTTAATTAATGAACATATTCTAACTTGGTGCATTTTCACACTGCTTATAAGTCCTCTTGCCTGATTGCCCTAACCTAACTGTGGTTCTCTGCTTTGGCATTTCGCAGCATCCCTACCCATCAGAAGAGCAGAAGAAGCAGCTGGCTCAAGATACGGGGCTTACAATTTTACAAGTGAACAACTGGTATGTAGTTTGATTTTGCTGACATACAGACAGTGCTGTGGCCCCTGGCAAATTCCACCTAATGATCTCCGTTAAGAGAACACACCTTGTGGTCCCTTCAAATAGCTTGAGAGGAAAGGTGTTCCCTGTAGATAACCCAGTAACTGGTCTCATTCTGTTTTGCTTCCCTCTGCATCTATGTGCATACGTTATGTTTAATTAGATTTGAACAAAGTTGTCGGTGAAGAAATAATTAGGTCGAGGATCCCTACCAAGGAAAATTGGCTGATAATGGTAATGTTTTAAGATTTTTTTAATGTTTCAATGCTATTGGGCAATAGAATTACTGTCCAGATATATCATTCTGTTTAAATACTGATTGGCCGTGGCATCATCAGGGAAATAGCTTGGAGCGGTCAGTGGTGCTGAGCTTGACGAGTGTGTGAGGAAACTGAATTACCCTCAGCAGATCCAGCCATTAACCTGGGGTGCTTCAGTGTTCTTGTCATTTCAGCTGTGTGTTAATTCAGCTCCCTCACGCTCCAGGCCAATTCCTAAATTATGTCATCAACACTCCGCCTTGCAACAGAAATATGCAAACAAAAACACAACAAAGCAAACGGATCTCACAGTCACCTCCTCGGCTCCTTGCCCACAGCTCTTATTAGAAGAAAAGAAAAGTGTGACGGGCTGTTTAAATTTAAATGTCACCTTTTAAATGTCGGTTTAACAAGGTTTAAACTGGTTGTCGCACAGTTACCGCCATTTAATTAATTTAGGTGGGAAAGAACACTTTATAGTCCAAAAAAAACCAACCTTAACATTGACTCTGTTTCCACCACCTCGGTTAAGTTATCTTTGTGCAATTGTGTGATGAATTGGAGAGTAGAATGATGAGAGTAAAAATGATGAAGGGCTTATGCTCGAAACGTCGAATTCTCTATTCCTGAGATGCTGCCTGGCCTGCTGTGCTTTGACCAGCAACACATTTGCAGCAGTAGAATGATGAGAACCTACTGAATCAGTGATGGAAACCCGGCTTTACCTCTGTCCAATGTGAGTGATTAACTTTAATAGTGGGTGTATTCATACTGGGGCTGGGGGGAAGGTGCAAACTGGTCTTGTACCCAATCACACCAGTTTCTCGACTGGGATAAAATAGAACTCATTGGATAGGAGGGTGTAAAGTCAACACTTGAGCTGATCTTCCCATCCCAATGATGGGTTAAAATTAGGCCCAGAGTATTTTGAATGTCAGTGCACCTCGGCAAGTGTCCTCACCACCACCAACATCGCCACACACAAACCCTCCTCAGTCCATGCTACGTCCACCGAACCACACCCCTCATCCCTTTCCTGGTTTTTTGTTGTGATACTGGTCTTTGGTCTCTTGCTGCCTGTTCCTGAACAACCGTTCCTCACCTGTCAGTGGTCATCACCAGAGTTACGCAACTCTCGAAGCTGGAGCTTGTCTGTAAAGTACAGGAATGTCTCACAGAACTTCACAGAAATAAAAAGACAGATGTGAACCGAGTAGAGGGGGAGAGAATGTTCCCACTCATAAAAAGGTTGAGAACGAGAATGGAACAGGTTTAGTGTGATGGCTAAAAGAAGTAGAATTGAGACAAGGAGAAGCTTTTTAACACAGTGTGTGGTTAGGGTCTGGAACGCATTGTCTGGAAGTGCGGTGGAGGCAGGATCAATCAAGACATGCAAAAGAGAATTCAATGGTTGCTTAAAGGGAGCAGTGCGCAGGGTTACAGAGGATGACATTAAGTAAATTGTTCATCTGGAGAGTCAGTGCAGACATGCTGGGCTCAATGGCCTCCTTCTGTGCTGTAATAATTCTGTGGATTCTGAGAGTATGGAAGGAGCCAGATAGCTGACCCTGATGTTCCCTAGCACCCACACGGGATAATTATCTAGTAATCAGGGTGGAAATCAATTGATATCGTTATTCCTCCTCTTTAGTCTGGGGATGGTCTAGCTCATCTAGCTTGGCTCAGCCTTGTGATCCCATCACAATCTCGAAGTGAAACGGAGATTTTTGGATTTATACAGTTTAATCCACTGACCTGAGAGAATGCTTTTATCTAGCAGGCTATAAGGTATTAAACAAACTGATATCCATACATTGAATTGGGCAGCCGAAGAATTTCAGAGTTTTACAAAGTTTTCATTGGACATCTGTGTTTAACACAAACTTCTGTTTCCACCTGCCCCTTCTGGCCCTTTTCCCCTGGTCCAGGAGCTGCACCCTCCACGAGGAAGAATTTATAGTTTAATTGTTCAACAATGTTATACATGTCTCTGGAGCAGCTGGGACTTGAATCCAGGTCTCCTGGCTCAGAGATAGGGACATTACCACTGCAACACAGGAACCCTAAAGATCTGAGTGGAAATACCAAGCCCAATGAGCATCACTTTCTCCCAGTCAACTCTAGAGCTGTTTCTGTTTCACTCTGACAGGAAGCTTCATGTTAGAGAAGTGAATAATAGCACTGCCTAACATGTACCAATCTGGGGTTCACTTCCCTGATGGGGAATGTCTAACTGCTGTATGTAACTCGTGTTTCTTTAAGGGAGTTTGTGGTGCAGTGGTAATTCCCCTGTCTCTAAGCCAGGTGACCTGGGTTCAAGTGCCACCCAGAGGTGTGTAATGACATGTCCGAACACGTTGCTTGGAAAATATCGAACAGAACTTCTATTTGATCTGTGAACAGACTTGTTTCTAACCAGTATGTTAATATTGCCATGTAAAGCTGATCAAGAACTAAAGGATTTTGAGCCTCATGGGACATCAGTGCATGTTGGACCCTCTGAATTATTACCACATTCAGGGCCTCAGTTTAGACCACCCCTCCCCCATCTTAAAGGCAGCTCCTGAGAGAGTGCAGCACCTCCTGCATTGACATGGCAGCCAGCTATTGTCCTGTGCTCTGCAACCCAGGCATGAACCTGTTTAACCTTCAGGTGGCCTGAGGGTCCTTCCTTTTGTTGTCTGATTTCTGACACTGGTGGTAGCTAAATCCGTTTTCCTGAGCCCGGGATCAAATTCCAGAGCTCCCAGCTCGGCAATCACCAGTGGGTGAACTCTGCTCAGAGATAACTCATTGTCTGTGCAGTTTTCTTTGAGACATCTCAAAGATATGAGAGAAATGCGGGATTCATGAGGAGAATAGAGACTCTTGGAACTCAGGGAAGATTGAATTGTCCGGGGACTGTTTTCTTTGGAGCAGAGGGGAGATTTATTTGAGGTGTATATTATGTAAAGGGACCTAAAGAAAGTCGATAGGAAGGACCAGTGTCCTTTAGCAGACAGGTCAATAACCAGGAGGCATGGATTTAATTTAATTGAAGAAAGATTAGTGGGGAAATGCAGAGAGAGAAAGAAAATCACCCAGAGGGGGTCTGGCACCCATGGCTGAAAAGGTATTAGCAGCAGAAATGCCTGTTGCATTAAAAAGGGCAGAAGGATATGAACTTGGAGATGTGTAACCTACAGGGTTACAGAGCATTAGAAAACAGGATTATATGGATAGATCTCTCCCAGCAGTCAAAGCCTCAGGCTCAGGTTCAGGGGAAAGCTTGACTGAGCTCATAGAGTCCTACAGCACAGAGGAGGGTCTTTGATTATCAAGTGAGTGCTGACTTATTTACACTCGGTCTTCCACATTGTAGAAAGATTTGACAGAGCAGCAAGAAGTGACGGGTTCTAATGGCAAGATAATGAGGAGTGAGAGATTTAGAATGTCACTAGTGTTTCTTTAAGGGAATGTATGGTGCAGTGGTAGTGCCCCCGTCTGTAAGCCAGGTGACCTGGGTTCAAGTGGCACCCAGAGATGTGTAATGACATTTCTGAACAGGCAAAACCGAAGAGCTAAAGGTGAGAACTTGTTATGATTCAGTGAGTTGTTGTGATCTGAAATGTGTTTCCTGGGAAGGTGGCAAAAGTAATTCCAATAATAACATTCAAAAGGAAATTGAAGAAGTCATTATGAGTGAAACAATGTAGAGATTTGGGAAAAAGGCAGTGGAGTGATTATAGAATTCTTTCAAAGAGCCAGTAGAGGAGCAGCAGGCTGAAAGGACTCCCTCTCATTCTGCTCTTCGATGGTACGAGTATTCCAGAGTATTTTTATTAAGATGAATAAAGCGCGATTGAATAATAAGAATACTAAATAAACTCAAGTTTTCCGGAGATTATAGGAAATTGGAAGACTGATTTGCTCATACAGAATTTGGGTTGAGTCCCTGGTTATAGACATATCTATGTGGCTCCTCTCTCCTAAATCTGAACTGACGTGAATTTGGAATTCTTGCATGAATTCTCAAAACAGTAGCCAGACTTTGACAGTGAATGTTCAGAGGAATGACCTGCTGTGGGGTGTGAAAATGTCTTGACATGAAGGATAAAAACAATTCTGGAAATTATCGACTTGTCCTCCCAAAACTATTAGTGTAGAAACTTTAATGGCATAGTATGAGCTCTTTGTAGGATAGAGTGACTGAACGCTGTTTGTATGCTGCCCCTTTGTGATTACCTTGGATTGTGAAGCTCATTGAGGAAGGTGAGAATGTGACTACAGCTGTGGTTTATGGTCTCCCAGTACATGAGACTATAAGACATAGGAACAGAAGCCATTCAGCCCATCGAGTTTGCTTCACTATTCAATGAGATCACTGCTGATCTGATAATCCTAACTCTATCTTCCTCATAACCCCTGATTCCCTCACTGATTACAAATCTATTTACCTCAGCCTTGAATATGCCCCAACCTCGATAGCCCTCGGTGGTAAAGAATTCCATAGATTCGCTACTCTCCTCATTTCTGTGTTGGTTGGGTGAATCCTTACTTTGAGGTGATGCCCCCTGGTGTTAGACTCTCCCACAAAGGGAAACAAGTTCTCAGTCTCTACCCTGTCAAGCCCCCAAAGAATCTTGTACGTTTCAATTACATCATTCAATAATGTAATTCAACTCAATTCCCAAGGAGTACAGGCCCATCCTACTCAAGCTCTCCACATAACACAGTCCCTGCATATAGTGAATCTTCTCCAGTGCCAATATATCATTCCTTCAATAAGGTAATAATTGTATATTCCATTCCCTTTGAAATAAAGGCCATATTCTATTCGCCTTCCCGAATACCCACTGAATGCAGGTTCTAGCCTTTTGTGATTCATGCACAAAGTCTCCGAAATCCCTCTGTGCTGCAGTTTTCTACAGTCTTTCTTCATTTAACTAATATTCAATTCCTGTCTTATTCTTCTTACCAAATAATTGTGGCTCCAACTCTGATTCCTGACGCACATCGCTAGTTGCAGGTTGCCAAACTGAGAGTGACCCCCTTATCCTAACCCAGACTTCTCTTAATTAGCCAATCCCACATCCATGTTAGTGTACTCGATCAAGTAGCAAGGCCACTTAGCTCATTAATGAGTCCAATGTGTGTCACCTTATGCAATGTCTTATAACAATCCAAATGTATTAAATCCATTGTTTTCATTTTATCTATCCTGCTTGTTACCTCCTCAAAGAATTTTCCCTTGAAGTCACGTTGACTCTGCTTGATCATAGTATGTATTTCTAAATCCTCTGCTATTACATCTTTTATAATAGATTCCACCATTTGCCCACTAACAGATGTTAAGCCAACCATTGATAGATTCCTGTTTTTTTTTGTCTCCTTCCCATCATAAATAAAGGTGCTCCATTGGCAGTTTTCCAATCCTCAGGCAATTTTCCAGAATCTAAGAATTCTTGGGAGATTACAACCAGTGCATCCATTATCTCTGTATCTACTTATGTTAATGTGCTAGGATGCATCCCATCAAGTCCAGGGAACTTAAAGGTCTTTAGGCCTATTAGTTTTCCTCAGACCTTTTTCTCTAGTGATGGTTATTGGATTTATTACCTAAGCCCCTCTAACCTCTTGATTACTAAGTAATTTTGAAATGCTATTCATGTCTTCTACCATGAAAACTGATGCAAAACATTAATTCAACAGCTCTACAATTTCCTGGATTTCCATTATTATTTCCCTAGCCACCTCCTCTAAGAGACTATGTTCATTTTGGCTTCTCTCTTCCTTTTTATATATTTGAAGAAGCTCTTCCTGTCCATCTTGATTTTACCTGCAAGCTTCAAGTCTCGAGGGACTGTCCAATCACCTGCAAAACTGCAGTGTGCTGCTTCTGACCATAACGTCCGCAACAGGTTGACTGATTGAATTTGCTTTCCCTACAACATGATGCTCCATTCCATTTATTGAGTGACCGGGGTTGGGGTTTAAATCTGAATGCTTACTTAATCCCAGTTAACTGCATTGATCCCAGTTAACAGTCAAATGCAGGGTCACCGTCTGTGACTATCTCCTGGGGGTGGTTGCCAGTCACTTTAGTTGTAACATTCAGGAATTGGGTTGGAAGCTGTCTTCTAAATTATCTTGAAACACCAGTGAAGGTGGAGTTGATCTGTATCAACATGGCAGAGGTAATCTGGCTGCCATCCCAGTTTTGAGGAAGGCGTCATTGTCATAGAGATGTACGGCATGGAAACAGACCTTTTTGGTCCAACTCTTCCATACTGACCAGATATCCTAAATAAATCTAGTCCCATATCCCTCTAAGCCCTTCCTATTCATAAACTCATCCATATGCCTTTTAAATATTGTAACTGTACCAGCCTCTACACTTCCTCTGGCAGTTCATTCCATGCACACACCACCCTCTGCGTGAAAAAGTTGCCTCTCAGTTCCCTTTTATGTCTTTCCCCTCGCACCCTAAACTTATGCCCTCTAATTTTGGACTCCCCTTCCCTGGGGAAAAGGCCTTGACTATTTGTACCCTATCCATGCCCCTTCATGATTTGTTAAACTTGTACAAGGTCAGCCCTCAGCCTCCGACGCTCCAAGGAAAACAGCCCCAGCCTATTCGGTCTCTCCCTATAGCTCAAACGCTCCAACCCTGGAAACATCCTTGTAAATCTTTTCTGAACCGTTTCAAGTTTCACAACGTTCTTTCTATAGGAGGAAGACCAGAATTGCACACAGTATTCCAAAAATGGCATTACCGATGCCCTGTACTCTACAACATGACCTCCCAACTCCTATACTCAATACTTTGACCAATAAAGGCAAGCATACCAAATGCCTTCTTCACATTCAGTGGGATTTGTCTTCACTTGGAAGAAATGGTGATTGAAGCAGAATGTGATCTTGTTTGGAAGGAAGAGAGAAGTAAGCAGATGCACATATGGAAATACAATAATTCACAATACAGAATTGATTACCCCAGCTTGTCCAATCTCGCCATGTAACTAAGTCCCAGTAGCAGGTGAACACTTCCTGTAGCTTTGGTTGCATCAATCTCTGATTAACATTGGGTGCACTCCACGGTGGTTTAGTCTGTTGATTGCCACCTGTTTAATCCTCTAAAATGGTGTATTGTCTCCAATCATCTCAACAGATAAGACAAACCCTTTCAGTTGCAAACAGGCGATAAAACTCAGTAACAAGGCATGATTTGTTGCTGTACATCAACACACTGTAAATCAGACTTCATATAGTTGTAGCTCTGAAATTCTGCTGGGGATCGAAATTCAATAGCCATTAAAACTAACTGTATCTAATTAATTGTCTAAATATTTTAGATGGATGTTTGTAGTAGGAAATTCTACTCTCTTTGATGTGAAAAAGCAGAAAATCACCAGAACAAGTTCGCAATGTTCCGGGGGTTGCCAGTTAGCAGATAAAAATATTTTGTTCTTTCAATAAGTGCCAGGGATTAATATTTTACAGCTTTGATTACAACCATAATCCATTTTAGTGATTAAATTGGACTCCCATGTTGACATCACCTGCATTACAAACCATGTTCGTTTAGTAAGAGAAGGGAGCAAGCCTCGAGGAGAGATTTGTGATTCTCTATTATTAAACCCCATTATAGAAAATGTAATTTCTGTCACTATAATCCGGGCATTGTTCAATTTCAGTGCCAGAGAGATAACTAGCTACTTACAATATATTTGCCTTTGGAGATTTAATTTACAAAGTGCACTATCTGGCAGGCACAGGCAGACTAACATGACTGAAGCTTGTAAGGGTTATCAGCTTCTCTGACCCGAGAACAACCCCTGCACAATCGATTTCTGTGACGGTGATGGGGCTGAGAGTGCTGGGGGTGGATGCACAGTTACAGTCAGGGATAATGGGATAGTAGTTTGCAAACAGCCGACAAGGAAGAAGGGTGCTTTGAGCACCATTGCAGGTTGAGTTCACGCATCATCCGAATGGGACACATCCTGTCAGGCTGCAGGGTCGTACCTCAGAGCTGGGGGCTCTGCGGTTTACTATCAGACCAGAATCCTAATACATGTATCAATGTTACAGTGACAATTTATAGCTTCGACCCTGCGTGGTGGCATTGAAGAGATCCACGTGATGTAATTCCTTCCTATGCAACCTAACCATATGTGTAGACCCTTGAATGTAGGTCAAGGCTGCAGTGGATGGTTCTATTTAAAGTTATTTTTGAGTTCTGTTTTCACCCTGGACTTTTTATAGATCACCGGTGTTTAATCACACTGCCAACACACCATTACATTACATTGTTTCATTATGTTTTATGGATACAAATATTTTGTCATATGATATTTCATGGAGACAGAATTGGCTGAGTGACAGGAAATAAAGTGTCAGGTTAATGGATTTTCTTTGGACATGGACAAGGTATGTTGTGAAGTTCCCTAGGGGTCAGTGCTGGCTGGGATCTTTGCTTTACCTGATCTATATTAATAATCTAGACCTTGGCGTACAGGGCACAGTTTCACAATTTGCTGCTGATAGGAAACTCAGAAGCGCTGGAAACTGTGAGTAGTCCAGGAGAGAAGTTCCAAAGAACAAGGGCAAGTTGGTAGAATGTGCAGACGGGTGTAATTCAGTGCAGGAGAAGTATGTGGTGATGCACTTTGAAGGAAGAAGATGAACAGACCGAATAAATTAAAGGATTGCACTTTTATGGGGCACAGAGACCTGGATGTGCAGATGTATGTAAGTCATTAAAAGTGGCAGGACGGGTTGAGAGAGAATAGTTAATACAATATACTGTATCTTTATTAATAGGGACATAGAGTGCAACAGCAGGGAGATTATGTTGAACTTATATAAGACACTAATCAGCTGGAGGATGCAGTTGTGTGGGCCTGCATTTTTGAAAGGATATGGGAACGTTGGAGATAAGCAGAAGAGGTTTCTGAGAATGGTTCCATGGATGAGAAATTTCAGTGGTGAAGATAGTTTGGGGACTTTGGGACTGTTCTCCTTCGATAAGAGGAGGCTGGGAGGAGATCTGGTAGAAATATTCAAAGTCTTGAGTGGTCTGGACCAGGTAGATGGGGAGAAAATGTATCCATTCATGAAGGGCTCAAAAACAGGAGTTAAAGAAATGAGTGGAAGATGTAAAAATGACATGAGGAAAGACCTTTCTGTGCAGCGAGTATTTGGAGTCTGGAATGCACAGCCAGAGTATCTGGTGGTAGTAGGTCTAACTGGGGCATTCAGGAAGGAATTAGAGAGTTACTTGAACAGGAAGAATTTGCTGTGTTACATGGATATGGCAGGAGAATCATTCATCCAGAGAGCTGGCAGATGGGCAGAATGGCCCCCTTCTGTGCCGTAATAATTCTGTCGTTACCAGTATCTAATTGGTCAATGTAGAACATGTCATCGATAACTTTTTTCTTCTTTACTGCTTTATGACAATCAGTTTTAGAGTCACAGAGTCTTAGAGATGTACAGCATGGAAACAGACCCTTTGGTGCAACTCATTATGAGAAGTGCCTGGTTCCAGCTGTCCAATAGAATAACCAAATGCTGCAGATTCTGGAAGTCTGAAGCAAAAACAAAAATCGCTGTAGAAACTCAGCAGGTCTGGCAGCATCTGTGCAGAGAGAAACAGAGTAAGTAATTTGACTTCGATAGGTGAAAGTGAGGACTACAGATGCTGGAGATCAGAGTCAAGATTAGAATAGTGCTGGAAAAACACAATAGGTCAGGCAGCATCTGGGGAGCAGGAAAATCGACGTTTTGGGCAGGAGCCCTTCATCAGGAATCAGCCCTTTCCTGCTCCTCAGATGCTGCCTGACCTGCTGTGCTTTTCCAGCACCATTCTAATCTTGACTCCAATGCCTTTTTGAAGAAGAGTCCTACCAGTCTCATGGCTCTCTCTCTCTCTCTCCAAAGATTCTGCCAGACCTACTGAGTTCTCCAACAATCTCTGTGTTTATTTCGGGTTACTGCTGATGTTTGATGTCATGGTCAGATTATTCTTCCCTCCCCACACTGATAATCCCCTAATCAACTGGTAACCGATGAGCATGTGAATTAGAAGCAGTAAGAGGTCAGGTGAGCCTGCTCCACCATTGATAAGATCCATGGCTGACCTACTAATGGCTTCAACTCCATATTCCCACCTACCCAATGCCCTTTGACTTTCTTCTTTGTCAGGAATGTATCAAATTGGCCTGAAGAATATACTATGACCCTGCCTTAACCACTCTATGGAGAAGAGAGTGCCATAGAATCACTACCGTCTGAGAGAAAAGGAATTCTCTTCAGCTTTGTCAATGAAGGAAAACCACTTGTTTTAAACTGTGTCTCTTAGATCTCATCTCTCCCATAAGGGAAAACATCCTATCCAGAACTCATCCTATCCAGAACTCATCCTATCCAGAACTCATCCTATCTAGCTCTCTCAGGATCTTAGTGTTTCATTTAAAACACCTCTCATTCTTTGACTCATCAGTGAACACAACTTTGCATCGTCAGACGAACCCCAAGTAAACCTTCCCTGAACTGCTTATAAAGCAGTAACAGGGAGATTGAAACCATACACCGTACTGAGATGTGATTTGACCAATGCCTTCGACAACTTTAGCAAAGTTTCACTTTTTTCATATTCCATTCCCCTTACAATACCGACATTCCAGTTGCCTTTCTAACCACTTGCTGCACCTCCATCCTAGCCTTTTGTGTTTTATATGCCAGAACACCCAAATCCCTCTGTACTGAAACGTTTTGCAATCTCTCTCTGCCAGTGTTGGACTGCACACCCCAGTCCAACACTGGCCTCTCCAAAGCTCTTTTTAAAAATCTGCTGCTTGTCTTTATTCTTCCTGCCAAGATTGACAAGGTCACATTTTTCCACATTATAGTCCATCTACTATCTTTATTTTGCCCACTCACTTAACCCAGCTCAATCCCCTTGCAGACTCTGCAGGTGTTCATGTTGAAAACCGACTGTTGGTTGGTGGGAATCTTTTATGAGGACAGTCCATCAGCTTTGCCCATCCACAACCCGGGTTCGATTCCCGCCTCAGGCGACTGTGTGGAGTTTGCACATTCTCCCCGTGTCTGCGTGGGTTTCCTCCTGGTGCTCTGGTTTCCTCCCACAGTCCAAAAATGTGCGGGTTAGGTGAATTGGTCACGCTAAATTGCCCGTAGTATTAGATGAAGGGCTAAATGTAGGGGTGGGTCTGGGTGGGTACGCGTCGGTGTGGACTTGTTGGGCCGAAGGGCCAGTTTCCACACTGTGAGTAATCTAATCTAATCTGAACAGCGCGGCTTTCACCCTGTTTGAAACTTGTGAAGGAATACTTGTTTGGAGGCTTCCTCTGAGGGTTACCGGACTGGAACAACATTAAACAAAGGCATCACTAAAGCAACACTTCAAGTTACTGTCAATGTGCTGGGCAACATTGTGCAATTGCCCACACTTGCATTACCGCATATTGTGCTGTGAAATTTGTTAGGGTGCATGCACGTTTTTGTATTATTAACGACAGGTTGGTGTAAATCTGTGCTGCAGAGATTAAATAAAGATGCTGAGGGGCAGGTTGAGCGCAGATCAGTCATAAATTACTGGCAGGAGCACAACATGTGGGAATTCATGAAATGCAAATAAAAACAAAAAATACTCATCTTGTGGAGCACTGGTGCTGTTACACAGTGTGCAACAGATGGGCTTTGGGTGGAAGGCGCAGGCCTATCCTTGCAGAAGAGAGATGGGGAATATTCAGAAGGGGTCAGAGCCGGGCACAGTGCAGTTTGCATTTATTTGCACGCTCAAAGTGTAATGGTCCATGTGCTTTGTGACCAACTCTTAGCTGCCCTCAGGACAATTTGGGATAGGCAACAAATAGACACCCTCATCCTGTGAATGAATAAAAAAATAAATCACAGCTAGGAGTGGTTTCTTCATCAGGATGACCATCCTGGCCTTTGTAAGTAAGGCTATAAGAGCACAAAAGCCAGGAGACAATGCCAAACCAAACCTGTATGAAACGCTAGCTCAGCTTCAGTTGGGGCATTAGTGCCAATTCTGGAAACCACAAGGACATTTCTGTAAGGAAATGAAGAAGGGTACAGAAGAGATTCGTAGAAATGGTTTCACAGATCAGATTATTACAGTTACAAGGATAGATTGCAAATGCTTAGATTCTTCCCCTTAGAACATTCAGTTTATTTTGTAATCCAGTGATCTCATGATCAACATTGATCTGGTATTAAAGGTTCATGGTCAGGTGAGTGGGTGGGAATTTGAAATTGTGCTGCCGCATTTCTGGTAGTGACTATACTTCAGAAAAATACTCATTGGCTGTAAAGGCTTTTGGGACATCTTAAAATTGTGAACAGTGCTCTATAAATGCAATCCATCATTCTATTTCTGCGTCTGAGACTATATTTTGTCAATTATTAGTTAAATTTAGTTCCGGTTGTGGGAGTTGGTTAGTTCAGTTGGTTTGAGGATGGTGTGGAATGATCCTAACAGCTGGTACATAAAGAAGCCACTCAGCCCACTGTGCCTGTGCCAGCTCTTCAAAGGAGCATCATTATTTACTGCCAATCCCCTGCTGTCTTGCCATAACCTTACACATTATTTCTATCCAAATAATCATCCAATGCCCATTCATTGGGACCTTCCTCAGTGCCTTGTCCAATACTTGACATGCTCTTGAAGCTACCCAACCATCTAACCAAGAGAGATACTATTCACCCCTCATGGACGTACCTCGTTACCTTACCTTATTTATAGGAGGTATTGTGGTGTAATGGTAGTGTCCCTGCCTATAAACCAGAAACTCTTTGTTCCAGTCCTACTCCAGGGTGTGATGGTCAAGGAAAGTGCAGGCATAATGCAGCCCAGAACAGGTCAAGGTTCAACTTGTAAATCCCTTCAGTACTGGCTAAAGTAGGGCATTACGACTGAGAGAGGTGGGGGAAGCAAATGAGAACCTCTCCCATGACCACCCATAGCTCAGGCTACAATGCTTATGTAAAGGTGTGTGTTGTCAGATTAACTCAGATTAACTGGAGGCAGATTTCTTTAGATGTGAATTAAATTGGTGCCAACAGTATGGGGTTTGATCCCCATTCTATGGTGGCATGGTGGCACAGTGGTTAGCACTGCTGCCTCACAGAGCCAGAGACATGGGTTCAATTCCCACCTTGGGCAACTATCTGTGTGTCTGCATGGGTTTCCTCCGGGTGCTCCGGTTTCCTCCCACAGGCCAAAGATGTGCAGGTTAGATGAATTGGCCATGCTAAATTGCCTGTAGTGTTAGGTGAAGGGGAAAATGTAGGGGAATGGGTCTGGGTGGGTTGTTCTTCAGAGGGTCAGTGTGGACTTGTTGGGCCGAAGGGCCTGTTTCCACACTGTAAGTAATCTAACCTGGCTGGATTTGGGATCTGTCTTCTTTTTAAATCTGTAATAGATTTTTGTTAAGCAAAGGTATTAAGCCAAAGGTAGGAGTTAAGTCAAGTTCAGGCCATGATCTCATTGAATGGCAGGACAATCACAAGGGGCTGAATGGCCTATTCCTGTTCCCAGGTTCCTCACGCTGGTTGTGGTCCAAGGCTGTGGCACGCTGTTTAGGACCTTCCTCAGGCAAAGAACTCAAGAAGGAGATTTAGATTTAAATGCAAATTGAAACAAGGTATGGGGTTCAGAATTGGAGCTAGCAATCTCTGCAGAAATGTGTTTAACACATAAAGAGATAAGTCTGTGTAACTACAGATGAAGGAAGAATTAAGGTAGCACAGAACTACGTGTTTGGAAATCATCCACTAGTGTTGACAATGGTCCATACAATTTTAAAATACATCTGTCTCTAGAATAGTTCCCAAAGCTCACTCATCACAGCACTGACCAGATAGCAAGCTCTCTGTACTTCTCTGCTTCATATGGCATTATATATCTGGCTCTCATTTTCAAAACCTTTTAGGACAAGGCTCGATGTATTGGCCTTTGCTTGCAAGCACAATGCAAGTGCTGTTCTGAACAGACAAGTAAAGGAACCTCATTTTGCGGACAGCAGTGTCCTGCTCTTGTGGTTAAAACTGTGAAATACTTATCCCATGAAGGAGAAGGTGATGTGTCAGTTACTTACAGCAAATCTCCAAACTGAAAATCAGTTTGGGAGAGCCAGGACTCACCTGGATTTCATCTTATTTGCTTCATCTGAGAAGGTTTCTGTGATCGTCATTACTGCTTGTGTACTGAGAGGTAATGTGTGCAATGAAACCAGGACATTTGGCCCAACAAGTCCACACCAAGTCTCCGAAGACTAACCCACCCAGATCCATTCCCCTACTCCATTACACTACATTTACCCATGACTAATTAGATTAGATTAGATTAGATTAGACTTACAGTGTGGAAACAGGCCCTTCGGCCCAACAAGTCCACACCGACCCGCCGAAGCGCAACCCACCCATACCCCTACATTTACCCCTTATCTAACACTATGGGCAATTTAAGCATGGCCAATTCACCTGACCCGCACATCTTTGGACTGTGGGAGGAAACCGGAGCACCTGGAGGAAACCCACGCAGACACGGGGAGAACGTGCAAACTCCACACAGTCAGTCGCCTGAGTCGGGAATTGAACCCGGGTCTACAGGCGCTGTGAGGCAGCAGTGCTAACCACTGTGCCACCGTGCCGCCCACACATCCATGGTTAATGCACCTAACCAACACATCCCGAATGTGCAGTCTGACGGGTGGCCAATCCACCGTAACCTGCACATCCTTGGACTCTGAGAGGAAACCTGAGTACCCAGAGGAAACCCACGCAGACACGGGGAGAATGTGCAAACTCCACACAGACAGTTGCCTGAGGCTGGAATTGAACCCGGGTCCCTGGTGCTGTGAGGCAGCAGTGCTAACCACTGAGCCACCGTGCTGCAAAAGATGAACTTTTATTGTTGGACACCAAAAGAAACCCTTCCCTCAACTCTTTGGTAAACTCTTTGTCTAAGCTGGCCTGAAACAGAGGTCGGGTCCCTCATTCACTAAGGTAGGGTCCATACAGGGATTTGAGATGGCGACTTGGTGTCAATTGATATTAACTTGCAGAAGGAGCAAAGATGAAATGAGAAATATCATTTTCATTCAGTGGGTCTGGAATGCACTGCCTAGGAAAGTAGTGGAGGCAGGTTCAATTGAGGCATTCAAGAGGAACATTGGATGTTTGTTTGGGTAGAAACAGATTATAAGGATATGGGGAAAAGGCAAGTGATTGGCATTAGGTCATGATAACTCAAATGAAGAGCTGGTGTGGACACAATGGACCAAATGGCCTTCTCCGGAGCCGTGACAATTCTGTGATTCTATCAGTACTTTTTAGGAAGGGGAAGGAGTTAGAAACAGTTCTTAGGGCTAAAGGGATCAAAGAGTATAGGGAAAAAATGGGAACAGGGGAGTGAGTTGGATGATCAGCAATAATCAGATTGAATGGTGGGACACGCTCAAAGGGCCAAATGGCCTACATGTGCTTCTGTGTTCAACATTTCTCCTTTAGATATGGGTGGAAGGAGTTGATTGCAATGTTTACTTGAGCTCTTCAATGGACAAAGTTTGGAATGGATTCAGGAGATAGGTCCTTTAAAGTTTCACTCTGGGAATAAATCTATCCCAATTAAAGATTGGCTTTGGATTCTTCCTCCACCAACTAGCTACAAGGGGGTTTACATGAACATGCACACTTTTCATCTGGAGGATGTTGAAACTCGACCATGTTTTATTCTTAATGATGTTTTTGTATGTGTTAAAATTGCCGTGCCATTGTGCATGCTCACTGGTCTGGAGGGTTTTAGTCATGAGGAGAGGTTGGACAAACTCGGATTGTTTTCATTGGAAAGACAGAGGCTGAGGAAGGACCTGATAAGGGTCTATAAAATAATTGGAAGCATAGAAAGGTGGATAGTCAGAGGCTTTTTCCTAGAGTGGAAAGGTCAACTACAAGAGGGCACAGTTTCAAGGTGACAGGGGAAATGGTTAGGGAGAAGTGTGGAGAACATATTTCACCCAGAGGGAGGTGGGCATCTGGAATACACTTCCAGTGGAGGTGGTGGAAGCAGACACGTTAGTAATGTTTAAAGCCTACCTTGACAAGACACATGAACCTGAGGTGGAACAGAGGGGTAGATAGCGCGCATGGATAATAAGCAGCGGATCTAAATAAGGACTAGAATTCATCGTAGGCTTGGGCCCAAAAGCCTTTTCCAGTGCTGTATTGAATTGGATTGAATTGAAAATGAATTGAAATGTTGCTCCAGTTAACTCTTGCCCATACTTCAAGATCACAAGAGCGGACGGGAGGCAGAGAAGAGAACTTGCACTCTCTGTAGATAACTATCAGGAATTGCAAAAGCCGGCAACATTTCCTCAGCTTGTTGGAGCCAGGTGTAACAGAGTCAGGGAAAAGGGTTCAGACTGAGCAAAGAAAGCCTGCCTTATCAATGACTCGATAGTACCACTCTCTGCTCTCTGTCAGCCCAGCTGCATCGCCACAGCATGAGGAAGATCCAAATATTTCGAGAATTTAACCAGAACATCTCCAAAACACGGCTGATTTTGGGGCAGTACACTTGGATGGAGTTTTAAATTTAAATGATATTGGTTTCTGCTGTTTCCTGTCCCCCTATTCAAGGTCATCCCCATCTGTCCCTAGTTTAAAATCACACAGCACCAGGTTATAGTCCAACAGGTTTGTTTGGATTCTGTAACCTGGTGTTGTGTGATTTTTTTAAACTTTGTCCACCTCAGTCCAACACTGGCTCCTCTACATCATGTCGAAAATGTGTTGCTGGTTAAAGCGCAGCAGGTCAGGCAGCATCCAAGGAACAGGAAATTCGACGTTTCGGGCATAAGCCCTTCATTATGCCCGAAACATTGAATTTCCTGTTCCTTGGATGCTGCCTGACCTGCTGCGCTTTAACCAGCAACACATTTTCAGCTCTGATCTGCAGCATCTGCAGACTTCACTTTTTCCTTCTCTACATCATGTTCCCAGTTTAACAGTGTACTCTGGAAGAAACACAATTCCAAGTTAGTGCGACATTTTAAAATCTGTGCCAAAACATGTTAGACTCCAGTGCATGGAAGTGCTGTGAGTAATTACATCATCTTACGAATGGCCAGTGCACTGGTATTCGATGAATCAGAGTTGACCCACACCTCCCCAGAACCCGCCCCTCAGTTCCTTGAATTCTGTGTTTCACAGGGAGGATGAGAGCACGGATTTCCTGTCAAAGGCTCCTGATTGGGGTTTAATAGTGAGAATTTGAATAATAATGAAGACGAAGGAGTTTTCCTTGATTACCTTTGGGGTCCAGGGAGTATTTAAACAGCACATTCCCTTGTGGGATTAGCTTAGTTGGATCGAATCCCTGATAGGGTGTGTTTTACATGGAATGAGTTCATTTTGAAAGCATTCCTAACTTCTTGTTTTCTGGACACAGGTTTATTATTTAATTTCTCCCTTTCTTTCTTCCTCTGTATCTAATGGTACGTAAAGATCCCTTAAATTTAATTGTAACCTGTTAAAGAAAGGTAAATGAACTGCTGATTAAATGCAATTAGTTTATAAGCTTAAAAAATGGTTATTTGTGAAACTTATAATATTCCAGCTCAAATGCTGAACTCCTGTCTATTAGTTGTGTCAGTTTTAATATGGCTTCTGGCTCGAAAAGACAGTGCCTCGCTGTTCTCTGTGTGTTTGATTGATATAGAAGCAAAAACGTTACCTTATGATAAAAAGGAAAGTTTAAAGAGCTGGGGGATAGACTGCCTCACTTCTAGAGCACAAAGTGGTGTCCAGTGGCACTGACCTTCAATGGCCCCAGGTTTGCTCAGTTGGTCTCAACGTTAAGAGTTGAAAAGTGTGTTGCTGGAAACGTACAGCAGGTCAGGCAGCATCCGAGGAGCAGGAGAGGGAGAGCAGGAAGGGCACTGATGAAGGGCTTATGCCCGAAATGTTGACTCTCCTGCTCCTCGGATGCTGCCTGACCGGCTGTGCTTTTCCAGCACCACACTTTTCGACTCTGACTCTTCAGCATCTGCAGTCCTCACTGTCTCCTCAATGTCAGGAGTTCACTTACTGACCACACTGCGCAACATCTGACAGGCCACAAGGGGTTCTGGATCACAAAGAAAAATGAATATCAACGGACTGGCCAGGATCGAAAATGGAATTGGAGGCTTGGTATCAGAGTTGAGAGGCTATCGTCATCAAGAAAGATCAAAAAGACTTGGTCTCTTTTTCCGAAAAAGCAAATATTGGAAGTCTTTAAAACAATGTAAGAGTTTGATTATAAAGAAAATATTTGTTCTTGTCAGGGAAAGGAAAATTAAAGATCATAAATATCAGATGGTCACAGATAGATGCACTAGGGAATTCCAGACAGTGGGAAGAGTATGGAACTTGCTGTCAGATAGAGTGTTTGAGGTCAACAGTATGGAAGCATTTAAAGGAGAAAGTCAGTTCACGCACCAGGGAGAAAGGAATGGAAATATGTGTTTATAGGATAAGGTGAAGACCAGTTGGAGAACCACATGTAGAACATAGACATTAGCATGGACCAGTTGATTTGAGTGGCCAGTTCCCATCCTGAAGACTTGATAGAACTCAATGTATACACAGTAGAATGCAATTTTACTGAAATAACCCTACAGAGATCAGTATCCCATCACCAAGTCACCTTTTATTTACCGGCGAGAGTCCTTGACACTGATCCTCAAAGCCAGCTCTCAGAGTGAACACACCCCTGTTTTATTTATCTTTTATTTTTTTTTGTTTTTTTCTAAAAGGCAATGCTGTGTGAACACACTCCTGTTTATATCTGTCAGCCAGGGCTCCCTGACTGGGCTGGGTTAACAGCCCCAATCAGGGAACTCATACTGTTTGAATTGACCTTGTAACGATCAGTGCACATACAAGTGGCAGCAGGACACAGTTCAGGATCTACATTACTAACGAAACAAAATGCATGCACTGTTTGAGATAAACACGTCTACCATATGAGAGAGCCAGACCTGACAGCATTATTACTGTTTTTATTTGAGGAATATAGATTATCATCTAAGAGAAACTATTGTATAAGATAGACTATTATCTAATCTAGACTATTGGCTAAACTATTGTCTGAAGTAGAATATAGTCTAAGATAGTCAATCATTTAAAAAGGCTATTGTGTAATCTAGACTATTGTCCAGACTAGATTATTATCGAAGGTGTAATACAGTCTAAACTAGATTATCATCTAAAATAAAATATTGTCTAATGTAAATAATTTCCTCAGGTATAGTATTTTCTGCAAAGCAGAACTTAAGCATTTTGCATGTTTTTGTTGCGTTTTGGTTCCTGAGTAAGAAGCGAGCACATTTTCACATGTTCCTGAATGGAGGGACCTGCCCACCAGTATTTTGTGAGTTTACCTTAACTGCAGCCTCGTGTTGGAATGAGCCTAAAGGGAACCAGTGCCGTCGTGCCGAGTCAACCCTCTCACGGTTGTGGCACCTCTCTGCATAACCACATCAGAGGCTCCCAATGGAAACGGAAGGGTGTAAACATTCAAAACTGGGAGCTCCATCGTACCGACTGTTTGCAAACTCCCTGCCAACAAAAACACTTTGCCCAGATGGCACTTTTTCATCCTGATTTCTCCCTGCTGTTACAACAGCAAGACTGTTTGATTCTCTCTCCACCTCAGCATACTCCATGTCTGTTCCTATGATGAAATGAACACCTTGTAGCTCTATAAATACCTTGATTTCAAGAGTGCAGTGTGTTGAAAAATTGACGAGACAAATAAGCAAACAGAAGTGCAGTCTTACACTGATTTATTCTAAAGGTAAAATGTGGCTTACCCAAAGAACATGCAAGTGTATTTCAATGGAAAATAATGCTCTTTTACTGCCCATTGTCTCTCCTTGTATTGATTGCTGAGACAACGTTTTATAATCCCATTAGAAACTCGTCATATGGTAGAAACCTTAAGGTAGCTTGTTACATCTGAGTTAAGTAATATGAGGTTCCATTAACAATGTGTCCTGTATCTTGTACATTCATTTTTCCATTTTAAATATCCACCATGCGTCTGTACGGCATCATGTGTTCTCAATAGCCTGGTCTGCATCAGCGTGAACTCTCTCATTACCTTCGCAGTACTCATGTTTCTTTCACAGGAAGGTATTATAGCAATAGTATGACTTTAAGCAGTGTATTTTGTTCTTTTTTTAATGAAGAAAGGTTGAGATAGAGGTAATGAGCAGTCTTCTCAAAGCCAATAAAGTAAACAGCTTGTGAGGCCTTGGGTTCTTTCTAAAGTTGAAACAATAGAAGCAGCCTGAATGGGTGGCATCAAGCTCCCACAGATCCAGGACTTTTAGTTTTGGCTTTCTGCAATTGCTGGGGTCTTGAAGCTGGTTATGGAAGCTCTTATTCCTCTCTCTGTTACAGCTAAAAGCTGGGGCTCTCTTCCTACTGCTAGAATCGCACGTGAGACAATCTGTCTTACTGAATTCGCCTTGGTCAAGGGTGTGTTTATGGGATGTTAATATATTGGAACAGTTACTGTTTAGAAGTTAATATATCTATTGTTTTGTTAAGTATTTTGATAGAGTTACAATTAAGCCAATTCTTTTCTTTTTATTTTGTATGTATTTTAATTGTCATGTAAAAATAAAGCATGTTTTGCTTAAAATTGAGTAGCTTGACCAATTGAATTGCATCTGGAATGCAACACTTACCTTATAAATAAGAAAAAGTTGAGGTCTAAGCGATCTTCATATATTCTGAGGGAGTTTGGTCATGTCCATGACAGTATGAGCCAGTTTAATCTTTCTTTCCTTCCCCTCGTGACTTCTCTCATGTGGAAAATGGAATAGATTTATGGTTATGATAAACTGTATCATCCCACACATTTCCCATTGTGAATGAATACACTTCAAACTATCGCTGATGCGATCAATATTTTTAATTTTTCAAGTAAATTTGGCTCACTGTAAAACAGCAAAGCTGTTTTCTCATAGACCCTTTATGAAGATCTTATCACAAAACATAAAAATATATGATTGAATTTCTGCTATAAATTGATCTGCTTGCTTTATGAAATAAGCATAGATGATAAATTTCCTCACCTAGCTACATCTAATAGGCTTACTTTCTCACACACAACAGCTTGACCAGCTTCAGGTTATTTCATTCCTGGTGAAGGGCTTATCTCCTGCTCCTCGGATGCTGCTTGACCTGATGTGCTTTTCCAGCACTACACTCTCACCCCACTTTCAGGATATGCCTGGAAAGTTTCTTATTTGGTTTTACTGCAGTTAGGGATGTAGTGTTTCTTCACCGGTGTCTTTGAGGTGGTCACTTGGATCATAAAGTCTTCCCTTCTGTCCCCTTCATTTCTCATGCAAAGTTGATGATTAACTCTGGAGTGCTCAGTAAAAGCATACAGGTCATCATTACTGTCTCAAAGCTCTGTGTTCTTTTAAGATGCTCCCTAAAACATAACACTTGGACCAAGTTTTTGGCCACCGTAATATCTCCTGAAGTGGCTTGGCATTAAATTTTATTTAATAGTACTCCCACATAGCACCTTGGATTGTTTTACAAACCTTAAAGGTGCTTTATAAATGCAGGTTGTTGGTGTGGTGGCCCTGTGCCATGATGTAGTTTATTTAACTGCAGGTAAACCTGATCATGCTATTGTTAACGAGGAGCTCCAGCCAATTTTCAAAATATCTGATTGATTACAATTAACTAACATCGTATTTCCCATTGCAGTTCCTGCTAAAGAGAGAGAGAGAGATGTCCTTGCGACACACGTTTTTATTTGCGAACATGTCCAGCAAGTTGTTGACAGCCTTGAGAGGATTTGCTATTTTTATTGTGCACGGGGACTAGCAGGAAGGGCAAAGCAAGATAAAGGAATAATTGTGTGAAAAGACATAGTATATATATTATACATTCCAAGCGTGGAGATCCTGCTTGATCAAGAACAGTGATAACATCACAAGTACAATCATAGATTGCACACAAATTGGCTAAATTCATCATTTAGAGTCAGTACTTCCTTAGATTTGTAATTCACATATCGAATCATATGTAGAAACACAGAAAATTCGAGCAGGATAAGATCATTTGGCCCTTTAAGCCTGTTCTGCCATTCAGTATGATCATAGTTGATCAATCACTATGATTTCCTTTGATCCCTTAAGAACTATATCGATCTCCTTTTTGAACACCTTCTATGTTTTGGCCTCTACTGCTTCCTGTGGCAGAGAGTTCCACAGGCTCAACCACTCTCAGGGTGAAGACACTTCTCCTCATCTCAATCCTAAGTGGACTACCCCAAATCATTAGACTGTGACACCCTGGTTCTGGACTCCCCAGTCATTGAGAATAATGACCTGTGTTTACCCTGTCTAGTCCTGTTAGAATGTCATCGGTTTCTGAGATTTTCACCTCATTGTGAAGTCTCTCATGTGTATACAGGGGTGATTCTGCCTATCCTGCCAAGGTCAGCTCTTTGAAGCACCTCTCCAATTCATCCCATTTCACCCTAATTTTCCAGCTGGCATATTTGGAGGAGGCCATTCAGCCCCTTGAGTCTATTCGAACATGCATCTCTGATTACCCACCTTTAATCAATACCCCTTCATACTCTTATCTAAGAAACATTGAACCTTGAAATTTAAATTGCTGCCCCCAACAGTGAACAATTTAGGGGAGAAAACTTAACATTTTCACTCTGTTATTTTGAGGAAAGATACTTAAAGATTTTGCCTAGTTTTAAATTTGGGGTTGTTCTGGATTTCCTCAGCTATGGGATCAGTTTGTCTATATCTGCTCTATCAAATCCATTTATCACCAAAACCCCCCAAAAAAAAGGTTAGCATCATGTAGCACATCGTCATCTAACACAGGGCTTCAATTAGAATCCATGGCGATATAATTATTCACCTTCTCTGCCTGCCTAATAAAACAAATGTGGTGCCCTATCCGTCACCCATGTACTGCTGGGGATAGCTTGGAACTTGTTGTCTCCCTATTATTCATCAATCAAGCTCACATTAACAAACACTCATAAAGGAATAATTGGGCAGTAGTAATCATCTTGATTGCAGGCAGCCTTAAATCCTCCCTTGGCAAGTATATAACATGAATTGTGCTTTCAATTCTAAATTACCTTCGGAGCTCCTTACCCATTTCCTATTGTCTCCTCATCATCCATGGCAAAATGGTGAATTTGTGTAAGCAGAAGAGGAAAACAATCTTGGCTAAAACCTACTACTAACATCTTCACAGCGGCTAAAGCCTCAAAGTTTAAAGACAAAAATTTCAACAAAGGTGTCTTGCACAGAGTCAGAGAGTCATAAAGTTGTACAGCGTGGAAACAGACCCTTCATTCAAACTTGTCCATGTCAACCAGATATCATAGAACATTACAGCACAGAACAGGCCCTTCGGCCCTCGATACCTTAAATAAATCTAACCCCATTTGCCAGCCTCTGGGCCATATCCCTCTAAACCCTTCCTATTCGTGTATCCATCCAGATGCCTTTTCAACGTTGTAATTGTACCAGCTTCCACCACTTCCTCTGGCAGCTCATTCTATACACTCATTAATTTTGATTTCACCACAATGTGGAACATTATCCTAAATAAAAGTATGTGACACTCTGTACAAAATGTGTATTAGGGAGATGCAATACTATATGAAGTGACAATATTTCAGTTGAATAAAGGGAACTATGGAGCTATGAGGGAGGAGCTGGCCAAAGTTCAACGGTGCAATACCTTAGCAGGGATGACAGTGGAGGAACAATGGCAGATATTTCTGTGTATAATGCAGAAGATGCAGGATCAGTTCATTCCAAAAAGGAAGAAAGATCCTATGAGGAGGCAGGGGTGGCCGTGGCTGATGAGGGAAGTTAAGAAAGAGAAAAGGTAGAACAGAGCAAAGATAAGTGGGAAAACGGAGGACTGGGAAGCTTTTAAAGAATGACAGAGGATTACTAAGAAAGAAATACGCAGAGAAAAAATGAGGTACGAAGTAAACTGGCCAAAAATATAAAGGAGGATAGTAAAAGTTTTTTTAGGTATGTGAAAGGGAAAAAAATGGTTAAGACTAAAATTGGGCCCTTGAAGACAGAAACAGGGGAATATATTACGGGGAAGAAAGAAATAGCAGAAGAGTTGAATTGGTATTTCAGATCTGTGTTCACTGGAGAAGACACAAGCAATCTCCCTGAGTAACAGTGGCCGAAGTACCTGAACTGAAGGGAATTTATATTTACCAGGAATTGGTGTTGGAGAGACTGTTAGGTCTGAAGGGTGATAAGTCCCTGGGGTCTGATGGTCTACGTCCTAGGGTATTGAAGGAGGTGGCTCTAGAAATCGTGGATGCGTTGGTGATTATTTTCCAGAGTTCGATAGATTCAGGATCAGTTCCTGCGGATTGGAGGGTGGCTAATGTTATACCACTTTTTAAGAAAGGAGTGAGAGAGAAAGCAGGAAATTATAGACTAGTTAGTCTGACCTCAGTGGTGGAAAAGATGCTGGAGTCAATTATAAAGGATGAAATTATGACACATCTGGATAGCAGTAACAGGATAGGTCAGAGTCAGCATGGATTTATGAAGGGGAAAACATGCTTGACTAATCTTCTGGAATTTTTTGAGGATGTAACTCTGAAGCTAGACAAGAGAGATCCAGTGAATGTAGTGTACCTGGACTTTCAGAACGCCTTTGATAAAGACCCACATAGGAGGTTAGTGAGCAAAATTAGGGTGCATGGTATTGGGGGCAAAGTACTGACTTGGATTGAAAATTGGTTGGCTGATAGGAAACAAAGAGTAGTGATAAACAGCTCCCTTTCGGAATGGCAAGCAGTGACCAGTGGGGTACCGCAGGGATCAGTGCTGGGGCCGCAGCTTTTTACAGTATATTAATGATATAGAAGATGGTATTAATAGTAACATTAGCAAATTTGCTGATGATACTAAGCTGGGTGGCAGAGTGAAATGTGAGGAGGATGTTAGGAGATTACAGGGCGACCTGGGCAGGTTAGGTGAGTGGACAGATGCATGGCAGATGCAGTTTAATGTGGATAAATGTATGGTTATCCACTTTGGTGGCAAGAACAGGAAGGCAGATTACTACCTCAATGGAATTAATTTAGGTAAAGGGGCAGTACAGAGAGATCTGGGTGTTCTTGTACACCAGTCAATGAAGGCAAGCATGCAGGTACAGCAGGTAGTGAAGAAAGCTAATAGCATGCTTGCCTTCATAACGAGGGATTGAGTATAGAAGCAAAGAGGTTCTTCTGTAGCTGTACAGGGCCCTGGTGAGACCGCACCTGGAATATTGTGTGCAGTTCTGGTCTCCAAATTTGAGGAAAGACATTCTGGCTATTGAGGGAGTGCAGCATAGGTTCACGAGGTCAATTCCTGGAATGGCGGGACTGTCTTATGTTGAAAGATTGGAGTGACTGGGCTTGTATACCCTTGAGTTTAGAAGACTGAGAGGGGATCTGATTGAGACGTATAAGATTCTTAAAGGATTGGACACTCTGGAGGCAGGAAACATGTTTCCGCTGATGGGTGAGTCCCGAACCTGAGGACACAGCTTAAAAATAAGGGGTAGGCCATTTAGGACAGAGATGAGGAGAAACTTCTTCACCCAGAGAGTGGTGGCTGTGTGGAATGCTCTGCCCCGGAGGGCAGTGGAGGCCCAGTCTCTGGATTCATTTAAGAAAGAGTTGGATAGAGCTCTCAAGGATAGTGGAATCCAGGGTTATGGAGATAAAGCAGGAACTGGATACTGATTGAGGATGATCAACCATGATCATAATGAATAGTGGTGCAGACTCAAAGGGCAGAATGGCCTACTCCTGCACCTATTGTCTATTGTCTATTGAATTTCAGCAGACGTAAATGAAAAAAAAGGTTATCAACAGTTCAACCATTAGGGGTAACATTCCAAACAGAACAAGGACAATTCTGAGTGGTTTTCATTGCCTTGTTGGAGGAAGGGGACACTTCAATGAGAGGCAATGCAACAAAAATTCACCAGACTAGTCAAAAGGCTGTCTCATATGAAGGGATGAACAGACCACAACTGTATTGCTAAAATTTAGATGCCTGAGAGGAAATCTCACTGAAATATATAAAAGGTTAAAGGGCGTTGACCCTGTAGCAGTTTGGATGTTTACAGTCAAAGGTCATAGACTCTGGCAAATTGGCTGGTCACTTAAAACTGAGATGCAGCTAAGTTCTTCAGAAGCTTGTGAATCTTTGAAGTTCTCTATCCACAAGAGCTATGAGTGCTTAGCCATTGCATTTTTTGTAAGCATCTCTGGCTAGGCCAGCATTTACTGCCAGTCCCTAGTTACCTTTATGAAAGCAGTGATGAGCCGTCTTCTTGATCTGATTAGATTACTTAGTGTGGAAACAGGCCCTTCTGCCCAAGTCCACAACCACCCGCCGAAGCGCAATCCACCCAGACCCATTCCCCCCTCCACCTAACACTATGGGCAATTTAGCATGGCCAATTCACCTAACCTGCACATCTTTGTGACTGTGGGAGGAAACTGGAGCACCCGGAAGAAACCCACACAGACACGGGGAGAATGTGCAAGCACCACACAGTCAGTCGCCTGAGGCGGGAATTGAACCCAGGTTTCTGGCGCTGTGAGACAGCAGTGCTAACCACTGTGCCACCGTGCCGCCCAATGATTGCACAATGTTCAGCTGACAAGTGGCAAGTGACATTTGTGCCACACAAATGCCAGACCATGATCGTCATCAATAAGAGACAATCTAACCACCGCCCTTGACATTCAATGGTGTTACCATCATTGAATCTCTCACGTGCCGTAGGTAGACCTACAATGCCCTTCGGGAGGGAATTCCAGGATTTTGGCCCAGTGAAGGAACGGCGATATATTTCCAATTGGGAGGGTGATTGGCTTTAAGGGGAAGTGGTAGGGGGTGGTGATCCCACGTATCTGCTACCCCTGTCCTTCTTGATGGAAGTGGTCATGGGTTAGGAAGTGGATGTGGGTTCACCAAGGGTTTTTGATGAATTTCTGCAGAGCATCTTGTAGATAGTAGAGAATGCTGCTACTGAGCATCAGTGGTGGAGGGAGTGGATGTGGTGCCAATCAAATGGCTGCTTTGTCCTGGATGGTGTCAAACTTCTTGAGTATTGTTGTGGTAGCACCCATCCAGACAAGTGGGGAGTATTCTATCACGCTCCTAATTTGTGCCTTGTAGATGGTGGATAGGCTTTGGCAGGGGGCGGTCAGGAGGTGAGTTACTCACTGCAGGATTCCCAGCCTCTGCCCAACTCTCATAGCCACTGTATCTATATGGCTGGACAAGTTCAGTTTCTGGTCAATGGTAATCCCTAGGATTTGATGGAGGGGGGATTCAGTGTGGGTAATGCTACTGAATGTCAAAGGCATGGGGGTTCGATTCAAGTATAGAGGACACACAATTTTTGTCTCCAGGAAAATCAAAGAACATGGGGAGAGGGTGGAAAGATGGGTGATAGGACATGGTTATTGTTGCTCTCGGTCACAAGATACTGTTTACATTCCAATGCAGCCCTTAGGCAGAATAACCCAGGCTGACATTCCAGTCCAGTACTGGGGGTGTGCTGCTATTATCACTGTGTTGTCCTTCAGGTGGGACGTGACACCAAGGGCACAGGTTAGTATAAAAGATCAATATCACTATCTCAAAGAGGAATGTGGGGAATTATTCACGATGCCCTGAGTAACAATTGTCCCTCAATCAGCATCACAAACAATGCAGATTATCTGTTGATGATCACAGTGTTGTTTGTGGGAGCTTGCTCTGTGCAAATTGACTTCCAGCTTCATGACATGACGCCAGTGACTGGACTTGAATGACTGTGAAGCCCTTTGACATGTCTGATAGTTATGAAAGGCGCTACATAAATGTAAGCCTTTCTATGTTTTTCACCCTTTTGTAAGGGGTCACAGGTTCTAATGTACTCCACTACCAACTGTTCCATTTAATAAATAGAGATTTTAATCTGTTAAATTTTAAATCCAGAGTGGATTGTTGAGTTTCAATTGAAATTTTGAATTTTGTAAAATATCCACCTATGCAGCCTTTTTTTAATATGCAGTGCCTTCCTAAGCATTAAAGCTGTCTTACAACAAAAGGAACATTTGAGAAGTGAAATAATCCCACCTCACCAACGTAATACAATTGCCATTTGCTATCAGATTTGAAATGTGAATTCTGCTTTTTTATCACTGTTATAAGTAATGACTGCCGTCTTTTGGTCACAGTTATTCTTTGTATAACTGCCTCACCTGTTCTACAGCGATAAATTCAAGCTTCCCCACCCCCCCTCCCCCAAATCCACCTCTGACTTTTCCTGTTCTCGATGAAAAGACTCAAATTGACAGAACCAACCCAAGCTGATTTGACAGGTAATGGTAGTTGGCCTGGGAAGCAGATCTGACCATCTGTCTTGGGGGCTTTTATCTGTGCTGAGCCAGACAGAAACAGCTTATAAAGAGGAATTAGTCCTCTGTTCCTAGGTTTACTTCCTCACTGGGTTAACTGCATGCTTGTTCTGCGCAAGACATCTTGTTATGAAAGTATATTCAAAGACTTTAATAGCAAAGGTAAATTGGCCAGTGCCCAACACCATTACATCATTGATATGGCAAATACTCAGGCAGATGTTAGTCTCTCTGGCATCAGATACTCTCAGTAAAGTCTCAGATTAATCCTCCTTTGAACTACCTCAGTTCAAACACCCATTAGATGTCATTGTGTGACTCTAATTGATCAGCTGGAGTTGAGGGCTAGGCTTATATTCATATTGGATGATGGAACAGACTCAAAGGGCTGAAAGGCCTCCTTCTGTCCCTGTTTTCCATGTTTGCCTACGATTCTGCCCCTGTCTACTTTGTTGCAGGTGGCAGAGTGGTAATGTCATTGGATGAGTAAGCTGGAACTCTCGGCAAATGCTCCAGTGAGCTGGATTCAAACCTCATCATGGCTGAGGCTGGAATTTGAATTCAAGAGGGGTAAAAACTAACCTAATGGTAGTCATTGTTAATTGTCACACAAACCCCATCTGGTTCACCTATGCCTTTCAGCGATGGAAAGCTGCCATCCTTGCTAGGCCTGCATGTGACTCCAGACCCACAGCAATGTGGTTGATCCTTACAACTGCCCTCTAGGCAATTAGGGATGGACAATAAATGCTGCCCAAGGCAGTGACACCCACATCTAAATAAGCAAAATTATTTGGTGATTCTAGTAACAGATTAGAGAGTGGTGACAGGTCCTTGGGGGTTCCTCATGTGTGATATCAAGTGAGTGCCATAGTCTACTTCTGACCTCTTGAGTCCCCTGAGTGTCAACCATTGGTGGCCACAGCTACATCTGCCTGAGCTCTAGAATTACCTCCCTAAAACTCTGTCCCTCTTTCCTCCCACCACCCACCACCCACCAGAGCCTGCTGAGAACAGAGAACAATACAGCACAGGAACAGGCCCTTCCATCCTCTAAGCCTGTGCTGACACGTTTTGCCCTTCCATACTAAAACTGTCTTCCCTCACCGGATCCGTATCCCTCTATTTCCTTCCTGTTCATGTATCCGTCCAGGTGCTACTTGAATGCTGCTATTGTGTCCGCTTCCACCCCCCCTCCTCTGGCAGTGTGTTCCAGGCACTCCCCACCCTTTGTGTGAAACACCTGCCTCACACGTATCTTTTAAACTCCTGTCCTCACACTCCTGTTCCCCCACTAATTGACCCCTCCACCCTGAGAAAAAGCCTCATACTTGGCTCTCTATCCATAATCACAATCTTATAAACTTCCATCAGGTTGCCCCTCAACCTCCTGCATTCCAGTGAAAACAAATCCAGTCTATCTAACCTTTCTTCATCACTAAAATCCCCCACACCAGGCAACATCCTGCTAAACCTTTTCTGTACCCTGTCCAAAGCATCTAGATCGTTCAGGTAGTGTGGTGACCAGAATTGTTCACAATATTCCAATATTCCAAGCCTGACTAAAATTTTATAAAGCTGCAGCATAACTTGTCTATCCTTATACTCAATGCCCTTTCCAATGAAGGTAAGCATGCCATAGGCTTTTTTTACTACATTATCTACCAGCACTGCCATCTTCAGTGACCTGTGGACCTGCACACCCAGATCCCTCTGCGTATCAATACTCCTAAGGGTTCTGACATTCACTGTATAATTTCCACCTGTACTTTACCTTCCAAAATGCATCATCTCATATTTGTCCAGATTAAACTCCATCTGCCATTTTTCTGCCCATGCCTCTAACTGATCTATATCCTGCTGTATCCTCTGACAGTCCTCCTCACTATCCGCAACTCCACAAATTTTTGTCTTATCCACTTCTTTCACTGTGTATTTATTCATCTGCCCTTAAATGTCCTTGTGTGGCATTGTGTCAAATTCTGTTTGCTAACTGCTAATGTGAAAAGCCTTGGGCCATTTCACAGTGTGGAAGGTGTGTTATGAGTAAGTGCTCTTTTTGATATAGAGTACTTCCTTATGTTCCCTGGCCAAAAAGCTAACGCAGGCTTCACCGTGATAGAGACTGGAATTTAAACAATCCAATCCCCATCCAATAGCATCCAGTTCTTCCAAACGAGCTTTCAAATTACCTGTTCTGTAACAAGTAATCTCCAGTAATTTGTGATCAATACGAAATGGTCAGATTTCGTACTTTTACACTTGCACTTTTACCCCAGTAATCGTGTACCACGCTTAAAAAAGGGCTTTAAAGGTGGCAGATTGATCGATACAGAGTCAATATTGTTGGTGGGTTTGGGCTGGGAGGGCTGGTGGTGTGGTGGTGGGGAAACACCCGACAGATAGAGAAAATACCGAAAGACAATAAAGATCATTGTAAGAGAAAGGAACATGTTCAAGCTCATCAGGTTGTGTTAGGTGACTACTCACAAGGACTGGTAATCAATTTGTGGTTATGGCTAGTTTTAACCCTATCTGCTTGTCAAAACCAGGAGGGGAGTGCCAGTTAATGTAAACAGAACCCTCGCCCCCTTATCTTCATCTATTCGATTGGCTTCTGCAGGATTTATTCCTAACCCCATTGTTTCAGGCAGTGAAGCCAAGTGTTTCTTAGCAACGCTCTCCATCTGTATTTCCATTGAGCCTGTAACATGTTCAGCTACCTCAAGGGGCTTCACAGGAACATAATGAACCAAATTCTGGCACTGAGGCACATAAACAGATGTTAGGGCTGATACTTTAATGCCTGGCCAAAGAGTTTGTCTTTAAGGAGCAGCTGAGGTAGACGAGCAGGAGGCTGGAAGAACACAGCAAGCCAGGCAGCATTAGGAGGTGGAGAAGTCAACGTTTGGGTATAACCCTTCTTCAGGTTTGGGGGCTGGACAGGCAGAGAGGGATTAGGGAGGGGATTGCAGAGCTCAGGGTCCAGGCAGCTGGCTGCCAGTGCCGGAGTGATGGAAATTGGAGGGATGGTCAAGAAAGAAGGGTGAGAGAAACATGGTTTCTCAGAGGGGTTTGGAGATGGATGAACTTAGTGAGATTGGGAGGGACAAGGCTGTGGAGCAACTTGGAGAAAGGGTGAGAATCTTGAAGCAGAGGTGTGGCCAGACCAGGAGCCAAAGTTGGTCAGTGTTCATGAGTGCTGAAGCGACATGCAGAACAGGACAGGCGATGGTGATCCTTTCAGAGACTAGGTGTAATTCCCAGAGGAACCTGCATGGGAAAAGCACAACGGCTTACCTCCAACCCAGACAGGCAACCTGTGTTCCCATGTGGGAACCTCTGCTCAGACTTCTAGGACCTCTTCTCCCCCCCCCCCCTCCCCCCGCCCTCAGAAGCCTCCCCCACTCCCCGGTACTTCCTGTTAGCACCCAGCCCACTTCCCTGAGAGCTAGGCAGCAGTGTGGGGAACTCCTTCAGGTCAGCTGCTGGAAGCTTGTTATATCCCACTGCCTCGTACTGACCTCCTCCTGCTCCTGCCAGGTTTGTGCAGGAGACTAGAGGGGCATGAATGCTGGAAGTTTGTTCCCCCCAGGAAGCTGTAGAGATTAGATCACTGGAAGTACCGAAAGAGGAGGTAGATTTTTAGGAGTTGAGAAGCTGGCACATGAGGCTTGGGCCGAGTAGTCCATGATCTTGTCAAAGTGCCAAATCACCCACTCCTGCTGTTATTTCTTATGACGCTTGCAGGAGTTAAAATCAGCCCTGAACATTGGGCGCCTTTTCTGAGTGCCTCTAGCTGGTGGAATTAATTCACTTTGTGGTTGCGCGCCTGCACAAATATTTAATGAACCCTTTCGTTAAGTGCATTTACAAGGGACATGTAATATAAACAGAACAAAAGTACCATAGCTGTCTCATTGAACTGTAAACCATCAGCTATAGGTGGCTTTGAACTGAAGGTTATCCACATGACATGGCTTTGATCATAGCGTCAATGCGAATTGCCTGCACAGAGCACTGAGCAGCAAGTGGAAACCTAAGGGACAACATATTGATGGCACTGTGCCCAATACTACATTGCACTGTACCTAAAACTTTAACACTAAATAAATCAAAAAAAATGTTGAATCTTTTCATTCCTTTTGTTGAACTGCAACATAAAGCTTGAAATGTAAAGTATTGGCCACATTATTGAGTTCGTCAGGTAAAGTTGGGAGGAGGTGGTGTAAGTGGTGTTATCACTCAGCGCGTGATCTTAGAGCGTTAGGTTAATATTCTTGGGGAATGGGTGCAAATCGCAACACAGCTGATGGTGGAATTTCAATTCAACAAAAATATGGAATGGAAAGCAGGTCTGATGGCGCATATCTAACTATTTGTCTTAAACCCCCATCTGCTTCACTACTGCCTTTGAGGAAAGGAAATCTGCGTTCCTTGTGTGGCCTGGTTAAATTGTGACCCCAGAGAAGAGGAGAGATTTTAAAAAGATATGAGGGGAAAATGTTTTATGCAGCGGGTGGTTTGCGTGTAGTGGTGGATGTGGGTACAATTTACAATACATAAAACACTTGGATAAGTACATGAATAGGAAAGGTTTGGAGGGAGATGGGCCAGGAGCAGGCAGGTGGCACTGGTTTAGATTGGGATCAGTTCGACATGTTGGACTAAAGGGTCTGTTTCTGTGCCTTGTGCTCTCTGTGGCTGTCTTATCCTCTGGGCAATTGGAGATGGGCAGTAAACACTGGCGTAGCAAGTGATGCCCACATCCCTGTGAACATATGAGAAAGAGGTAGAGAACTGTTATTATTTTATATATGGTTGTTGTGGTGTTAAGACTGCCAAGAAAATACTTATTTCCTGGTTCTCATTGTCCTGAAGGACATTAAGAGTCAATGACTTAATGTGCTTTGTAGGTCTTGTAAGCAGTTTGTGAATACAGAGTAGCTTTCACAGTCATTTTTTTTTCCTTATTTGAGAAAGGATGTATATGTGTTAGAAGCAGATCAGGGAAGATTCAGTTGACTGCAATGAGTGATTTTTTATGAGGAAATGTTGGTCTTGTACTCATTAGAGTTGAGCAGAATGAGAGGTAAAGATATTGAAGATTCTGAGCAGATTTGGTCATTTTCTTACTCTTGAAGGAGAATTCTCTTCCCTAGACAGTGGTATGGAGGTTGGGGGGGTGGGGTGGGGGGGGCGGGGTGGGGTTGGTAATTGAATACTTTTGAGACTGAGGTAGTAGATTTCTGACAACCAGGGTGCAGATAGGCAGGAATGGGCAATGAGACCACACTCAGGTCAGCCACAATTAGATTGATTAATGGAATAGATTCAAGGGACCGAATGGCCTATTCCTGCTCATGGTTTCCATGTTCATGTTAGCTAGACAATAATTAATCAGATCATTTTTGAATTTAACTGGGGGACATAGAAATCGCTGGCAACACCAGCTTTAGTGTCCAACCCAGCTGACTGGAAAAGCAAGGGATGTCTTGCCTCCTTGAATTGATTTTGATGCAATTGAGTTGACTTAGAGTCATAGAGATTTATAGCACGGAAACAGACCCTTTGGTACAACTTGTTCATGCTGACCAGATATCCCAACCCAATCTGCCAGCACCCGGTCCATATCCCTCCAAACCCTTCCTATTCATATACCCATCTGGATGCCTTTTAAATGTTGCAATTGTACCAGCCTGCACCAGTTCCTCTGACAGCTTGTTCCATACACGTACCACCCTGGGTGTGAAAAGTTGTCCCTTAGGTCCATTTTATATCTTGCCCCTCTCACTCTAAACGTATGCCCTCTCATTTTTGACTCTGCTACCCTGTGGAAAAGACCTTGTCGATTTACCCTCTCTATGCCCCTCATGATTTTATAAACCTCTAGAAGGTCACCCTTCAGCCTCTGACACTCCAGGGAAAACAGCCCCAGCCTATTCAGCCTCTCCCTGTAGCTCAAACCCTCTAACCCTGGCAACATCCTTGTTAATCTTTTCTGAACCCTTTCCAGTTGCACAACATCTTTCCTACTGGCAACTTCAGAGGATGGGTAGGTGTCAGGTACTTTGAAATGGAAACAGAATTTAAGAAGTTTAATTTATAATATCAGCAGAATGGGAGTGAACTGAAATCCTTCACCCCATGCACTGTAGTAGTTAAAGTTAGCAGTGGACATTTGTTGATGTTAGTTTGAGAACAGCGGGATCTCTTTGTTCCTTGATGTGCGAGGGTGAGAAAGCAGAGCCATTTCGTTCTTAAGATGTGGGTGTTGCTGGCAGTGCCAGCATTTAATGCCCATCCCTAGTTGTCCCTTGAGAAGATGGTGTTGTCTCAAGCTGCTGCAATCCTTGGCATGTAGCTGCCCCCACGGAAGGAATTCTGTGATTTTGACCCAGCGACACTGAAGCAACGGCAATATATTTCCAAGTCAGTTGAGTGGCTTGGAGGGGAACTTGCAGGGGCTCCCATGTATCTGCTTCCCTTAGCCTTCCAAATGGAAGTGGTCCCAGGTTGGAAGGTGCGTGGTGTGTTACTGATACCCACAAATTGGATCATAGTTTGATGAACAAACATTTGCCATGTTACTCTGTCAACTGTCACAGATTCTATCATGCTGTGCTTTGGCACTTGAATGAATGAATAGGTCAAGCTGCAGAGTATTACTTTACTCATAACCACAGACAACATTTTCAAAGAAGCAGAATTATTTTCATGATTCATTTTATAGTTCCTTTATTGAGTTCAGGAATATCAGTTGCAGATCTGGCTCAATGCCATTTTGCAGTGTGCTGTTACATTGGAGGAAAAATATCCTGGAGTTGCCTATTCTGTGGCATAGGGAAAGGAGGAGACCATCCAGTGTCTGTGAGCTGGTCTCCAATTCATGGAGGTCAGGGCTGATCTGTGACCTAACTCCCTACAACCACCTTGACCCTACGTCTCTAACACCTTTGGTGAACAGAAACTGAGCAATATCCATCTAAAACTAAGAAATAATTAAACAGAAATGGATAAATATCCACTGGATTTTAATAACGTTTCCCAACAGCGATTAAAATAACAAATGCCACATAAACACACTAAATACTCACCTGCTTAAATCAGCAATATGAATTCCATGGAATTAATTTTTTTACTTACGTTATTAGTTTTTCACTTCAGAAGCATGATAAAATGTCCAGTGACACTCAATATAGTTAATGTATTTTATATTGTGTGCAGATCCAAACCTGTCTTGTCTGGATACAGCCTCTGTGTATGTTTCCATTAGACTCTTTGAGTGAAATTTGAACCTGATTTTTTCATTGCCCAAGTGCAGTTTGAAAAATGGCTGCAGGTTTTACTTGACCTCAATATGCAAACTAAAAACTATTTAAATCACTCGCTGTCATAGTAATACATAGATATGCCAAAGTGCTCTTCTGTGCACATTAGTTAAGGAAAAAGAACAGCTTGATTGAGTTTGCAGTAAACCACATCCAATGAAGTTTTACAGGGTATGTTGGATTGGTTTCTGCCTTAGCGTGTACAAACTGAAACTGAGTCAGATCAATCTGAACTGGTTTAAACTCCCTGGTGTGCACGGAGACTCAGTAAATCCTGGAAGTGTGCCAGCATTGGACATGGTAACACTACAAAGCAAAACAAAAGACGTTGAATCAAGCAAGCACCAGGTAATTTCATGCCAGTGAGGTTCAAGACTTTCAAAGGTATGTCGCTTCTCGTTTGCAGATTTTTTTGTGTGGAAAAAAACTCAGTTCAGAAGAGGAAAGACTTTGTGCAGCTACACATCCAGTCCGAAAGCTTCTAGAATTTCCAGCATTAAAATCTGAATCCCTGTTATTTGAAAATTCAAGGCTGTCCTGTTGCGATAGTATAAATGACTCCGCCAAGCTGCAGACTATTCTTTTATTTATAATTACTCTTTTACAACTTCTTTCAGTCTCATAACACATTGTTTTAACCCTTACCCTTTTGGATAAACATAACTCTGCAGGGATACTTCACCAAACTCCATAATCCAAGCTGTAAGACTTGTGTTTGTAAGCGTGTTTGGATTATTAATAGAAATGATTACACCGCAGGTATCCAACACCAGAGTCTGAGATACTTAAAAATAAAATGTTCTTGTAAAATGAATTTTCACTGGAGTTGCACAAGACATTCTGAGAAAGCTGCAGTATTTTTGCAAAGCTTGGGTTATCTGGATTTCATTTCCTGTAGTTTTAATGTTCAAATTCATACAGACTGACAAAGGGGACACAGTGCTCAACATTTACAAGGTGGTCTGTAATTTTAAATATCAGCAGGAAGGTGTCTATGTGGCAACTTGGGGAACAATTCTTTACAACAGTGCTGTTTTTAGAGCTGGGATTCAGTGTTCAAAGCGAAAAAGGTGCAGAAGTTTCTCAGAATCGAGATTGTGTATAATGTAAGTGTGTGACGTTTCACAGCTTCAGGGACTGACTTTTCTTTGTCTCTTAATTGAATGTGCTGCATTTGAGCACATTTAGATCCCATAGATTTCATTGCAGACACATTACCCACTGTACCCACCTAGTCTGAGCTCCTCCTGAGCAGTTACAAACTCTCATCCATGCACCTTTGCGCATTTTACCTTTTAAGTATGTTTGCTTAATTCCTTTTTAAGTACAATGTTTAACTCAACTTGAACGTCCCCCTATGGTAGTACATTCCATATCCCAATAACTATCTACATGAAAAATTGCTAACTGTGGCCTTAATACTTGCAGCGTTGAAATATTGTTTATTCTAGCTGCTAGTTTTTTCCTTTTATAACCTATTGTCAGAGTCTCAACTATGTCAACCATGAGTTGGCTAACTCGAAGCAAAAGGAATTGTAAATATTCCTTGGTACGTGGCGTGGAGAGAATTTTGTGGAGTTGTTCTAATAGCTCTTGGGAATCATTGGTCTTTGGGATTTGAAAGGGAATTTCATGGCAAATTGCCGTCTTCTGAAATATCTAAAGATTGCAATCCAGGAACAATCCCATTGGTGTTTAAACTCATATTTCATTTTTTTCCCTTTTGCTTTGCCAAAGTATGTTTCTCAGTTTCTGGAACGCTGCAGGCTCTAAGCAAATCAACCTGAATTGGGAGAGTTTGGTTGGACTGAGTTTCCGCAGTCACTATCAAAGTTGCAAGGGCCTAATTTCTCGGTTCCTCATGACAGGCATTGGACACTTCTGTGTTGGAGTGCTCTAACTGTGACGTTGTCCAGACAGAAAGGGTGAGAGAGGGCAGTGCCTGAACTGCGCATTTACAGCTCTTGGGAAAGACTTCTTTCTGAGGCAAACAAGCATTGGAATTCATAACAAAAACAAACTCCAGGTGCTGAAAATCAGAAACACAAACAGAAATTGCTGGAAAACCACAGCAGATCTGTCAACATCTATTGGAGAGAAAGCAGAGTTAACATTTCAGGTCCAGTGACTCTTGTTCAGAATGAATTCACAGATGCTGCCAGACCTGCTGTGTTTTTTCAGTAATTTCTATTTTTGCTTGGAATTTGTAATCAAACTTCAATGAGTCTATAATCACTTGGAGTTTTTCTGAAATGGCAGGAACCCTGCTGTGATATTGTGAAGATGTGAAATTAGTCATGCAGCAATCACTCATCCAAATGACAAAGTGAAATAGCAAGCATTGTTCTTTCTATAATTCTCAAGGCAGGATTTTGTTTTACAAATATTTTAAAGAGCAGAAGTTTTAAATGCCCTGACAGCTTGAGAGCTCTTATTAACAGTTGCTTTTGATGCTATTGTCATTTATCTTTGATAGTTCCAATAAGTTAAGTGAACTTGTATTGTTTTGATTCACATTAATGCCTACTTTTAACAGTCCCAAGGACACCCTTCCCCCACTTTCTGCACAAGTCATAAAGTAACTTGAATTTTGAAACAAGTGCCTTTTCAAAGTGATATACTAACTCTTAAAAAAAACTCCACAAAGTCCAGACTGGCCCCAACCAGGGCAAACCCCCACATATCAAATACCACACACCCTGAGTCAGCAAAATGACACATGACTGCAGCTGCTGCTGATCTGTTGGAGTAGCTGCCTCTGAGGAACACGTGAAATGTGACTGGCACCCATTCACCCCCACCCCACACACAGATGAACAGACACACGCATGCACGCGCGTGCACACACACACACACACACACACACACACACACACACACACACACACACACACACAGTGTTGTTTGGGAGCAAGACTTTAATTTGCACACTCACTGAATATTTTCAAAAGGGAAGCTTTCTAAGTGTGGAGTGTTATTCCTTCAGATTTCATTGATAGGATGATATTAAAGCATGGTTTTCATCTTTGAAACATGGAGCGTAATGGATTAAATCTAAAATTAAAGGGGTAAGTTAAATAAACATTGGTTGGATTCCTTCTTCACCCAGTATTACAGCGATGTGAACATTATTGTGTGGAAAGTTAAAAATCACACAACACCAGGTTATAGTCCCAACAGGTTTATTTGGAAGCACGCTAGCTTTCGAAGTGCCGCTCCTTTGTCAGGTGGACCTAATGAAGGAGTAGCGCGCCAAAAGCTCGTGCTTCCAATTAAACCTGTTGGACTATAACCTGGGGTTGTGTGATTTTTAACTTTGTACACCCCAGTCCAACACCGACATCTCCAAATCATTATTTTGTGGAGCACTGTAACAATGTACTCAGTTTGGACAGTTTGTAAAGCAAGTTTCAACAACTGTAATTGGTGGTGATTTTGACAGTGTTTATTTTTGACTGACATCAAAGGGCTGATTTTAACCTGTCTGCCCAGTGGGGAATCTATTAGAGGGTGTGGGAGTGAATGAGCAGCATTCACCTAGAGCATGTTATCATTGAGTCAGATTTGGCAGGGGTGTCTGAAAGCAAATGGAACGAGGGCTTTGCTGATGGCTGTATGTCAAATAAGGGATGACTGGGTTAACTAATTGCTTGTATATTTATAGAGGGAACATGTCGGATTTAAGCTCTAATTTAAGCTTTTTTATTGTAACTTGCACTCAAGGGGTACAGTGAAAAGTGTCTAATGTTGCCACACGTGGTGACATCTTAGTCACAAAGGAACCTAGGTACATAACCTCAGTACAAGTAGTGACATTGAGAAACAAAATCGAAAGTATAGCATCATTGTGGGTGGAGTTCTACAAAGTTTGAGTTGGAATAAACTATGATGAGACAATTGAATGCCTTGGACTCTACCTAAACAAACTCTTAACTGCTGGTATAATTAAAAAAAAGTTTAGACACAGGAAATCTGAAACAAAATTGGAAATTGTTGGAGAAACTCAGCAAGTCTGGCAGCTTCTGCGGAGAGAGAAAGCAGAGTTAACATTTTGAGTCTGATATGACTGTTTTCCAGCCCGACCTCTGATACTTCAAGTAGTATTAAGATAGTATTAAAACATTTTCTCTTCTGGTTTGTTGGGAGTAACGTGGATGTGTACTTATGTAGTATCTTTAACATTGTAAAACATCCCAGAGTAAATCATAGGAGCAGTTATCAGACAGAGGTTGACACCTAGTCACATAAAGAGACATGATGGGTGATAACTTAGTGCTGGATCAAAGAAGTCTGTTTTAAGGAGGGATTGAGGGAGGGAATCCCACAGTTTCAGCTCTGGATGGTCAAAGGCCGACACCCATCCATGCTGAGGCGATTAATTTCAGGGAAGTGCAGGAGATCAGAATCTGCCGAATGCAGAGATCTCACAGAGTCATGGGGCTGAAGGAAACGATAGAGACACAGTTTTATGTTTGGGGAGGGGGTGGGTGGGTGCGTGGGGCTTTGGGGGTGGGTGGGTGCGTGGGGCTGTGGGGGGGTGCGGCGGGTGTGTGAGGCTGTGGGGGAGTGGTGGGGGATGGTGGTGGTGAGTTCACAAAACAGTTTGAACACAGAGGGAGTTGAGGCAAATTCTGATTACAGTCAGTGAGAAGCAGTTGCTGGAAGTATTCTTTGCACAAATAATGTAAAGGCAACCAAAAAAAAAATGCAGAAGTGGGATCTGCCCCTTTCTCTTTTTGGCTGAGCTTTTGAGGGATATTCCACATTCTAAAGCAGAGGAGTTGCCATGCACATCCTGCTGTCTGGCTCACAAATGATGCATTGCAGCTCAACGGCTGTACCCTTGAGTTTTTACAGGAGGAGGAGTAAACCCAGAATCTTGCCAAGCATGACTTCATGAAACTTGGCTTCGGTTTTCAGTAACTTTGAAATTTCGTGTAGCTGCAGTCTTCGAATGTAACCAAACTATGATTCTGTGTCGGCACCAGCTGTTTGCTGCAGGGGAGTGATTGCATTTTTCCCCCATTTATGGAGCTGTACCATTAAAGGCAGTGTGTCATTTGTTCCCAGGCCTTATGCAGACAGCTTGTGACTGTTCACATTTATAAACAGTGCTGTGTCCACGACCTGGCTGGGATGAGACTGCACAATTGCCTATTGTCAGGAAAGGGACAGGCTCATCTTTGATTCAGATATAAACATCCTTTGGTGTTAACACTCACCGTGAAGCCAGAGAAAGCTTGACTTATCCTAATCCATTATCCTAGGTTTTTGATTCGCTGAGTCTACAGTGGTAGCTACAACCTCAATATATAACAGTGATGCTTTGCAATCTTCTCATTTCTTACTGGGTCTTGAGTCCAAATGATGTGGGGACTTCATGATGAAGGGGCAGCACTCTGAAAGCTAGTGCTTCCAATTAAACCTGTTGGACTATAACCTGGTGTTGTCTGATTTTTAACTTCGTACACCCCAGTCCATATTTTGAGTTCAGCCTTACTTGACACTGGACTAGTTTAACCTGTAGTTCTCTGTGTTGCTGGGTGGAGGCTTAATCTGGCAACAGAGCACTCTTTCTTCAGAAAAGGAAGCAAAAAGGGAGCTGGCAGGTTGGGTCTTGTCCTGCTGAGCCAGATTGTCAATGGGCTTGCACTGGATATTCAGGTTGGTTTACCTTCCTTGTAGAGACTTACAGGGACTTTTGTTTTGAAAAGCAAGTCTCTGCCATACCAAAGAATGTGAGCAGAGGCAAATTCTGTCTTGGATTGAGGGTCCATCATCTTTTAACATATCCCAAGGCTGAAGAAGGGGAAACAGTGGCTAGAATCCCAGTGATTGCTGTGGTGATGTTGTGGAAGTGACTTTAAAAGCTCACCAGCCTATAAACAAAAGACACCACACCACAAAACACGGGTACAAGTGCCAAATAATCTTGTATTTTAAAAATCAGGCTTTTGATGGATTATATTTTCATGAGGTTGAGAGGGATATCTGTCTGTTAACCAGAAATCTATGTCGTTGACCCTCTATACAGAAAAAATGGAAATTAGAGCCTGAGTCGGTTTATTTATATTACTAATAAGTTTCCCAGCACCTCAGTCAATAATTGAACTGTGTTGTCTAGTTTTATGCGCAAAGCAGTGTATATCATAGGATGGTAGAATAATTAGAATATTTAAGTAGCCATAGAGTTCTACAACACGGAAACAGATCCTTCAGCCCAACCAGTCCAGGCTGACCATATTCCTACACTAAACTAGTCCCACCTGACTGCATTTGGCAGGTCCTGGGCCTCCTCCACTGCCGCTCCCTCACCATCCGATGCCTGGAGGAAGAACGCCTCATCTTCCGCCTTGGAACACTTCAACCCCAGGGCATCAATGTGGACTTCACCAGTTTCCTCATTTCCCCTTCCCCCACCTTACTCCAGTTCCAACCTGCCAGCTCAGCACTGTCCCCATGACCTGTCCTACCGGCCTATCTTCCTTCCCACCTATCCACTCCACCCTCCTCTCTGACCTATCACCTTCATCCCCACTTTCATCCACCTATTGCACTCTTAGCTACCTTCCCCCCCCCCCCCCCCCCCCCCCCCTCACCCCCCATTTATCTCTCCACCCTGGAGGCTTCCAGCCTCATTCCTGAGGAAGGGCTTTTGCCTGAAATGTCGATTTTCCTGCTTCTCGGATGCTGCCTGACCTGTGCTTTTCCAATACCCCCCTCTAATCTTGACTCTAATCTCCACCATCTGCAGTCTGCTCTTGGCCCATATTCCTCCAAACCTTTCTTATTCACAGATTTATCCAAATGTACTGCAAACATTTTAAACTGTCCCTGCTTCCATCAGTTCCTTTGGAAGTTCATTCCACACATGAACCATTCAGTGTGTAAAAGAAATTACCCCTCTTGTTCATTTTAAATTTTTCTCCTCTCAGCTTAACAATATGTCCTTTAGTCTTGAAATCCTCCAGTCAAGATTAGATTACTTACGGTGTGGAAACAGGCCCTTTGGCCCAACAAGTCCACACCGACCCGCCGAAGCGCAACCCACCCATACCCCTACATTACCCCTTACCTAACACTACGGGCAATTTAGCATGGCCAATTCACCTGACCCGCACATCTTTGTGACTGTGGGAGGAAACCGGAGGAAATCCACGCAGACACGGGGAGAACGTGCAAACTCCACACAGTCAGTCGCCTGAGTCGGGAATTGAACCCGGGTCTCAGGCACTTTGAGGCAGCAGTGCTAACCACTGTGCCACCATGCCACCCATGACATCACTCACCTTATCCTTGCCCCTCATGATTTTATAAACCTCTGTAAGGTCACCCTTCAGCCTACTATGTTTCGGTGAAAAACTCCCAGCCTATCCAGCCTCTGCTTATGATTCAAACCCTCCATTCCCAACAACATTCTGGTAAATCATTTCTGAACCCTCTCCAGCCGACCTGCTTACTGGACCTTGATTCTCTGTTCCTCTACTCATCTTTGTTAAACCTTTTAAGAGGGTGGCTTTCGGGGTGGGTGTGAGGCTTGTATATCTCAACTGAACCTCATTGCTGTGGTTGTAAGGTGCTGGAGTTCAGCCCAGTGTTTCTGGAGCTCTAGCTGTGGCAGAATTGACTCTTAAGGAAATGCCTCGCTATCATATTGCAGAATGCAGTTTTAAACCATTAAGCATCAAACTTGCTTCACCTTGTGCCAATTTAAATGTTTCATTTTGTATTGGTGGCAAAATCTCCTAGTTGAGACAAGCATGAGCTAATTCAAGGGAAGAGGTGGTGTGATGTTAAAATGAGCAACTAATTCATGACTCATGGAGATGTGTGTTTAAATCCCCCCCATCGCAGTTGGTGAGATAAGACTTCTACTTTTTTCAAAAACATTTGCAATTAAATTGCTGGCAACCCTATTACTTCTGTAGTTTGTTGTTAAAGCCCATCTGGTTCACTAATCGCCTTCAGGGAAGGAAATCTGCTGTTGGGCAATTAGGGACGGACAAGTGAGACCCTCATCAATGAATAAAAAAGATCAGCAATGGCAAGTTCTGTTAAAATTAAGCAATCTGTCTCATTCTGTTGGAGCATTAAAGGTTTTAAAGGAAGAAGAAACAAATTGTTTAGCCAGATAATTGGATTATCGCACCAAATGTCCACTTGATTAAAATGAGCGTGGTAATTCTCCAACTGACAGTCTACTCAGATCTTTCTCTGTAAGTGGAGGAAGACATGCCTGTTGGAAGCAGCAATCTTTATGTAAACTATTGGCTGAGAAAGGTAATCTTTGTGAAATATCGCAGGACTTAAAAGGAAATTCTTTGCTTTGCTAAGTAGCTACAACTGTTGCCTCAATGCAGAACTCATACTGTGAAACTACAGATCCTGTTGCTGACACTGGGATTTGTGTGGTCCTTTGTTGCTCTAGTAGTGTGTCTGTTAGATCTTTTGAGTTTGTTTAGGCTTCACCAAACGTCATACAATCAGTCAGTGAAATGGCCACATTTACCAAATCCCTGTGTGCTGTTAGTCAAAGATCAATTGACTTCACTTGACCCTGCCCCAGTGCAGAGCTGAAGGACTGCTCCATATTTGGAGGTGAGTCCTTCATTAGGCATCGAACAATGATCTGGGGTCTACTTGGAAGCAAGTGGATCTTAAAGATCCCATGCTAGTGTTCAGAAGGCCAAGATTTCTCAGACACTTCCTCTCCTCAGGGCAACTGGAAACAACGTGAACAGGTTATTCGTTTAATCACAATTTGTGATTGTTGCTGATGATGGGAATAGCCAAGTATACAAAGCAGTTTATTGGACTTTCAGACAAAAGGAGTAATTCATCTGATGAAAAATATCTGATACATTTCAATTGAATAAGATGCTACACAGGTCCGAGTGCGAGATATTTTTGACCAATTTGTCCAGAAATGTTATGACACACCCCTGGAGTAGGTGGGACTTGGACCCAGAGCTCCTGACTCTGAGATAGGGACATTACAGGAGTGTTATTACCATGATCAAGAAAGCGAGACAAATGTTCATTTAGGTTTTGGAGTAACAGCAGAAAAGAAATGCAAGAGACTTGATTCTCAGCTGCTGCATGTGATTGTACTTTATATCTGCAATTCGTAATAAAATGATAAGTAGAACAAACAACTTTTGTAGATCAAATTAAGAGCTCCATTTACAAAGAAGTCAAGCCTCCAAGTAATCCCAGCTCCATGTAATTATGTTTCTCAAACAGGAAGATAACAGAGTTCTGCCGAACCCCAAAGATGTTTTACCATGGTGTTTTATTCCTTTTTTAGCTAACTTTTATTGAAGGTGGAAATACTTGCAGGAACAATAAAGGGGTTCTAATGGTTGCTGATGTGTGGTTGCAGCCTTGTGTGTACTGCTTTGACTGGGCCGCAGCATTTGGGGGACTGGTCACTTTGTGGATGGGTTTAATTTGGTGGGAGTTGGTGTGTTCGGGACTGTATTTGAAGAGATGTGAGACAAAGATGGAGGACGAAGGAGCTCGGCAGATACAGGCAGCTGGACCAATTTATTTAAAGACTTTAAAATAGGGATGAGAAGTTGACCTCAGCTTGACCCTGGTGGGTGGAGCAAAAGCATTCTGTTGCTGCATTACGTTGAGCAGCCTTTAAGCCTTTTGCTGTAGCCTACACATTGCGGAGGTAGATGTGATCCCAATGGGTTCTTACAAAATAAACACAGCCCACCAAGATAAGTTATTGATTTAACGGATGCGGGGAAATGTGATTGCAGAATATCCACCCAGTGGGAGAAGTCATGCTTCCTTGTGTTTGCTGTAGCCATCTGAGGATATCTACAGCGTCATCTGAGGATACTGAAAACAAGTCACTCCTCAACATTAAAAAGAGAAAAGGTGGCTGTAACCTCTTGTCCTGCCTTCTGCATTTACGAGTGGGACAGACTGTTGTGGTGTCGAATGCACTGCACCATCCCTTAAAAAGCACATTGTCCTTTTCAGTCACGGGGTAATTGCATTCTGCAGGATGAAAGAATCAGTAAAATGTTGTAGAAAATAGCGACAGTTGTGCTTTGGTTTCAGAGATTTGCAGGAAACCTTTTAGTTGTGCTGGCTTCCTGCTAGGAGAGGAATTCTGAAGAGTCACTGGATCTTGGAAGGGGATGGGGAGGATTCGGTGTGTGGGCACGGATGAGGAATGTTGGCGGGTAGGTTTGCAAAGATGAAAGGCCATTAACTCCCTTGATTGCAGAAAACGCTTTCAGAAAGACACAATACTGATAACCTTCACCATCCTCGGCCTAATTCCTCCCTGGCATACTTATTTTAGTTTTCTAATGCTGATTTGCTATGGAACAAAAGGAACTAATGAAGCAGTTTTTTAAAAAAAACATTAATTGCCTCATTCAGGCACTGAATGTTTTACACCTGTGATTCTAATTGCAGGAAAGTATTAGCCAACCTTTTACTGACCTTAGATACAATAAGTATCAGAGTTTCTTGCAAAGAGCTCTGTTTCTGAAGAAAATACTAAGGGAAAAATGTTCTGATCATTTTGCGAACTGCTGTCTATAAAGTAGGGAGCTGTGTGTGAGAGCTTCAAAGCAATTTAGGCCTGCATATTTCTTCACTCTGTGTGCAATCTGTTTGTTAGACTGTACCACCCCTTTAAGATTGCTGAGCGGCTCCTTTAAGATCACCACACAGTCCCTTAAGATTGCGGACTAGTCCCTTTAAGATGGCTGAGTGGCCCCCTTAAGGTCACTGTCCAGTCTCTTTAAGATTGTAGACTGGTGTCTTTTAGATTACTGGCTGACCCCCTTTATGATTGCTGACTGATTGCTGTTCAGTCCGATTTTATATCCAAGCACAACTAGTTTCAAAATAGTTCATTCACCGTTCAAAACGGATGAAATATGAAAATCATCAGAGTTACTTTTCCAGTCTGAACTCTCGCACTTATCAACAAAGTGAAAGCTTTAACTATTATTTATTTCACCGAAAGAGTTGCTTTTTGAAAAGGCTCTTTCTCCTTAAACTCGTTGTGTCATGAGGTTAATCGGTGAGCTACATTGAGGGGCAGCCTGAGAGGGGCGTCAGTCAGGATGAAATATCTCTCGTGTTTCACCCTGTGGGGAGTCACAGAGAGATTTTGTTTTGTGAGGCTGGTGCTTGTTGGAGAGGAGCTGGAGCATCACGCTGACTTGTGTAGATTCTCAGCACCGTTTCAGCACTAAAACAGAGTTGAGGGAACTGTGGAGCAGCAGTGAATGATCTCAGCCTGATTAATAAAGGAAAGACAACAACTTGGAAGCATGGAGTCTACAATGGATTATTGGAAGATGATTAGATGTGAAGACAGTGGCTTTTCTCTCTCTCTGTTTTTGATTGTGGATTGCAGTGGGAAACGGACTGTTTTTAAAGACCAAAGATGTTGAGGAATTGCCGCACTTTTTGGAAAGCAAGTAAGCTGACCCTCATTGTGAGTGCTGTTTATGCAGCTGCTGGTTCAAGTAGCAGTGGATGGTTTGCAGACGAACTGGAGCCAAGGGCTGTGTACAAACAGGGATTCAACCAACGACAGGAGCTTGATTGGTCTGTGGAGGAGTGACCAGTTCTCAATAACAAAGGCATTCTGCCTGCCAACAGCTATATGATTGGCTCCCAGGTAACTGTACAACGTGGGGGCTGTGAAATAGATACAGAGAAGCTTTCAGACCACCACCAGTTTAGGAAATCTCTCTGTTTTACTGTGGCAGGAAAAATGACTCAAGCTGAAGAACACCAGTAAGCAGTCACTTTTCATTAACAAATCATAATCTTTATAAATATGAAGCAATCACCCTTTGTCTCCCGCAAACTAGCGAAAGTATCTGAAGAATGATGACTGAAAAGTACCACAAGGATCACTTCAGGCAATCCTGTGGTCAGGGACCAAAGAACCATCTTCACAGTCTTTCCCTCTCCCCATGCCACCCATGGTCTTACTTCCTGCCTGTCTCTGTCAATGTGTGTAGAGGGGAATTTGTAAGTAAATTAGGGTTTTAACTCGTGAAGTTATATACCAGCCTTGTATAATTGTTTACCTGTAGCTAGAATCTATTTATTTGTAATCAATAGTAATTCTTGTTGAATACAGAAACATGGTCTGTGCTTTCACTCATACTGGTCTAAAAGACAGAGTAACTGAGGAGAATCCAAGGAGCAGGAGAATCGACGGTTCAGAATCGACGAAACATCGATTCTCCTGGTGCTTGAATGCTGCCTGACCTGCTGTGCTTTTCTAGCACCACACTCTTGACTCTGATCTCCAGCATCTGCAGTCCTCACTTTCTCCTAGGGTAACTGAGGAATTCTGCTTACATTTTAAAAATAGTTAACGTTTATGACAACTTAGGAATTAACTTGATTTTCAGTGTTCTGAGCTGAGATGTAGCCATGCCCAGCACTGTCACTTCAATTCCCTCCGGGGGGACTGCACACATACGGGTTTCAATCACATCTTTAGTTTAAACATTTTTGTTCCCTTTCCCCGCATTACACTATCATCAGTGGCTGAATCACAGAATGGATACTGTATGGAAGGGAGGCCATTTGTTTCATCAAGTCTGTATGGACTCTCCAAGCAAGGAGCTCATCAAATGCCATTCTCAATCTCTTCCTCCCTACCATTTGTACTTTAAAAATAGAAGTGTAACTCCCTTCTGAGTGAACCTGCCTCCCACACACTCTCAGACAGTGCATTCCACACCCTAACCACTTGACTGAAACTGCCCCAACAACATTCTCAGACAGTACAGGTTTGACATTATAACTCTAAACTGTTTCTTTTCCCCTCATAACTCGGCACGGTGGCTTAGTGGCTAGCACTGCTGCCTCACAGCGCCAGGAACTCAGATTCAATTCCAGCCTCGGGTGATTGCCTGTGTGGAGTTTGCAAATTCTCCTTGTGTCCATGTGGGTTTCCTCCAGGTGCTCCAGTTTCCTCCCACAATCCAAAGACATACAAGTTAAGGTGAACTGATCATGCTTTTTTAAAATTCACTCATGGGATGTGGGCTGACTAGTATTTATTGCCCCATCCCCAGCTGCCCTTGAACTGAGTGGCTTGCTCGGCCATTTCAGAGGTCAATTGAGAGTCAACCACATTGCTGTGGGTCTGGAGTCACATGTAAGCCTGGCCAGACAAGGATGGGAGTTTCCATCGCTGAAGAACATTCGTGAATCAGATGGTTTTTCTAACAGTCGACAATGGTTTCATGGTCATCAGTAGATTCTTAATTCCAGATTATTATTGAATTCAAATTCCACCATCTGTCATGGCTGGGCTCGAATGCAGATCCCCAAAACATTAACTGAGTTTTACATTAATAGTCTAATGATAATAGTATTAGACCGTTGCCGCCCTTCTATTGCTAAATTGCCAATAGTGTGTAGGGATGTGCAGGCTAGGTACAGTAAATGCAGGGTTTTGGGAAGGGGGTGTGGGTCTGGCTGCAATGCTTTTCGGTGGAGCAGTGTGGACTCCACACAGTGTGACCAGCCTGCTTCCACACTGTGGGGATTCTATAATATTCTTCCTGATCATGTGGTCTTCCTGATCCACTATTCCCCTTTTTATTGTTGTTCTTTAAATGTCTCCCCTTTAGATTCCACACACACACACACACACACACACACACACACACACACACTCCTATGTAAAGCGTACATTAATTTGAATAAGTGAATGGGTTGGTTCGCTCATCTCTCTAGATAGTGTGGGGCAGAGATGTAGAGTCATAGAGGTCTACAGCGTGGTAAGAGGACTTTTGGCCCAACCTGTCCAGTTTTCACAATTAAGCTAGTCCCATTGGCCTGCGTTTGGTTCATATCCCTCCATACCTGTCACATCTCTGTACCTGTCAAAATGTTTCTTAGATGACAAACTTGTACATGCTTGGACCAATACCTCTACCCAAAGGGGACTAAACCTGCTCAGCTGAGTTTGCCATTCTCCCCCTCTCTCTCTGTGTATAAGCAAATGCATTCTTCTGCCCAATTGTGACAATGCAAGAGCCTATCTCCAATGTGTATGTTGTGTTTTTAATAAAACCATGGACAATGTTTTAATACAGTCAACATGGACAATTGAAATGGGAGGGTGCTTCATTTTCAAGCTTGCTCTTCAAATAAGAGTTTTTTTTTAAAAAGAACCCCCACGAGAAATTATGCAAATAATTTTTATGGGTTTAATTTCCTCTGCCACTCAGATGTCATAACATCAATGCATTTGAATGAATTATTGTGTGTGTTATTTTTAAAATAGTGCAAACAAATATTTTCACAAATGTACCAGCCTGCATTTCACAGTCAGCAGTGAAACATCAGTGAACACAACTGACTTTGAAGAAAACTGCCCATGGAGATGTTGAGCGATCTCTCTCTGTGGTTGGATTTTCCTTTTCCAGGCGCCTGGTTCAATCAGGCACTGAGTGATTGTGGTCTCCAGGCATCCGGCAGGAGTGATGTCATCAAGCAGGCGAAACAGCTAATCACTTTGCAGAAATCTCACAGACAGCAAACCAGGAAGCAAAATACATTGATTATCCTTCACATTCTAATAATTTTACAGGGAGCAATTTTAAGATTGGGTGATGTACATGGGCTGAAGCTGAAATATCCTAAACAGAGTCATAGCACAGTACAGCATGGAAACAGACCCCTGGTCCAACTCATCCATGCCAACCAGATATCCTAAATGAATCTAGTCCCATTTGTCAGAATTTGACCCATATCCCTCTAAACCCTACCTATTCATAGATGCCTTTTAAATGTTGTAATTGTATCAACCTCCACCACTTCCTCTGGCAGCTCGTCCCATATACGCACTACCCTCTGTATGAAAAAGTTGCCCCTTAGGTCCCTTTTTAATTTTTCCCCTCTCATCCTAAATCTATGCCCCTCTAGGTATGGACTCCCCCACCCAAGGGAAAAGACTTTGTCTATTTACCCTATTCACGCCACCCCCGTGATTTTATAAACCTCTAGAAGGTCACCCCTCAGCCTCCGACACTCCAGGGAAAACAGCCCCAGCCTGTTCAGCCTCTCCTGATACCTCAACCCCTGGCAACATCCTTGTAAATTTTTTTGAATAATTTTATTATTTAAAAATAATGGACTTTTTTAAATTGGGGAGCTTGAAATCATGCAATTACAAATGTAGTGTTTCAGGGTTACAGAAGGTGCTTAGTAGTAATTATGAAATTAATACATTGGAAAAAGCCAGTTGCACCTCACTGAAATAATAACTATATCCAGAGTCTTTACATTTAAACTGATAGGGCCATTCTCGTCACTTCAAGTAATTTCTCATGATTAACAAGTGTGGGACATCAAGTGTGGGACAGTGCACCCTGTGGTGAAGGAAGGTATTACCAACAGCCTCGTCTTGATCTCTGCATTTGATTACACAAACATGGACTCCAGAAGTCACTGTCAGCTTCACAGTTGTAATGACAGTGAATGCTAACAGTTTTAACCAATATTACAACGGCAAAAATCCAGGCCAATTGAAGGGGATTGAAGTTAGTGCACAGAGAAGATTAAATTCATTGGGTACCAGAACTGAATGACTCCTTTTCATCATCTCATTTAATGGTTGAACGGATTGAAGGGGTTAAATGGCATCCTCCTGTTCCAATATTCCTGAGGGCATAGGCCAGAAAAGTGGGGTCATTGTGAAGTTCAGCCAGACTGAATGTCAGAGCAGGCTCAATGGGGCTGTTTGACCCATTCCTACCCTTTCTCCTTATTTTCTGTGTCCCTTATTTTCAAATGATTTCTTACCTGTGGTTCCAGTCCAACAATGTTCCCATAAATGCACAGTGGGCTTCTGAGCAAAGTGCTTTGAATGTGTGGAAATTATGCCTTTACCATCCTCCAGTTCAGGTGAAGGAAGAAGTGAATGTAAATGCAACACCGGTGCTGTGGGACAAAAAAGTTACTCAAAGTTGTTTCTTCTTCAATGGAGAGTCAGTTTGAACTCTCTGCATGGGTTCTGGCTGTTCTGACCAGACTTTTCCTGACCTCTTACTCCAAGTGGGTTGTGTATGAGGCTGTGTTTCTGCATCAGTCCACACTCTCAATGTTCCTTCAGACATGCTGCCTCGTTTGCATTTTCAAAAACTGTTTTTTTTAAATTCTGGTTCCTCACCACATAAAGCTCTCTGCAGAAAGATTTTATGTGGATTTTTTTTTTGAACTTGCAGACCTTAGACAGTAAAGCTTTACTGAGAAACTGGAAGGTCAGTGGTTGTATAGTGGTGACCTCTGTTTGACCCTAAACCTTGCATAAAGTGTAGGGGAGGAAAAGACAGAAGCGTTAAATGGAATGCTTTTGTGCTAAGCTCCCTCGGCAGTATGAGTTACTGGTGATAAAAACTCCAGACATTCGGCTTATTTCTTTTCTTAATGGCAAGACCACCAGCACCACAGTTCATTTTCCTAACACAAGCCTTAAAATGGAGTTAGTAGCCTAGAAGGAATGGGAAGGGTTGGTCGAAGACCAGTGAGTGAGTGGAACAAAGGAGAGATTCTTCACTAATTAGGTGAGGCAACAGATGCTCATATGAGCGACGTTTTTTTATCAGCTGCAATTATTTTGCCTTGAAAGGAGAAGAGAGTGCAGTCTTGGGTATTGTTTCCCAAGAACGTCTAATTATCCAGCTCTTTATAAGATACCCAGCTGTGGGGAGAGGGGGGAGAAAAAAATGCAGAAGGACATAAATCAAAAGCCTCACCCCTGAGCTCACTCTTGATCAGAGTCTGGTGCAGTTCAGTAGAGTTACTCAGAGAATCTCCACGTCCCATTCCCACCATCCATTGCTGTCGGGGTTTATTAGCCCTTTATCTTGTTTAGTTTCTTTCTTGAGCTGCGTCAAAGTAACCTTTCTTTTCTCTTCCTTTTCCACAGGTTTATAAATGCCAGGAGAAGGATAGTCCAGCCTATGATTGACCAATCTAATCGAGCAGGCAAGTCCCCAATAGTAACTGTATTCAAGTCACACAGGCGAAAATCATCCTCAAGCCATTCACTGGGAGAGCCATTAACTGGTAAATAAATAGACACTCAATGCTGGGAATGACTGACCACTAAATTAAAATAGGACTTTCCTGCCATAACCAAACTAATAAGTTTACCTTACATGATATCTTCCAACTTTTTAGACTTTTTTTAATGATAGTAACTTATAGCTCGATGTCCTGCGTTTAGGACATTTTATTTTAAAAGCTGAATTAAACGTTAATATTTATTTATTTGATTGAATTTTAGAGTTTTCTTCCCAGCTTTTACTCTCTGCTACTGTGACAACTTCCTGGTGCATGGCTTGGTGTGAATTTGCTGTAGATGTTTTTGATTACCTGTCAAAGAGGGTGAAGGGGTTGGCATTGCTTGGGGAACGTTCAGTTACTTATAAGGTAATGCTTGATGTGCCTAAGTCACTAATAGGTGTTCG